>NC_090944.1:116428403-116799237 GCF_040807025.1 Struthio camelus
TATTTTGGAAAGCAGGAATTCTACATGGTAGGGAGCATAACTGAATGGAACACAGGAATATTTTTATATTTGTACTATTAAAAATTCATGTCTTTGCTACATGATTTTCATAAAGAGCTTTCATGAGAATAAAGTAAAATAATACGGGAACGACAACAGCTGAGTAAGTTAAGAACATGACTAGCTCTCAGACTTGGAAAAAAAAAGTATTTGGAAATGATAATGTCGCTTATTTAGCTGTATAAGTTTCCACTCAGATATGCAGTAAATCAGGAAAAGCCCATGTAACATCAGACAATGGAAAAAAGTAAAAAGAACAGGCTAACATATTATTATCATTATTTATAAATAAAATCTATGTAGGCCATACAGACAAAGGGTGAGAGAAAAGGATACAGCATAAGCCATGCACTGTGCCGTGGCTAGCAAATGACATTTAGTCCTGTGACCTTTTTTTTTTGTATGGAGGAGCTTGCTGTGCCTACTTGTCCTTGCAGTTGGTGGATAGAAGGAGGACACACAACATCAGAGACAAAGGAAAACTGAAATATGTGGAAAGCAAAAATGCAGAAGTGTGAGGAGAAACCTCAGGGATGGCAGGGCACTGAAGGATATCCATGGACAAAGACAGCAGAAGGTCAGAACCAAGAGCCAGACATCACAGGAAAAATCATAGAGCCCACTTTCCTTAATGCAGGGCAGCTGGAAACAGGGCCTGACAAGTAGACGGGGGGGTTCAGAAGAGAACACAGGAGATGGGGATCAGAGATCTGAAATATCCCTCAGTGAGGCTAGACAAGTGCTGGTACATAGGATTAGGCTGGGGGTGACAGCCAGTTCCACATTTCCTAGACTTGTTCTATCTGCTGAGCCCCCTCTTTCTTTATTTTATAAATTGTTTCAGTGTTGTCTTCCCTTGACTTTTTCTCCTAAGGCCTGAAATGCGATGCCTGCTATGAACACTGTCTTCTTTTGACATTTTCACTCCCTGATAATGCTGCAAGCTAGTCCTGAATTTTAAAGAGTGGCGTGCATGCACAACTCGAGCACTCCCACTCTGAAGCTGTCATTCTCATCAAACATCTGGAAGTCTGTTTGCCAGAGCACTGCCACCAAATGCTACTGCATCACCCAGGCAGAATTTTGCTTCCCCTACAGGGCAAGCAGGAAGAACCAGAGAGCAGATTTACAGCTGTTGATGTGGCAGCACAGAAGTCTCATGCTGCAACTCGGAGCTCCTTATTTATGGTTTTAGCCCTCAGAGGAGTTTGGTTAGTGAACGGATGGGCTGTGGACATCCAAGCCCTTCCTGCAGCCTGAAGAATCCTTCCTTTTCTTTTTATTGCTAACTTCATTGCCATCCATCCCTTCATAACTCCAGCCAAACACAGATGACTGTAATTCCCTCAGACTTTGAAGAGAGCACCAGTCTTGATATGGAGACACTGCTATATGAAGTGCCATAGGAATTCTTATTTCCAACCCAGGGGAAAAAGAGACAGAGGGTCACGTTTTGAGGTATCTGTGTACCTAAACCCCACCCACCTGAAGAACTCACTGCTTTGAGGGAATTGCTGTTTACTCCAGGCAGAACCTATGCTAATAAATATTGTCATAGTTCATGCCATAAGAAAAAGTGATTCCTCTATCCCTATCCCCTGCCCTTCTCCTCCCAGGAAACCCACCAGGGTTGAGGGGAGCAAGGAGAGGGCATTAAGGTTCTGGAATAAAAGAATGAGGAAATGTGTATCTGGAGAAGTGAGAGAAATTCAGTCCAAAGAATATTTCTATTCAGCTCCTGATGTTGGGCAGAAATGAAGAGGAAGAGCCATGGGAAATAAACAGACACAAGGCAAGAGAATGAATGACAAGCCACCTACTGAGGCACACAAGAATTGTAAAAGAAAAGAAAAAGGATCAATATCCAGGTATCCTGATGAAAAATCAAGATATAGCTCTTACCCCCATAGCCTAAATAACTTAATTTCTATTAAGCTACTAAATATTTCTAATTTACATCCTCGCTAAAACATTCAGAATGTTGTTGTGCAAGTAAATATCAGAAATACCTAATTTCTAAAGGATTTCCCCAAAAGAAGCAAAGCTCTCCCACTAGGATACAGGGAGGCATTTGATAGCACAGCATGAAACAGGGAACTGAGTATTCTGTCTCTATTAGGACAGCTGGAAATTAAAGTAAGTGGGCTATTGAGAACAATGGTTTGGAGCCAATGGAAAGGCAACTTCCAAACATTTCAATTTAAAGGTCTCTCAGCTATGGAGAATTATTACCATGTGGCTTTGGCTCAGGTCAGGACACTAGGGAAAGAGCATTTAGAAAGCATGACAGTCCATTTAGCAAACATTTCTCAGCCACAGGCACAGATTCCTTCAACAAATGTTTGGTTGTGCGTGCATGTAATCTTAATCCAATTTGTAGGAAAAACACTAGTAAAAGGTGAGGACTTTCTCAGTGATGTTTGCATGGAAAAGCTCCACGCAAACCTCCTGTGACAGGAAAAAAAGGTTAGAAATAAGGGGGAGCTACTGATAACCGCTGTGCGCTTTTATGGCTAGGAGTCAGGGTCTCTGAACACAATTCACAATTCACAATTCTGAACACAATTTCACAATTGGAAATTGCAATGCTTTCGATCTTGATGATAGAAAAAAATGAAACAGAGTACATGTAAGGTATTACACAAGAACTGAACATCTAGAAACATGAATAAAACAAAGGCATTGAGACCTTTTTCACACACTTTTATAAACTGCTTTAGTCTTCCAGTTACACTTTTCTCTTTAAGAAAAAAACGTAAACAAAATTAACCACCTAAATAACTGTAAAGAAGCTGAAAAGAACACAGAATGCATCGATATCTTGTTTGAATTTGGATAGTCCCATGTTCTGCCTGAGAAATCAGCATCTAAACAGAAGTTAAGAGCTATAGTTTTCCTAAGGGCCAAGAAACAATGCAACCCTGAGTGTTGTTCACTATGGTTCACTTGAATGGAGGCATCATTTCAAGCAAGGCTGAATACCTCTTTGCAGGCATATAGAATCATTGACTTCTGGGAAGAAGAAACCCCTGGTATATGCTTGTGACATGCTTAATGTATTTGAAATGGTCACAAGTAAAATTCAGGAAAAACAGCTGATGGCAAATACTGTTACATTTTATTTTTTTCTACCTTGTCTGTTACTGCTTATTTGTGCCATTACAGAGACAAGCAAGACAGAGGCCAAAAAACAGTGAGCTGGTAATTAGTTGGCTGATTTAGCACTTGTTGTCAAGTTTATCAAGTTTACATCCGTTATCCTACATTTTTTATGGTGTGTTTTCTAATATCACATATAGCCTGCCCCAAATTACATGCATATGTCTTTGTGGAGATTCTGGTTACTTGGCCCAGGTGCCAAAATACCATCTCCTTTTAAGCTCTAAAAAGACTCACTTTGGATGCTTGATTACCCAAGAGCCGAGACAGTTATACGGGAATTAGTTGCCCTCAGCAGATGATCAGCTTATTCTACAAGACTTATAATTTTATCTTGTTCAGGAAGAATAGGATTTAGGGGAAGTCTGAGTCATCCTAATGGAATGCATAATTGTGTCTTTTTATAATTGTAAGCGTAGGCTTGCTATATTCATTAGCTATCTTAGCTGGCAGGAGCACTGTTTATAAAGAAGCTCGAAGACTACCTGAGGCAGCTTAGGCTTTCGAACACAAAAGAAAAACAATTTTGAGGTACTGAAGAATTAATGGTTTATTTTCCAATCATCTTCTTCCCACATATCAAGTGCATCCTATTGCAGTGCAAGAATATAACGTGTATGAAGTATAGCTCCCCTGGGAATAGAAGCAGTGAAGACTTACCACACACTCACATGTGCAGCAGCCAAGGAAGCAGAAGAAAGTTTGGTCAAGCATAATCAGTCAAATATATGAAAAATTCAAAAGAAGCTTTGAGCAAGAATTGTCATTTATGCCCCCAAATCAGTCTTTGCAGAGTAAATAGAATATGGTGGTGTATGGCTTCTTGCAAAAAACAAATGGATACGCATTTATCCACCTTTCAGACATTCCCTATAGTCAGAAAGCTGGATGGTAAGACACCAGTCGCAGATTAGAAAGATCTGTAATTGCTTCTCTCAGTAACTCTATTACAAGCTATATTCAGTTGTTTCTGTTATCTGAGGAACATAAAATTCTTATTCATGCCTTATGAAAAAGATTTTGCAAGGCATACAGACAGTGGCGATTTAGATCCACCGCATCCTGTATGGATAGCTGTCTGATACCTTTTGTTTAGGGATCCTCCCACATAATCATAAGATAATTTCATGTGCTAAAATTATATCTGAAACAGGACTAGGGTACTTCATTATTTTGCAGGATAGAATCCTTTTTCCCTCTCCACTTTTATGATTTTTTCCTATAATGATGTTTTAAGAGGACTCTGCCATTTGTTATCTCTACTTTTTTCCAGTCTAGTCGGCCTCATTATTTTTATGTGCCTGCGTGCTAAGGTGGTGACAGCTGATTAGGTTTTTATTAAATTTGCTTTTATTCTGTTGTACACCCTTCACCTACTTTGACAGAAGTGAGACATCAAGGAAAAAAAATGAAATAGTAACAAAAATCAGGAAAAGATTGAATGCAACAAGATTTTATTTTTAATCAGTTTTGTTCTAATTTCAGCTTGCCCAACAGTTTTTGTTATGCAAAAGAAGTATCCTTCATATTGGTTTAATGAAAATGGTCATTTTGCTGAGGGTGTGGGTATGTATCATCCGTTCAGGATTTGAATATGCCCATTTGAGTTTTTTTGAGCTTAGTATGCCTTCTGGTTTGTTTCTCACTCTTTTTAAAATTATAGCAGCTAAATGTGGTACTTTTGCCAATTCAGATGGTATTCATTTTTTCTCATAGCCAAATAATTTGTTTCAACTTTTAGTTATTTCTCTTAAGACCTCTCTCTGAAGGAATTTCTTTGTATTTCTTTTGTCCCTATACGTGGGACCTGTTCATCCAATATATCCTACAACCCGGTCTGATTCAAACATCTCCTATTGCCAGCCATCAGACTATCAAAGGCAGTGATTTGTGGACTTGGAGCAGCAGAGACAATACATGCCTGGGTCACTAGTAATTAAGGAATGTCAGTGGTCGAGAAGGAGAAAATCAGCTCAAGCCAAACTGAAGCATTTAGATATTTTACTGCTGCATCCTTTTAGGCCTCTCTCAGCTTATAAATATTAATTTAAAGACTACCAACAAGGACAGTAAACGGATTTAGGCATAAAACTTCCTGTCAGGAGTGATTTGTGCCCAATAAAAAGAGAGCTGGATAGAGAAAGCTTGCTTCACTAAGTTTATGATAGACAGTGAAAGAGTGCCATCAAAATAAAAAGGCTTTCACTATGTAGTCCGCTATATGGGTGTCTTCATTCCTAACAAGCATCCTACTGGTACTGTATTGCTTTCTTTTATAAACGCATTTGACTCAATAAGGCCAAGGTGTAAGGTAGTACCAACACTGGCCATGCTCCTTGCACAATCAGTAACATGGAAAGGGAACTTTTATATTAGTGGCACCTTGCATTGAACTTTGTGATGGAAAAAGCTGACAAAGGTACATATGTTTCCTCCTAATACCCAACCTGCAAGTACAAAAGAAGTCAGTAGGCCCTGTACAATCTATGAAAATGTGTCTTTAAAATGTAATACACTCACTACCTTCTCCCAGACTTCTTTCTGCAACAGTCTAGGAGATTTCCACCCTGAACTATGGTCTATTTCATTCTTCAACAGAAAACAGCATAAATTTTGTTTCTTGTCTTCATTCCTCTGAAAAGCCCAGTTCACTTCTCTTTAACTGGTAAATGATATTATTGTAGACTGGGATGATCCAAGATGCTGAATGCTAGATAAATATTAGCTAAACATAAAGTTTTAAATCAATTCAACGTAACAGTTTAATAAACCAAGTCTACACACAGTAGTTGTGATTTCCACATTTTAGGTTTGGTTTCTGTACTATGTACCCTACTCATATCCTGTCTGTCTACCCATATCCAGCTAGATCTGTGAATGGACACACACTTCACATCTTACAGTGTATAGTATTTGGCCACTTTATTTACCCCCACACTAAGTTTATTAATAAAACACTATTGAAAGTTGTTACATGGTGTCAATAGCCATATTCATGTAGTTCACCTTCTGTATTTCAGGACAGGAGATTTAATGTTTTAGACGGGCCTATTAAAAGATACTAACTGTTCCATGACTTTGCAAATTTTTAGCAATCTCAGTAAGCCGTAAGAGTTATTTTCTTGTCTTGAGATTGTGGAGAGAAGCAATGTACAGTGCAAAACAGCTGCCACACTAGAAAAAAAGGGCATTCTGGGAAGGGTCTTCCTCTAAATAAGCTGGTATTTGGTGCTAGTGTGTTAATCCTCATGGTCTGGTCCAGTGAGAAGGCTCATTGAGAAGAAAGTATTGCTTGTGAAAACCTTACAGGTAGATGGCAGTGGAGGAAGAGAAAGGAAATACATATTTGGGGAAATACCCTTATGAAAAAAAGCTGAAAGACAGGGCTATGCTTTGTCGATGGAATTAACATGAAACAAGAGTCCTTAGAGATGATCGTTCTGAAAAGAAATGAAAAAATACATAAAACTTTGTTAAATTTATGGAATTTATAGGCTGCTGACCAGTAAGTATAAAGTTCTGTTCCCTTGGTCCTCACTATCACTCATGTATTACTTGTCAGTAAATGTGGTGCACTCAGAACATAACAGCTACGGTAATATTTCTGTTCCCACTGCAGCTTTACTACACCCATGAAACTCTGTAATCTTTAAATTCCCTCACTGTTAACATCTGCTGAAACATTATTGGTCCCAGCATAGCCAAGCTGCTCTGAAATTACATTTAGCAGAGTAGTTAATGCTAACAGTATAATTCTAGAAGCAACCATGTTTTAAAAAGGCTTTATAACTGACACAGTGACTGTGCTTCCTTCTGATTTTATTCCCTTCCCATTTCTCTGTTATTTGTCATTATCTCATCTGCAGGCCAGAATTCATGTTTAAACAGCATTTTCTTTTCCTTTTAGAATAGAACATTAAAATTTTCTTTCTTGACCTAGATCTCTAAAGCATGCTTGTGAAAACATCTTTTTTTGTGCTAAAAAAAAACAAGAGATAACATCAGTTCAAGGGGCTGAAGATGGAAATTAATCAATTTTCAATAAAATTCATATCTTTTACCACCCACTTAGGATGCTTCACCTGGTTTAAATTCAAATGGCCTTATTTATATATAAGCAAAATAAACAGATTGCATGCAGCCATTATTAATGACGATGCCTTAATAAGTTCATTTTCAGCTCATAAGGAGTTCACGTGCTCAGGGCTTTGCTTTTGTAAGAAAGTGTTGCATAGAGGGCATTTACCTAACCAGTGACTGTTGCAATCACACAACTGTTACTCCAAAAATTAAAATGCAAACAAAAGATCGTATCTGCAATTCTGCTTGTTAGTACTATATAATATAATGTATACTACAATAAACATACAGAGCTATATAATTCTATATAACGTTACATTCACAAATAATCTGCAAAAAATAAACAGACTTTTCAGATGAAAAATAATTGACATATGCTTATCCAGGAAATTAAGCTGAAAACTTCCACTTTTCTTCCAGCGTGTGAAAAATCACATTCAGTAGTAAATCATTCAGCTAGCAATCCTGCTATCTTGGTTTCAAAAAACAACCCTGATCCACACACATTCTATAACTGAAAAATTACCGAAATATTTAAGTTTTGTCACTATTAGATATTACAACACTCATGTATGTAGAATATTAGCCTAACCTAAATACGAGACTGATAAAAAGATTCAAGAATTACTGTTCAAAAAATAATGAACCACATAGTTTAAAACATAACTTTTTGAAGAATAATTACTGTATTATCCAGCTTTGTACAAGGATAGATAGACTACTACATATGTTAAATTTAACTGGTTTCTGATTCATGAACAGCAGTAAATGACATCTGTGCCAGATGGCAGACAACATTTGTACGTGTATATACTCTGATTTTCTCTTCTCATGTCCCATCTATTTTTTGATAGTATTTGCTGCTTAAGTGGCAGTGTCCATAGCGACATCATTTAATGTAGGTTAAAGCTATGCCACTGAAGGTTTTTCCCAGGAATACCTTGCTAGTTTATTATGCTGTTCCAATAACAACAGTGCTAGATTCAAGACAATTTATTAAATATTTTCCAGTCTGTTTTTATACTTCCTCCTACACATGTTCCAGAAACACATATTTTCAAGAGGGATCATTTTTGTTGTTGTCTTCTTGTTTATAATGCAATAGTGTGTCCTTTAAGCAAACAAGTAAAATGACAGTTTCTTCTTGACTATTAAAGCAAATATATCACACTATGATGTTATTCGTAGTAATGCAAAATAATTTCTTTTGAGACTTTGCAATGTAGTGACGTCCAGGGAAAGACTGTTTGCTGTATGGATCATTACTTTCTTTCATACCCATACCTGATTTCTATACAAAAGTGTAAACAACCAAGAAAGAAGAGCAGAAGGAGAATAGTAAACTCAAAACCTTGTGAAACTCACCAGATACCCCAGCAAACACTGTGGTTACTCAAAGTTTAAACCTAGCTACTACTAAGTCTTGTCAGGGGAGACACCAAATTGTATCAATGACATAGTTTCCCCAGTCGGAGGGAACAGCAAAGCCTTTGAAAGAAAAAGTTGAAGCGTTTCAATGCATCATCATCATAATGCGGCAACCTCAAAACACATCATAAGGCAGTATTTTACAAAGTTTTTATTGCAGCTTATTGGAATCAGAACTTGATACTTTCTTTTTTCTCTTCTTCTGTTGTTAGAGAAGCTGTAACGAAACCTAGGAGAAAAGGGAATTTTAATACAAACAAATATTATGAAATTTCATACCCCCTTCATCTGCAAATCAGTAAAAACCAGCAGAATTTTTGAAAAGGACTAATTCTGGCTTAATTAACTCCTAACATTCTTGCTTTAATTAAAACAGAAGCTGGTACCAAGTCATTTTGCCTAAAAAGTTGCTTTTGGAAACTAAAACTCAGGTAACAATTCTTGATCTTTGTTCAAGGCCAGCTCTGGATAAGAATCTGAATTCTGCTATTTCTGAATTGCGCTTGCATACAAAGCTTCTCTATTCTCTTCTTTTACTTCCTGCTCTTAGATGCATTGTCCTTTAAATTCAGAGATACCTTTGTCTATTGATTGTTATGGATCAGATCTACTGGATTTCCCACACCACGCTCTCATTTTTTGGGTAATTCTTTTGGAGCATATAACCTTTTACCTAAACTGTATAGGAAGATGAGGTGTTTAATGCTGAATAAGATTTTCTTCTGGCAGCCATGTAACTAAAAGTTAAACATTGCCGTTCTTAATTGTACATGCCTAAATGGTATAGTCTCTATTTCCTGGTCCAAACAATCTACTTTCTCTAATTGGATTACATTATTTTAAGTAATTTGTAGATTATATGTATATATAATTTCAACCTTGAATAAAATATGTGCCAGGGAAAATTTCAGTACATGTGTAATTCTGAGACATTTCTACACAAGCGGAAAATCTAATTATAAGGAAGACTACAAGCTCATCCTGTAAGACAATCGTCAACAATACTATCACATCCACCACTGAAACTAACAGCCCTGATAAGACTTGAGTCACTGGATTTTGAATTCGCAGGCTATGTTGATGAATGGAGATATTAATAATAGCTTCCTTTCTTTGTATTTGCAGGCACAGAAATGTAATGCTTTATCCAATCAAATCCAAAAACTAAACCAAACCAAAAAAAGAGAACCACAACCCCTCTTACCCCCACCCCTTGCCCAATCCCTTCTTCCTCCTTTCACAAAAGCTTCTTAAAGAACTTCCCATATGTAAAATCAGTTTGCAGGAGGAAGAATGGGTGTTGGGGGGGACCCTCTTAAATCCAGCCAGTTGTTATAATGAGAGCTCTAGATTAGGATATTATTTCCCTCAGTCGAATCTTCCTGCTCCAAGACTGACAAGTAGCACAGCTCTCATATAAATGAGGTAGGAAAAAAAAGAGTCCCAGGTCCACACGATATCGCAGAGATGATTCAGCTGCTATATCCTTTTACACCTGCTGCCTGTGCACTGATCAGCATCAAGGATTTATGACCTGATGAGCTTACAGTCTGAGGTGGCAGTGCTGCAGCTAAACCTGGAGTAATTCTAATGTTCCTCCTCTAGCACTGCAAATGAAAAGTGCAATCCAAGCAGTGCTAGTTTTTACAAATTTCAGCTCACCATACCTATATACTTCAGAGGAGGATTATATGTAATAACAATGTAATTCTATTATGATGATGATGATGATTAATACATAGCCGTAAGCTATGCTCGTTCAAGTGCTGAGCTCCACTGCAACTTTGTCTGTCAGGAAACTAATTCAGAGAGGAGCAAACAATCTGTGAAGATCTGCTAACTTTGCTTAAATAGTTTTTAGAAAGAAACATGGAAAAGCAATGTTTTAAAATTAATATTTAAAATTAATGTTTAAAAATATTAATAATTTTTTTGAATTTTTGAAATTTTTGAAATCAACATTCTGAACAGTATGTTGCAATGTTCCATTTCAGAATGACTTCTGGTTTCACTTAAATGCTATGGCATGAAATAAAGAATAAACAAACAAACATACATAACTGTAATGACAAAATCCGAATGTAATGTTACCGTTGACCTAAGACTGCATTTTGTTTTGGAGGGTGAAGAGAACCTGCTGAAAGGTGGCCTACGGCCTTCTTCCAAAGCACTATCTTTGAAGAAGTCTCCTCTCGCCAGATTCAATCACTTCCAGGCCCTTTATACCGCTTCAGACTTTTAAACAATGTAGAGAGAGACACGTGAGGATAAGGTTTGTTCCATAGCTCATGGTATGTGGTCACACGGGATTTAGTATGAAACTAGGAATGATAGTTCTCTGTATGTAAAAATGAGAATTAAGCCTCAGGACTGCGCTATATATAAAACAATACAAAATCAAAAGGAAATGTATTAAAATGGTAGCAAAAATAGTATTTAGATCCACGTTCTACCGTCCTCTTATTCTTAGGTCGCAAAAGCCCTTTCTTTTCTGAATAGAAAAATATAATAGGAGTATTTATGAAAAGAATTGTATTATTAAAAACTTGAATTAAAAATTGCAGAGCCATACCATAATAGCAGTAAGACACTCCCGGGCATGTTTTAATGGTTCATTACTACACGCCTCAGGTGGCTGAATGCATGAGGCTGCACATCTTACAGCACGTGTTAATGAACCTCTGAAACATGCCCTGTCATGTGTTAATATTGTATTACAATGTTGCACTACTGGAAAGCCTCAGAAGTAACTTCCAAAGAAAATAGAAGAACGTTTGCGATCTTTAGGAAATATTATGATTAATTGCCTGTGTGTCTGTGTCTATTGTATTTTCAGGTATTCAATAAATACTAAAATAGCACTAAAGCAATAAGCTCTGTGACACCCATGTGAAATGATCTGTTATTAAATATTAAAATGCACACTAAACCACATTGAGTTTTTCATGCATATGCAGAATGATGAATCCTTGCCTTAAAAAGCTTATAGTTGTATATGATACAGATAAAGCAAGGTTATAAATGAAGAAGTTCATTAAGAGATGCCTAAGTATTTCTACTGTTCTATAATCCTTGCCTATTTTCATCTTTCACTCTGACTTGTGCTTATTATCATGTAACCCTTTCCTTTTCTTTTATGGTAAACATTTAAAAATATGTGATGTTACGATTCTTAGTTACCTTAAGCGGAATGCTATAGATCCTCATTAGAAAGAACTTTTCAGGTACTTTTAACTCAGAAGGGCCTTTCAAGAAGCCTTATGTATGGGTGAGCCTCTTGAGAAAAATACTAAAGCGTATACTGAAATGCATTCCCACTCAGCAAAGCATTAAAGTTTCTCCATGAGCTTAGATTCCACTGAGATCAAGTAGACCTTACACATACCTACAGATAAGCACGTAAGTGAGCTCTTTGTTGGAGAGAGATGCACTGATGATTCAGAGGTGGAGCTGCCTGTAAGGCTGCCTTTTACATGACACAACATAATGCTACACTTACAGTGCTGGGAAAAAAAATGTTATCACAAATAAGGAAGAAAGGAAGATGTTGTTAAAATACAGTTTACTTACCCTAATGTGAATAAAAATTAGGAGTATTAGGAGTATTTGTTTCTTCTTTTGGCAGCTCTCATTGTTTTCATTGCTCTCATTGACACTTCACAACTGGTAATATAACTGTGGAGAAAATAAACAATTACTATAAAGATTTATATTTCTCCATTCCTGCCTTTGGTGTACTATGGCATCTTCTTTCACCAAAAGGCCTTTTAAAAAGAGGTATTTAACAACTGGATGGAATTTGCTGCCTATTAAAAAAATAAATGAAACATAGCTCAGAAGAGATATGAGTAACTACTTCCGAGGTAGAATTTGTTTTAATTCTTTACTGGCAGATTGTACAATAATAGCATTATAGAAGATTGTTACTGGGTGGAGGTCATTACATTTCTTCTGGAGTTGTTCTATTCCAGTATGTTTAGCTGAAAAATAGCCAAAAAGTTTAAATAATAAAATTTGACAATGAAAATGATTAGACAGTGGATGAAACAATCAAGGTAGTGGTGGACTTCCCATCTCTTAATGTACCAGAATCACGACTGGGTAACTTTCGGGAGTTATGCTTAATCACGTCATTAGACTCATTACAAGAGATACAAGGGAAATTTAAAGTTCTGTAATATACAGAGGGTCTGACATGATAATCTAATATTGTCTCTTGGCTGTAAGCAATTGACTTCATGATTAGTAACCAAACTATTTTCCCCCAGCTTAGCAAAGATATAAGATGTGTTACTCTACTACTAACAATGCTCACACTTTTGAACGGAACGCCTGTCTTTTCTTCTTTTCTAGTATTTGAACCATGTAACAGATGAGGAGGAATCTCTCTTCAGATATTCAGCAAGCTAAGCCCCGAAACATTTTGTGTCAAGCCTATATACTAAACATGTCTCTTTTCAGTGCTACTTGAAAAATTACTATGTCTGTTGTGGTTTCAGGTACTCTGATGGAGATGATTCTCCAATTACAATCTTCAGTGTGCATAAGAGGCATTTCACCTAGACTCCAAATGTTAAAGGAAACTACATTGACAAAATTCCCAGGGTCCATGCTCTGGCATGTATCAGACCACTAATCAGACCTACTGAAAACAAAATCAAATTTTAATTTTTCATACACTCTAGTATGTCATAAACTGGACTTCATTTCCCCTTTTCCTCATGCCTGGAAGATGCAGGCCTATATTAACGAGGATCAGGGCAGAAGTCCTCTATCTTTTTTGCCAGTGGAAAGTCTTTCATGGAAAGACTCCAGCTCATGAGCAAATTCCTCAGCCCTGTGAAACGGCCTTTAGCTCTTTGTTGTGATCCAAATTTGTAAGTGGATGTACACCTGAATATCCATTAGCTGAGCTGCAAGAGTGCTGATAGCCTCTCCGATATTCTTTGCAGGTAAACACTAAGCATGGTTCAGATCTTTTAGAATGGGTCCACATATTTGTACTGCTGACTCTGGCAAATTTCTATTTCTAGTTGACTAGAAATGCTCTTCACCCTCAGGTAGATTTTACATTTCTGTATGAGAGGCCTTCACTCATTTGCTTTCTTCAGAGGAGCCTCTCAGCTTTGTTTTTAGGCCTCTCTTAATTGTTGGACAGTTTAAGTGTCCATTATTTGTTCTTCTTCTGCTTGTAATTCTTTTCTTTGGAAGCGCTTTCCTGCTTCTAATACCAGTGCTGGCCCCTTACCAAAAATAGCAGATGTCAGGGTCTTGTGATTTGGTTCCCCATTAAAATGAAAGAACAGTGATACTGAGTCTGGTGATTCCTGCTAAAATGATATGATAAGCTGTCTCACTATAAATAGGATACAAACATTGAGGAAATGCTACCTATAGATTAAACTGTCAGCCAAGAATGCAAAGAAGTCTGCAGTTGGAATTTTTGCTGCAAAATTATGAAATGGTGATGCTGAATTAAGATGCACATACCTCCAAATACACACTGATGAGAACATTCAAAGGAAGCAACATAATTATAGGGATATCCCAAGGCTGGTTGAAAGAAATATAGATAGGGAAAATTAAAGTTGCCAAGAAAATCTTTCTAACGCTGAAACGCACTAAGCTTTCAGATTGTCTCCCAAGCGTACGGAAAGGCCCATCGCTTGAAATGTTTAACATTCGATTGGAGGAATCACTGGAAAATATACTACAGGGAACAACCTGTTATTGGCAGAAAGATGGACTGAATGCTATAAAAGGGATTTTCTATCTCTAATGTTTACTTTTACGATAGTCATTTATGTTTTTCCTTTGTTACAGGTAGGGAAAAATCTATAAAAGTTATTAGCTCTGGTACAGCATATTTAATTTCTAAAAAGCAATGTTTTTGTGCAGTCTAGCAACCTTTAACTCTATTTCTTGCTTTTCCTCATCCATTTTTCCAGATACATTGCGAGCTCCTTTTTATTAAAACAGGTAAAATCCCCACAGCACTGAATGAACCTTCCTCTTCTCTTGTATGAAGCCTTTTTAGCGTGTGTACAAAACACAAACCCCATCTGATATCCCCCAGGTTTGCATTTAATTTGTGGAGAAGGAGATAGAGAAAGAGAATCAAAGCAGCAGAAGCACAAGTGAAACATCCAGAATGTGAGAAAGGGAAGGAGGAATACATTTAGATTTGGAAAGGGAGAATTACTCACTTGCACAATGAGAGATGGCTTGCCGCTGTTTGGAAATCATCTAGAGCCAAGGGGTCTGACCGAAGCCTACTTCATTCCTTGTCTGAATTCTAACTAAGTCGCGTTATACATCATGAATCTCTACCTTATCAACTTCAACTTTTAAGGATATAATTTCTCATATCCTAAAATGATGAGCTGCATTAATGGTGTAAACTTCACACTTAAGGATTCAGGAAAAAGCTAAGAGGTAAAAAGTAAGGGTAAGACGGCACCTGTCTGATGCTGGCTCCTTATTGTGCTACTATAGTACAGCTGGTCAGTGTTGAAATGATTGATGTTATCCAATGAAACCAAATAAATAATAAATTTTATTTCTGTAAGTAAAGAAGATTCATTCATTATAACCAAACTCTTTTCCCAAGAAGCCGTAAGAGCAGTAAAGTCGAAATATCAGCTTCAAGTTTTCATAATATAATGACATTGAATAGTGGTTTCACACTATCACCTAGAAAGATTATTTCTCCCTATCCCCTCCTGCCCCCTCATTCTCCTCACTGAAGACTGCTAATAGACTGGGCTAGGCTTAGTATAACAGTGCTACTAGTGGGATGCACTGAAGAAAGAGGTTGTGTTGTGTTACCTTTCTGGGAACACTGTGACAATGCAGCCAAAGGGCATCTATTTTACTGCGGGGAGATGTGGGACGAGGAGTTGTTTCTGAAGACTCAGGCCCTCTCATTTTTTGTGAAGCAGCTTGAGTCTCCCTGCCTGGCTGCTGAGCAAAGGGTATGATTAATGAAAAGACGTCAGAATGATAACCCCTACTATCAGGAAGCAGTGGACAGGATTTTTTTCTTGGAAAATTGGGCGGGGGAAGAGAGAGAAGAGAATAACAAAGCAAGAAGGAAACAACACAAATGGAGCGGTTTTGAAGAGAGAAAACAGTAATAATATATATAAATAAAATACAGCCTCCCCTCTGCCCACCCTCTTTAATGTTTCTCTGGTGGAGTAATAAGATACCTTCAGCATTATAAATAGCAGCACAGATGTTGACAGAAAAATGCTCCCTTAATTACCATACAAACTGCTTTACTTGAGTGAACCGTTTAAAGCGGCCTCCAAAGGAAGTTCACTCAAGCAATTCCACAGATTACAGCTAATGAACAATATTTCCTCGCTCCTATTTAGTGCTCATTAAAATGTAAAAGCCTTTCATTTTCAACAGGCACACAATAAATAATTCCTCTCTCTCCCCCTCTCTCCTTCTCTCTGACTGCCTCTAAGCAGCTAGGGATAAAAGTGGGGAGGGGAAGAGATCGAGAGAGGAGGGAGGGCTGCAGGAGGCAAATAAGTGGTTTGGAGAACAGCAGCCAATTCATTAAAATCTCTGGAAGCGGTGGCGGTGACTGCTGCTGCTTGTAGAGAAACGCGATGTCTATGTTTGGAGCTCAGCAGACAGGTTTTGAGTAGACCAGACAGCTCGCTCCCGCCCAGACCGACCAGCAAGCCACCACGCCAGTTGTGAGACAGGCTGACCAGACCCACCACCGCGACAAGAGGAGACACAAATTATGTATATGCTCAGACGAAAGCAAAATGAATAACTGAGAGAGGACAAAAGATGAAAACGCTGTGACAAAAGCTGGCAGTCTAACTCGGACTGAGGTTTGTTTGACCCCTGTTTAAAATTAAAGTTGGTTTCAATCTTACAAATACTCATTGTGCATGAACCGTTGTATGTTCATTCGTAGTCCCACTAAGTTGAATAGGATAATTGTTGCGTCGGAGGTTTGCTTTATTCCTTTGATATTGAGAGGAAGTGTTGTCAGAGCCAGACACACAAGCTGTACCTTGCTGAACAAATAAGGTATTGGAATATTGAAGAATAGAGGGGTCAGTGTACACTCAGCTGTAATGAGAGGAAGTAATCCATGATTTGCTATTCCCCTACCCCTAACGTAGTAGGATTTTAGAATAATTTACAACATAATGAATTTACAAATCAAGAATCAGAGACTTAGCAAGAATAAATCAAAGACTAAAAATTAGATTTTTCAAATTATTATTTTAAGGAGAATTCAAATGTCCGCGGATGAATGGCAAAAGCAGGGGTAATAGCTGGATTCACATCAATCACTACACCTAGATGCTCACAGATATGTGGTACACAGAAGTAACACCGCTTTGTTTACAAAGGAATCATTCTTTCCTGGAGAAGTAGCAAAAGATCAAACACAAAAAGTTAGCAAAACACTGAGATGTTATGCAGATGCCTGTTTAGAAAGCGCAGGGAAGAAAGCCTGTGTTCACCTGCTTTTAAGATGAGTGGGTGAAACAGCACATTAATGAGATACAACAGTGATATTAAGTTGGGCTACGCCGCAGTACATAGCTGAACGAGAATACAGAAACAGATTTTAGGAGGCTATGTCTACAAGCTGAAACATGACCATATTCCTCCAACATCAGCTATTAAAAAACTGTAGCATCCTTCACACTGTTTTGGGTCACTACTGTGGTATTTTTTAATTTACTTTTAAATTTTTTTACTCTGTCCCTCTTCACTTTTAAGGCTTCACAACCCATCCCATCATTTTCTAAAGCTTGCCTTCTTCCCACATCCACCACTGAAGATACGGTCATCTTCGACTGTGGGAAAAAGCTAACCCTTCAGTAGCTATGTACAAGGAAATAAATTAGCGACAGAGGTAGCTGTTCTATTAAAGACAATGTATTCCTGAGGGGGCTGTATCTCTCAACCTTGGCAGAGATTGCCCAGACAAAATCCTTGATATCAGCCTCCCTGAATGGAGGGAACAATCTGACTAGGATAAAAACTATCAGAGCTTTCTCCTGTCTTTAATTCCAAGGCTTAAAAAATTGACAACTGTATTGCTTGTGGTAATGCTGGTATACCCTGTACCTGAGCCGTAAATAAGACTGTATGTGGTATTCAGTCATCAGAAAAGAAAAAAGAAAGTGGAGAACCAGGATCTTATATTGACCTAAGCCTCAGACTTAGATAAACTTGACAGGAATAGCACTTTGTGGAGACTTTATCTTTGTCAAACTGGTGTGTGGGGAAGAGGTATTCTCACAGCTCACAGGGGCCGGTGTGGCCTGTATGACTAAAGCAGACTCATTGGTTGCATTGCTACAGTGCCAACCCTTTGTAGTAAAATAAAACCTTGGCTCACGGATACACTGGAATTTCTACATCAGGGTAATAACTATAATAACATTTTTCCTTTGAGAAAAATATTTGCAATTAATAATTGCAAAAAGAATGCAGAAGAAACGCAAAACAGACCCCAACCCTGCTTATGTGACAAGCTCTTTCTGAAAAGGTGATTTCCTGTGCACTCCTGTCCTTACTAAGTTCCCGCCAATTAAAAGGAGAAAGTGTTTGCGCAGTAACGAATAGTACGACTTAATACCTCTCCACACGTGCTTTCTATAAGCAGGCAGCTCTAGTAAAGAAGTAAGTTTACTAGCAGTGCAATATTATTGATGCTTTCAACACTCTGTACTTGGCTTTTAACTAAGGTCATTTGAAAACAGTCTTCAACACCCATCTCATTTGCTTTTTTATGCTTGCCAATTTAGTGTTGTATTCACAGTGATTAATTAGTTTGTGGTGAAGGTTTATTAGGTAATCTTTCTGTCAATCAAATATCATTGAGGTTTCAGAGCAGAATAAAGAAGACACAGAGATTTTATAAAGATAGGGAACTGATGCTATCTTTGTGTACAGAAAGTAGGAGCGTAGCCTTGATATGTGAGCGTGTGTAAAAGACTTTAAAGCATGTTTATTTTTATCCCCTTTCAGCCACAAAAGTGGTTTGATTCCCTCAGATTTTATTTATATTTTTAATTAGAAGCTATAAATCCTTTTACTTTCTACGTCTACAGCCCATGTTTTGAGTTTGATGAACTTGTGGGGCTATTCCAAATGACAAGCACTAAGCTACGGTTGCAGACTTTAACAAAGAAAAAACTGCTGTAGCTCATCATTTGCGAAACTTGCTATTTAGTTCATTCATCTCAATAGACCCAAGCAAGATAAGAACATTTCATGAATTTAAAAGTTGTTTCTTTCCTTGGAAATTCTTTCAAATTTTCACATTTATAATATCATTTTTAGGAAAACAAAAAAAGAACAATGACAAAAATCTATTTCTGCTTTTCCATCCTTCTTTATGTGCAGCATGGTAACTAAGATTCCTTTTACGGGGTTCAAAAGATTACATACACCAAATTAACTATTTCAAAAAATGAAAAATTATCAGCATATTACAGAAGAAATACAGGCAGGTGATCACCGGCCTGCCTTTATGCATGTTGTTACTGACCTTCCATATTGTTCCCAGCACTGTGCGGAATTTTATTACAATCTGTACTACACTATTCTCTATTTATGAGCTTTCTTCTTGAAAAAAAAAAAAAGCAGAAAGGCAGAAAATTGTCAGATTCTCCTTTTCCTTTTAGATTAGTAGTTTAACTAATCTACATGAACTTCCTGCTTTCCAGAAGATCTTGAGCCTTCCTGTGAAAAATGTGAAGGTAAATGGCTTTCTTGATCAGAGGAGGTTTTATATTGAAGAAGTTTGGAAGAGGACTTGCAGATTAAATTACACACTACATAAATGTATGTCACGTTATGATTTTTTTACATTATTAAGGTAACATGTAAAAGCATATAGAATAATACTAAGAATTTGACTAGCGTACCACTTTTCAGAGTCATTACTGCTTTAAATTACACCAGCGTCTGTCTAAAAATTTAAACTGTATATCCCACTATGAGAATAAGTAGTAAGTTAACTGGACTACTTCCTCTATCACCTCCTTGAGAAAGCTGTGGGTTATTTCTATCACTCAGAGGTGATGAACAGGCAGCAGCAAAATCAGATGAAATTATACAGATGTACCATTCTTTTTTTCCCAGCTAAATTGAGGAGCTCTTCTTGTGGACCTTGGGATTATAGATCTGAAGCTAGAGCAGAAAAAGATAAAGGGCACACGGGGCTGCAAATTGGATAACTTTGACATACGGAGAGATAATATAAAGCTATAATCTGTTGAATATATAATCAGAGTATTTAAAAGCAGCTTTTCCAAATTAAAAAAAAAAAGTAGGTATGTAACTGTGATAAAATAATTACAGCACATGTTCTACAGCTTTGATAAATACCATCTCCCCACACTCATTCTTATATACAAACAAAATATGGTATGTCAATATAAATTGACCCCGACTGGTTAATATGAAGATAGACAAGTGGGTTTTAGTCGACAATTTACTCTTAGACTAAGCTTTGCTATGTGAATGATATAACCCCAAAGTATATTATTTTAGTGCTACAAATCCAGTGGCTATATGAAAATATGTTCAAAAATATTCTGGCAGCCAGGACAATGTTATTTCAGTACATACTTATTAATCACCATTTTTATTTTTATTCATTTCTGCTTTAGTTAGGCTATTTGTATTGCATAGAACTTTGGAAAAGCTTTTGGAAACGCTTTCATAGCTTTAAGAAAAGTGGAAAGCTCCATTCAGAGATTTCCTTTCATGCTTGAAACACGAAATTGGAGCAACCAACAATTTACACGCATAACTCTAGCATATCGAATGAGGAAACAACGGGAGAGACAAAAATTGAATCTGCTGTCTTACTGATCTCACTGCAGAAGACCACCACAAAAAGCAAATTAGCTGTTTTCTTGAGATTCCCTTGGAAAGCTATATCAACAGCATTTTGTCCATGGGTATGCAGGAGACGCTGGTACTTCTCGCATGCCTGTGGTAGATGGATGATACTGATGGCAATCTAACTGGAACATCCTGCCTGAATATGAACAACAGATTTGTCAGTGTGTGACAGGCTGACAGCCCAGCTCCCAGCTGCTTGTCCACTGTTGTTAAATCAGTACCTTGTCTAAGTGTTCAGCAAAGAGGCAATCTGCTTCCTCCATTCGTACAGGCAGGTTGCCAGTTAAAAAACAAGTATTCGCTTTAGGCTGCAGTGCCATAATGCATTGAAAAGATGCAATCTAAACCTTTGTATACTCCTTAGGCAACAAATAGCAGGACTTGGAAGTACAGACTCAGACTCTACACTATCCTTTTCAAAACAACAAAGATAACTCCAAAGGGGAATCAATGAAAGAAACATACGAGAATTTAGAAGCTGTGGATGATTTACTAGAACTCATTTGAGAAAGCTAATATAGCTTATTTTGGTACCAGGGAAGCAAGTCTGTGCTACTGTACTTTAAGACTGTGTTCGGATTTCCATTATAACCCTATCATGAAGCAGTTTATAATTCATCCACTGTAAGAATTAGCTCTAGGCTGAAATTTGCATGCAAGGACCCAACCCAGGAGTACTTTAGGGAAAAAGAAAAAAAAAGAGAGAAAAGAAAAGGAAAGAAAAATAATTTCTACAGAAATGCTAAGTTATAGAACAGAAATAAATGTCTTACAGATTTCAGGACCCTTTTCTTTTTCCTTTTTTTTTTCCCATGTCAAAAATTCTCTAGCTCATTTCATTTCTTTACTTTGGATGTTACCAGTTAACCACAAAACAGAGCTTTAAAAACTGTGGACAATAATAAAATGATTTAAGAAAAATCCCAATGCCTAGCAAAAATATAAATATTTTTAGCTTTCAGGTGCGGTGTGCAGGTGAGGCAACCTTTGACAGAACAGTCACTTATCTGAGGACTAAGAAGGATTTAAGCCACGGACTGTAAAGTTTTTTTTGAAGAAGTCATGGTATGTCAATTCATTCACGAGACACATGTAAGAGTCCCTAAGTACACATGTATATAGCAAACCTCTATATGCTCAGAAGGAGCCATAATAGTCTATTGGGAATAACCATCATAGTCTCATTCAGGTCCCCCATGCAAGTGAGGCTTCCCTATGGTGTCACCAAGCACCCTAGTCCTAGGTCCTATGCAGTTCAAGCACATCTTATGAAGTTTCACATTTTGCTCCTGTTCTTGGCTGGAAACATTGCCCAATCTTTCTAACCATTGGTTCCCCCACAGATAGAAATATAATCTGTTGTTTCCCACAAGTTAGGGAGCCAACCGTCTATTCCCACCACCTTTATCGTTAAAAAGCTGCTTACCTTTAGCCAATAAATACTCAAATAAGTCATAATTATGCAGCCACATAAACATACAAGGTTCTTTATGTGCTTGAATCTTCTTAACCTACTTTGCCACTAGGTCAGACAAGTATTCCTGTTCAGAATATTTATAAGTGTACATTTAATCTGGAGGTGCTGAGATTTAAACATGTGCTTACTAGTATCTTTCTGTATGAGAGCCCATCTCCTTCTAAAAATCTCTCTAAAAACAAGAACACTAAAAAATTATAGTCATATGCATGTACACACTAAAAAATTTTCTTAAAAATTACATGTTTGAAAATAATCATAGAGACTTCTAAAATACATTGACTATCAATCAGTTTTATCTCCTGTGAAGACTATAGTATTGGTCCTTGGAAATTAAGGTAAGCGGAAAGACGAAGAGACTTGTAACATAGAGCCACTGAAATGTTTGCAGAATAACATTTTGCAAAATAATATTTGGCAACCTGTGTGGCATATGTGGAATACGTAATGATATGGAATAAAAGATATAGGTGACAAGTTTAAGAATTCTCATCTTAGTAAGAAAACCATGTCTAATGAATGTTAAAAAAACACATCATCATGTATACGGATAGTGAGTAAGACAACCACATGTGATGGATAAAAGGAGAAAAAAATTAAGCCAAAATTATGGCCTTCTTCAATTCCATTGTAATTACCAATCTTCCGAATAGTTTGTGTTATCGTGTTTCCCCTTTCTCTAGTACATGTATAAGATATGCCTGTACCTGTATAATTTTTGTCAGAAAGATACTATGGGGTTTACAATAAGAACACAATCAATTTGTGATTTCCAAATGTATAGTGGCTAGGGTTATTCTTAGGATTTGCCACAATGCATGCGAGAACGTGAACTAAATATTTACACAAGAAATGCCTGGTCTGCAGCTCATGTCACTGTTGTTAGGATGTGTCATAAAATTCAAACAGAATTCTGTGACAATTAGCTTCATAATAATATATTCAGAAACACAATGTTAACATACTGTGCCAGAAACTGTTTTCTGCTTCAGTGTTTCACTATGGCTCTACTTTTTAAAGGAGCCAGCCAGAGAGGAAGCTAATGGGTCAGATCCATCTCTCCAGTAAACCTGTGGCTCTGACCCTGGAGTTTTCTCTCTCTTCACCACATACATAATCAGACATACTAATCACAGAATCATACCCAGAGACAACATTCTCCCTTTCCTCCACTTTTAAATTCAGAAGGAAGCCGGTTTTGTATGTGATAACTATTTTTGCTTTCATATTCCCCATTTCAAGATGATTTTCAGTCAGCATGATATTATGAATCCTATTTAACTATGCTTAAGATCTCTCATTTAGAGTTAAGTGGAAGAAGAAAAGGCAAAATTGTCTTTGCAGATGTTAAGAAGAAATTCATTGCAAGCAATCATCATTTAATATCCAATGCTGACTTTTTGAACAAGTGCTTTCTCTAAATAATAAATCAAATGAGTTGGCACTAACAATAATACCTTTAGAATATGAATGAGGAAAACAAGAATATTAAAACAATAGAAACATTAACATACAAAAATCTGATATTTATGGGAAGGAATAGCAAAGGACAGTGAGAAAAACAGCTATTGCTGTTATTCAGTTTACTTATGATCTGCACTCAAAGGCAATGACTCGCTGCATTGTGGAAACCAGATCATTCCAGTCTCCAGGTACTAAGTTCCTGCAATCTGAGCCTGCAAAACTTGTTCTTTAAAGAGTAAGTGATTTTGTTGAACAATGTATCAATTGTTTCCCATCCTTTTTATATTAGTGAGCACTCACTCACATGACTGAATACGTGGAGGGCTCGCCTCCCAAAATACCTTGACCTTTGCTCCTGGTAGTCTCACCATGAGCTCTGCTTGAAGGATGTGACCGTGGGTGCATGGCAGCAGAGATGAAAACCTACACCTTACAACAGATCTATGAGCCAATAGAACCCGAGGAGCGTTGTATGCTATTTTGTCACTAACCTGCGCTGAGGAGATCTCCTGACAAGTACTGCAACCTCTGAAGCTTTACTTGGTCCTTCCCTTCGGTCACTGTAGTTGTTCAGTCTAGGAGGGATATGAGATTTCAAATCAACCAATAGGTTACTATATAACCATATTAATCAATAGGTGCCACATAAGAAACGAGAGCAGAATTCAGGTAAAGCAAACTAATTTAGGCTATGGGTATTAAGTCCATGTCTGGGGAGAAAAGATAGCTGTCTCCTCTCTACTCAAAGCTGAAGAAGGCACTTTTGACTATGTCTACCATCTAGGTGTCTGTATGTTGGTACAAGGTAAGTCGGACTTTGGAACCAGGCAAGACTTTGACCTAGGTGTATTTTAACAGGACTGCTATTTCTTTTCTGTGTTTTGCATTATACATGTATATTTTATATATTATATTCTGGATTAATGATATAACTCACAAAAATGGCTTTGCCTTAATAACTCTCCCATATTCACTAGCCACATAAATAAAACATCAGAGGATAAGAAGAGTGAATTTGCAGATAGAAGACAAAGGTTCAAAATAAAATGGATAATGACTTCTAGATTAGCAGTTTGACATTTGACCAGTTGAACCACCTGTTATGAACAACTTATCCAGTTACTTTAGGCCACCATGCTCCTGTCTGCCTTGACTTTCACTAGAGGTACCTGCTACATCTTTTCCTAAGCATATGGATGCAGGCAAACGTAAAGAAAAGTAATAAGGGGGGGGGGGGCATGTTAACTAGGACTGACCTAAGCCCTTGGACTACTCTTGTACTTAGGCCGGGTTACCTTGAAGTTGTCACAGAAAACAAGATGCAAAGGGATGTGCAAGTAACTAAGTCATAGAAATAATCTAAGTTTCTCCTGGATGACTGAGTCACAGAGAGACTAAATGACTTAACTAAGGTCCCAGTGAAAGCCTGATTTCACCTCTAATTAAATCTCCAAATAGTCACTTAACTACAATGCTATCCATGCAAAAATGTGGTGGCCCTGAGAACAGGAACCAAAACACTCATATGCTGTGATCTTGACCCTTCCTGGGGTGTTGCAGAAGTGAGAAACTATTCTGCAGCTAAGTACCATTTGTCTTTACTTAGCAACATATCCCTCATCAGCTGCAAACATAGTGCTGCAGAAAAAGGGATTTAGGGTATATTTGCAGCCTTGTCCTACAGCAGCAGTTAAGGAGCAGCAGTGTTAGTGCTTCACAGCTTTGTGGGACCGTGCTGCCCTAGATTTTCTTCTTGACTGTCCCAGGCCTCTTTCTGCTGAGATTAGCGTAGCTGGGGAATCTGCCGTCTAACTGTTCTACTATTAATATGAAGACGACTTATTTTTAATTCCCTGTTGTTGAGCTCTGTTTTAGTGGCCATATGCCAGTTCCCAGCATTTAAGAGGATTTTTTCTTTTTTCAAATGACAAGTAATTTTAAGGACCCTTGAGACAACTGCACTTTATCCTAATTATGTATGAAGTGCAACCACATCTTTGCTATGATTTCAGCTTTATTAGAACGCTCTATGGCTTTCCCCTTCCCCTCACAGTTCCCTGCAGAATACCACCTATTATGGATATCTCTAGAAGAAGAAACTAGGGCTTTTGAGTAAGGTGCAACATTCGACATTTGTGCACCTGAGTGAAGATGCGTAGGCAGTACATTCCTACAAGCTGATCTTCCAGACCCTACAATCAAATATGAAGCTGCATTTGGAAGCAGTTGTATGTGATGACAGCACATTATGGAAGGTTCAGTACCATGAAGACTTTCAGGATGATAACAATAATTAAAAAAAGATTTCTTCATAGTTTTTTCTCATGGAAAAAATAATTTTTTCTTTAAAGGTGATGACCACCTATTACTCAGATTTCAGCAGCCACTTTGCATGCTTGTTTAAAGTGAGACTACAATGGCATATAGCTATATCTAACACTGTGCCTATTGTGTGTAAAGCAGTAGAAAATTTTCAGGCTGAAGGGGAGGGGAAAAACAAGACAGTGATTTGCCAAAGCTGAGAACTTCTCTTTGTTATAGAGTTTTATATATTTTTTTTCTGATTGTGCATATACATCATCATATTGAATAACCGGTGAAGGCTGAACTGAGAAACTTGTTCTAATTCAAGTTAAAATGCTTCTCAGCACGCACACACAAGCTTGCGCGCGCACACACACAAGCACACAGAGAAAATACAGCAAGTCAATTTTTGGAACATGCCCAGAATCATTTCAAGACAATTAGGATAACAAACTGCCACTTTGAAAGCTAGTTCATCTTTCGTCATGTCTTCCATAGGGGTAGTAAGGGGCCGCCTGATTTTCCAGGTCTGTGAATGACTGCAGAGATGCCTGTTGCACTGAGCAAAGGAATTAATCTAGAGAAGCAGAGGCGAAAGTTGCGTGAAAGTAAGTTCGCAACTGCTGCTACTTTCTGTTGAAGAGTCTCCTTCCCTAATCCGGGCTTCCCTTTGAGTTTGCCTTCCCTCTGCTTTGGTTATTCCCTGACTGCTCTTTTTGCCTGTGTTGCAGTTTTATCGCTGATTACATTGGAAAGTTGGTTAAGGAACACAAAAGCCCTGTGAGAGCAAACAGTGAGTGAAGAAGTTACCTTGCAGTGCAGAAGTTACGGTAGTCATAGATGTGAATGAGAGTGAGCGCACAGACGATAGCGTGGGGGTGAGTGGATATCTCATCAAATAGGCCAACGGCATGTTTTTCACTTGGGGAAGAGAAGACACCAGTATTACAATTCCCAAATCTATGTGCCTGAGAGGACGAATACATTTGGTTACAGTCTCTGAACATTTGAAAAAAGGATGGATTTCAGGCTGCGGGTTATTTCTTCAGTAGAAGAAACAAGTATTACTAGTCTCTGGTGCTCACAAGCACTGTGTACAATATTCAGAAGGGATTTAGAAGGCAAATGTTATCAAAATAGCACATACATAATGCTCAGAGATAGAGCCAAGTGTTCAAAACTGTAGCAAAAATGCTTACTGCTTCTCAATGCTTTCAGACAACTGTAGTGATTTATCTTACAGGTACTTCTCCAAAGATACGCTTTGTATAGCTATTTTGCATAGTTGTCACTACTTTACCCTGAAGCACATAAAAAAACTTTTTAGGAAAAGAGTAAGTCATTGCTAAAGTCAAAACAAAAACCAGCAAAGGGTAGAGGACTGTGAAAGCAACTTCACAACAATAACATGGAAAGGGCATTTTAGACACTTTTTCAATACAAATGCTATAGAAACACAAGACTATAATTCAGATCGTGTCATCCATTTTCCTCTAAAGTGACGTAGAGTAGTTCCTCCACATACCACCCCAGCTGGTGTCATCAGTGAACGTACATTGGCCATTTCCATCTGGGGATCTCTAACAAATGGAAAGTCCAGCTTAAAAAATCCGAAGTAGCAGAGCTTCTGTCATTGCCTCCCAGGAGTTAGCTTTTTTATGTATTCTCTCTCCCTGGTACCAGGAAATTTCCTCTGGGGTCAGTTACTCAGTTTACAAAAATATTCGTTGAGGCTTTGGGAGTATGCATGCTACATAGATACTAATCTCAACATTAGAGAAACCACTTAATTAAATTATTTTCTCACAGTTGTTCTAGGCTTCTGGTGGGGGAAAAATTCAAAAAGGACCAACCACCAGATGACTGCTAAAAGGTGAGCTCTGGAGTTTTAGCCATCTCTAGCTCTCCAGAACTGTCCTGTGACATTCCTGTCTTTCAACACTGCTTGCCAGTAATGAAAGGCTGGAGCTCTGCACCATGTTGTACTCTCACTAGAGAGTTAGGAAAAGGTTTTGTTACCTCCTTTTGCTGTAATCCTCTAGGTATTTGTTCCACATTCCCCCAGGAATGAGTCCATTTTCCATTCCAGAGGGAACTGAGGGTTTTGGGTTGCCCTGTTGGTTGACCCACCATAAAGTTGCCTTTTGAAAACATTTCCTGGTACCAGCCTTGTAAATAGCTACCTAGAAATTCAGGATTTGCCAAAGAGGAAAGTTTAAATTATTTCAAGGAGAAATTATTGCAAATACAGTTTAGGGTAGAGAAAGAGAATGATATCAGTCATTTGTGTAATATTCACCTGCAACAACCTCAGGCTTATTATAACCATATGCTAAACTCTAAGTTCCCTAACTGTAAATCTTTACATGATTACATGGTGCAAAAGTTCAGGCAGATACAATTTAATCAGTTCAGAGCACACCCAACTAAGGGCTGGCTGCTAAGATTGCTGGTACCTAGTCAGGTTTATGATACATTTGAATAAAAATAGCTGAAAAAAATCAGGCTAGACTTTGATGCCAGTAAACAGTTAGTAAGCGCCTGATTGTATTGCTTTGTAACAGAATTACAATAAACCACCTTCATTATCGCCCACTTGCAGAACATAATGCCTAAGAGGAAGGCTGGCCTAGCAGAACAGCAGAACGTAGCACCACGCTTTGCCGTGTCCAAAGCTTTTGCTACTGACGCTTGCCTTTCCTTTGAAGCATGCTGTACCTGTAGGTGGCCATTTCTGTACCAAGCTTATATAATGCATTTCAGGAAGCCTTTGTTGTGCCTTGCAGGACTCCATGAGTTTGGCTGCTTTGCAGGGGCAGAGACTTCTGCTCCTTGGGAACAGGGAGAGAGGAGACTCGGTGAAAGCTTTGGGGTTGCTCCCTTCACCACCACCCCCTGCTCTTTGGCAAACTCCCCACCACTACCAGCATGTGACTAAAAGTCTCGTCAAGATAATTTGGGCATCAAGGGGAGAATTTTTGATACACAGCAGTTTCTTTTCATCTCTTAACAACCAGGAAACAATTGCATAGCTTTCTGCTAATATATGTGCGTATTTCCACAGAAACACTTTTCTCACCTCTTTCCACTGAGGAGAACAGAACTTCCTAAACGTAGGGTAATGATTCTGGTGTGATAACTGTTGTCAGAAATGCAGCTGCCTGGGGTTTTGTCAAAGTCTCCTTAAATCGATCATTTGGCCCTAAAACTTTCTTGAGCAGTGCTAAGAAGGGTTAACAGTTGCAATTCATAGTACAGAAGCAATACTGAATATCTTTTGCTCAGTTATACTAGATACCCAAAAAGGAAAGCTTCTTCTATTTCTCATAAAGCTATACTCTGTATAAGGTAAATCTGTGAGATATCTTTTTTCAACAATGTTGAAGTGCCAATATCTTTTCACAAATGAGTTTTTCAGGACAGATGTAGCTGAACAGTTCTAAATGATTATATTTAGAATATAAAAATTATTAAACTATATTTACTTCAAATATTTTTAGGGAAAACCTGCTTATTTAAATACCCGGCACACACTGAATTTCCTGGTTATGAGAAAAGTGAAGAAAAATACTATTTGCTTTTAGGTAATCGGATTCTGTGGGATCTAATCCTATATCCTATTTATGGCTGTGCTAGCTATTCAAAATTAAAATGAACCTTTCATCCGTGTGTATCATAAATGGGCATTTATCAGGATTATATGATTTTGCAATCCATCTGAATATGTAACCAGAATTTGTTTTCTTTCCGTTTCACTATGTAATTACCATGCAACAATAACAAAAGTGACATGTTTGAAGAACAGATAAAATGCTGTAAATTGGCCAGTAATGGTGATATTTCCTCATCTTCTGAAAAACCCATTTATTCTCTCTCTCAACAAATCAAGGCATTGTCAGCCCATACTCATCTTGTGGCCAGAGGGGCCCTACCAATTTCTAGATGTAAGTGAATACTGGAATGCAGATGAGGCCTACTAACTAAGGCTTTCAACTCAGGCAGCTGGTCTTAGCTTGCCTCAATTTCTAAATCATCCATAATGGGGCCAAGACCTCCGAAGCACTAAAAAGAGCGAGCTGACATGCTGGACAAACTGTTAATTTTTTCCTGAAGAAGCTGCTATATTGCACATCTGTCACTGCTGTGCAGACAATTACTCACAGAGTGGAAAAAATCTGCTGCTTGTTTCTAGTAGAGTTGTTAACAGACGTAATGGAGAAACACAAGGGTGTGAGAACCACAACAAGAAGGTTTCATAGTGCTCTTGCAATGGCTTGCTCATTTTGTGAAGTTGTATTTAGATATTAAAACATTTGAAAACATTATGTAGTCCACAGTGTGCAGAATTAGAATTCCTACAGTTAAAAGGATTACCTTAAGTCATCCAATATTTTATAGCTATACTAGAGATATAAGTTGTGACATTTTTGTACTTCAGCTACTAACTGCCCTTAAAAGCCGCCTCTGAAATGGTTGCATTGCTCTGTAACACACTCAGGTAAGGCATTCAGACAGCATCATTACAAGAAGAAAAACACAACGAGCAAGTCGGGTGGGAATAAACCTGCTGAAAATGTTGTATTTTTATGTCATATTTCTTAAATACCTATTATAACTAACACTGAAAAATGCTTAATTGTAAAACATCCACAGATTTTAGTCCAAGAGGTGCTCAAGCTATCACCAGCAATCATTCTCACCTGAGAGGGGAAAATGATTGTCAGAGGTAGAAAGCAGGGGCAGTCAGCCAGACTGCATTCAGTCTTGGAGAGCAGCGGGAGTAGAATATGGAACTATTCAATGACTAAGGTATGACAGGATTCTTCAATGATGGTAAGGGATTCTATAAAAATTAGAAATATACAAATATGTTTAAAATAAATCTATAATTATGTTTAGCATAAAGTATTGACTAAAGACAAGCTGACCTATGGAACCGTTTCAAATATTTTGGTTACTGAATTAACTTACGAAATGAGGAAAACATCAGCAAGTACTCTACCAAGCTTTCCTAAAGGCAGGAAAACCTTGGCACAGTAAGCTCCTGCTGGCTTATCACGTTTTCTCCTTGTTTAATAGATTCCATTATTTGCATGCCCACCCAAGCATGCACCTAGCTCCAGGCCTAATTCTGTCAACCCCAAACTTTCACAAGTCCTGAGTCAGAACTCCTCCTCCACTTCTATGCATTAATAATTTCAGTTAAGAATAATTAAATGAATTAAGAAAATAAAACATTACCTTCATTGTTCCTTCTCCTTTCTTCTGGCACTGGAACATAAAAGACACAGAAGGGTCACATTCTTGAGGTAAGATGTTACAACATAATACACAATCAGGAGGGGAGGCTTTAAGCAAAACATCCAGTATTAGGGAAGTCTCCCAGATCACTATGTAGGACATGACCACACACCCCAAATAAAGTTGAAATCAACCCAAAATGCAAATCCATTTTTGGGGAGGACAGGTTGATACCTAGTTTGTGCATCACCACTTCAACTGTGAAAAAGAAGCAGGCAGTCACAGAGGAAAGGCCAGGGGTGAGGAGAGTGGGCAGCTGAAAATAGGACTACAATAAATACCTCGCATTTTGCTGGAAAATTAAAGAATCGTCAAAGAACACTCTTCTGCCGCAGAGCAGGTGACGTCTGTGAATTGGAGGATGATTTATGCTGTCTGACAACTCAAAGACAGAAGACAACTCTAATGTACAGATAAAACCAAAAGTGGCAACAGTAGATCATACCCTTGGCAGTTAATGGCACTGTGTTGCTGAAGAGAAATCTGAATCTACTTAAAATGTCAGGTGTACAAAGTAATGAGCCTGTGCTTAGTAGCAGACTAGCAGAAGGAGGCTGTGTGATCCTTTTCCCAGTTGATTATATATTACCACAAACCTGTTAAATAAAAAAGTATTTAACACCCAACACTTTCAGGAAAGCTTTTCACAGAAACAAAAATTGTCTGACATTAAATGAACATCTTAAAATACAATAAAGACTACAAAGAAGGATTAAAATCAAAACAAACTAGGAGGATATATCATTTACTGAAGTTAGCAGTGACAAGAAACTGTCGTCATATGTCATTTCAAAAGAGGCTTTAATATTTACTGGGAATGGTTGCGACACTGAAAAATGGCAAAGAAAGGTACACAACTTCACCCGTGTCTTTAACGACTCCTGCCTGATCAGTAGATAATTCCTGTGCCATTAGACTAATCATTTAAAAGGACATCACCAATTTACGTTCTTCCAACAGAAGACTGCTGCCTGCCTCAAGTAACACCCAAGGTGACTAGGTATGGAAAGATAAGAGAATCAAAAGTCTTGATTTTTAGGGAGTTATTACTTCGCCTGCCTCATACCGTCACACAAAGTCAGATTTTCGTTTTTCCTTTTGGTTTATGGTGCTTTAATTGCATTGATTTGCCACGTATGTGATCTAAAAATACATTTTGTTTCAATAGCTGCTGAACAGTGACAGTATCCTCTTGCTGTTAGCATGTTTTACTGTGAAGAAGCCAAATGATCTCAACCTACCTGGGTTGCATTTGTAATACCTCTACTCAGTGAAGGAAAGAGTGGCTCATCTGGATCAGACAGGAAATTTTGGCCAAGATCCTGCATGATATCCCCTACCACCTGCATTCCTGACCCTTACTTCTTCCTTTTCCTCATCACTGATTACTGTGAGAAATAGCAGCTGAATCTGGCCCTATATGACCAAGAGGAGAGCTCTCATTCGTTATGTGCTTTAGAAACTGCCTTTCATCCAGGAAAATTTCTTCAGACTCTTTCTATCCAAAGGTATTTTTCAGAAACAATTAGGATCACCAAGGTAGTATATAAAGTGTCGCAGAATTTTTCTATGGGTTGAAAAATAATTATTGGCTTATTTGCATTGTTAAAAGTTAATTAGCTATGAATGGTAATTTTTTTTTTAACACTGCAATACTTCAATTTCTCATTACAAAATAATTTCAGCTCTATTAATTAGTTCTAACAGTAACTCATAGTAATGGATGACACCTTAAGTGAGCTATTAAATGCACTTTACCACTGATTAGGAAGAAGACAACTAAAAAAAACTGGTAAGGTTTACATAAAGATAGAATATGAAACAATACATTGCAGATTTATTGACTTCCATGGAAGCAACTCACATTAAGTAATGTGAGTGAGCAGAATCAAAAGTTTTGTCACAGCTCTGAGAAGTATATGGGTTGAGATAACGAATGGCCTAACGTCTGTCAATTGTTTTCATAATCTTCTGTAACTTTATCTATAGAGATCTATATGTATAGCTATGCTAATGTGATTGCTTGTATATACACACACATATAAATACATAGATTAATTTTCTCAGCTACAGAATAAAACACTGCACTTTTTTTTTTTTTTTTCAGTTTCACCTTTCCGAAGATGGCTCAGGACCAAAGATCAGGAATTAGTTTGGTTCTGGCCAAATTCTTCAAACAGCCACTATCCTGCATCATGACTAGAAGAATCACAGGATAGCCCCTTGTCATGACAGTGTAACCTTTTTGTTATGGTCTACTATAATCAATCTTGCAGTGATTTATTAGGAGAGATCCCTATCTCAAACCATTGCTTAAAAATCTCTATCTGTAACTGATTCTGTGTGTCAAATGTATGAACCTCACATATGAACCATGCTCTTTTTCCATAGTAAAATGGCAGCCTCTGTCAGGAACAAAAAGTCATGCTGGCAGCTCTTAAATCCTGTGATCAGAATATTTGACCCTTCTGGAAAGTCAAAATCTGCATGTACTGAGAGTTCATTGACAATCTGCGTCAGACGCTGGTGCTAGCGCTTCCACGTGCTCACTTTTAAACTCAAAGTGATTAGACCTGTAGAACTCAATGTGCCACTGGTCAATGGGGTGAGTGTTCAAAGACCACACTAGAAAACACCTCTTGTTGTGGCTGGAATGATCCAGAACTAGACGCCAAACTTTTCATTGAGAAGACAATTGATATTTTAAACTTGCAGGAACAGATAATATAGTTACTTTCGGGGATAGCTGAATCTTAGAAGTTGTGTTTCACAGGACATTTCAACAACTCAACAATAAGTTTTGGAGTAAGAATGTGTTTTTCAAAATGTATTTTGTTGCAATGGTGCTCCAAGGGCCTGCTGCATAACTGGGAGTTTCCAGACCTTCCCAAATACCAGTTCCCTGGCAGAAAGCGTGGCCAACCCTACCTCCCCAGCCTCATGACCAACATGGATCCAAATGAACTGGAGACATGGAAACTGCTACCAGAGAAGCCTTCATGAGGGAAGCACATCAGAACTATGAAGGACACAAGGTTATTTCCACAAAACATTCGACTTTGCTGAATAAACATTTTCTGGCAAAAATTTTCTTATTCTTTGGATGTTTACAGAATCTAGATCATCTATGAGAGTAGTTAGATAACAGTGTTTTTTTTTTTTTCCCCTCAGAAGATGCTAATTTGGTACACCATAGTATAAATTCAGAATTTCTTCTATTGAATCTAAATTGAAGAAGTGAGGGTCACAATCAGAGGCAGCCTACTTGGTGCAAAGCACCTCTGTTACCAGTTCTCCAAAAGCCCTGAAAGTATTGTTCATGGACCCTGTATATTCAAAAGGGATTGCAACTACAGAAGGCATGTTTTAGAATGCTACTGTTTAAAAAAAGTGCAACGGGCAAATATCAAGTGCTGAGATGACAATTTACAAGCCTGAATCCCCACAACTGTTCTCTATGAACCTTCACGGGAAAACCCCATGCCTACTGAGAAAACCTCAGATCGGTACAATGTAGAATCTGAAAGATAAGAGTATCCTTTAGGTGCTAAATTCTCTTCTGTTTCAACACGTTTGCAAGCGGCACTACTCCCGGATTTTTGGTTCTACTTAATTCCTGGCCAAGAGCTACTGTTCAGTTGTTGACCTGTTTTTGTAGGTAGAAACAAAAGGGTAAAAATTGCTGAAATTCAGTTATTCAGAATTATAATTTTACTAGTATTCATATGCTCATTGACAAAAAGTAGATAAAAAATAAACAAACTTACACATTAGAGCGATTATAAAGACAGCCTGGTAATTGTGTTACTTACTGTTTGCATCACATTAAGAAACTCTTTTAATTAGTATTGGTTCATTCTCAAAATCTCTTATTTCTGTAACAAGTGATATAGTAGAGTGTAAAAAAGAAATCTATAGCAGATTACAAAACTGTTCTCTCAGATAATGGACTACTTGAGTTTAATCCAAATTAACATAGCGAGTATCATTGGTATTCATGTTCTAGAGAGTAACATATCTAGTATTAGCTGTACTTACGTATTTATACTTTAGGTTGTAGAACATATCTTTTACTAACAGAAATGAGAGGGCTGGCATCACATGTACGAAGATTTTGGCATTCAGAAGATTTTAGATAAAATACTACACTTATTTCACAAATGCCTGAACGTTTAGATTCTTGAGGTAACCTGGAACATTTGAGGAAAAAAAAAAAAAAAGAAAAAGTAACACAAGTGAAATTCAAACTTAATTCTGAAGACTTGAAATCACAAGTACAGCACTAAAATTTTGCAACTTGCTACTCGCATATGCACCAGTAGGAATTTTTGTGCCCTCCACTAAGAAAACAGCTAAGTTTGTGCAAGAGATAAATCAACAGCAGCCTGCTGAACAGCACCGAAGGTCTTCAAAGAAATCAAAGACCAAATGCATAAATTCTTTATGGGAGGAAAAACTGAAAATTGTTAGTCCTGATTCTTAAAAGAGTTTTCTTGCATTACTGAAATCGACCTTATATGACAGTACGTTGAAACCAGGTTATAGGCCATTTCTGAAAAGTTAAAACAAAACTAAAAAATTCACAGCCCATTAAAACAGAAAACAAAACTCATGGGAACTGACTTAATCAGGGAGCTCTCTCATGTCCACACCAATAATAAGAGATGCTTGAGAAGAAGACAGAGGACAGTGGACAAGCACAGAATAAGCTGACTAAACTGATGGAATAAACTGACAAAGCTGACAGCTAACTTGACTTGCTGACTCATTGAGAAAGTTTGAAGCATTCAAAGAAGCATGACAATTTTTACTTATTCCAGGTACTAAAATTGTTAGTAACCTTCATAAACTGATCTCAAAATGTTTTGTCTGTTTTGCCAAATGCTTTGACTCAATATCCTGTGGCACTGAGCTTCCTTCATTATGTGTCTCTTAACTACTTTTAATAGTAGACTAAATGCAAATTAAAATGACTTTTATTTCTTTTTGGACACTTCCTGATTGTACGTTGGAGAGAATAATACGCAGGAGACTTACATTTTCCTTCTGTATACTTCTGATGTATGCTCTTCCTTCCTCGTCAGTCTCCTAATTTAAGAGAGAGTCCAAATTTCTCCGGGTATCATAGTCTCAGAAGTGATTTTCATCCCTTTCGTTATCTACACTTTTTACATTTTTGCTATATTGATTTTGAACTGAAACCATTTAATATTTATCTTTTCCTCTTTTTCTTGCTAATTTGCTGGAATGAAAGACTACACAAGACAGAGAATCAAATACCTGAAACCCGTGTTAGATTACGTGCCTGATGGTGCAGACTGTGGCCCAGACAACCTGCTGTGAGCTGTTCATTGTGTGGTGTTCTGAGTTGTGTAAAATGGATAGCTTCCAGCTTGAACTGGCACCCTGACTGGACTCTCTGCATTGCTAGGATGTACTAGACTTGCTACTGATGTGACCTGGCAGATGATGTTGGGGCTATTTAAAGCGTGTCTATATGTCACTGCACAAATGAATAGGATTTGCTGTACATCTGGTTTTCTCTCACTACATGCAGTTACACGGTTTGGTCATGTGGGTTCACATCTTTCCTTCAAGTATTCCTAAAGTTCCCTAAACATTGTGTCTAAGCACAGACTTGAATCTGTGGTATTAATGTGAGGTAGGACCCAACAGAAAGAGCAGGTAGACCCATATAAACCAGATACCAACCTGCAACTTACTGCAGCCAAACAGCTGCTCTAACAAAACTTAATGTTGAAGATGGGCCAGCGTGACCCAGCAAAGTGGTCGCCAACTCTAGAGGTTTTATGTTAGTCTGATGCCTTGGAAAAATGAGACCCTGTATCAATCATAGGGAAGGAAGTTAGGGCCTCAATCTGCAGATACTTGCATACATACTTAATTTTAGAACTATGAAGTACCATACATCTTGAGGTCAAAGAAGATATTTTTGTGCAGAAAGCATTACATATCGTTCAGTCTTCACCAGTTTAGAGCCAGGGAAAGAGAGGGGCCAATACAACAGTTCAGCCAGACTGAAGAAGTTTCAAGTTTTAGGTATCAAAATCTCTTAAGACAACTGATGAAAGCAACAGTACGGCATTTAGAAAAGTGGCCTAGTGAGGTACTGGAAAACAGCTTCACTAGACTAGTAAAAAGGACAGAAAATGCTGAGTATTATCACTTAGCATATACATAGGATTATACTTTTTCAGAAAAATCTACAAATATTAAGAATGAAAGGCAACACTAAAGATTTAAGGAAGAATTAAGCTGAGAATTTCCATGATCAAATATTCTGAAAGATAATCTCATTCTAGTCATCTCTGGTATTCACATATTTAATCAGTGTAAATATATCACAATAAAATATACATTGCTCAAAGACTAGTGAATTATATTCCATTTCAGAGGTCAGACTCCCCAGTACTTAAATTCCTCAGAGCAATACTATAAGCAGTCAGGCCAAAACCATAATTTTCTATAGATGGAATACCTCATATGAATTCAAACCACTTTTCATAGTTTAGAATCACAGTTCTCACTGATGCAAGAGATCAAGTTTACAGAATCCCAGTGATTTGGAGCCTTTTATTTAAAAATTGAATATTTAAATTCAAGTAATCTATCAGCATAGTCGAAATTTATTTCCCATATGAGTTTTACTGTAGGACAGGAGAAAAGAATTGTAGGAAGCCAATTTTTACCAGAAACCACTACATTTCTACTAGAATGAGTCTACCTACTACTGTCAGTCAAGCATGACTTACTGAAACTCTCATAGCCCTGGTAATGTTTTCCACAATACCTTAAAATAGGCTTACGTTAAAAACAGACTTACATTGTTGATAGTTTTACTGGACAAACTATCTTATTGTGTAGATATAGCTTATATCAGTCTGTACTAGTAAAGTTTATAGTTTCTCTAGCAAAAAAAAAAAAAAAAAAAAAAAACATGTAGACCAGCAGAACATCCATGCTGAAACAGCTGCACCTGCTCCAAGACTTTTTCCAGTATAGAGAGGTCATTAGAAAGAAAAATCCCAGTCTTACATGCTGTACCTCTAAATAAAACTGACCATAATCAAACCTTGTCTAGGGAGAATTCAAAGCAAAAATATATTTTTTAAAAATTCTATTGTTTCTTTCGACATTTTCAATTAGCTTTCCAGCTGGATTACAGGTGGTGAGGGAAATAAATCTTACTGAGCTCTTTCAGTGAGCTGAACAGTCCAGGCTGGAGGTACATGCTGCCTTAGGAATGGAATGCTACTCGTGGGAAACTCAGCCATGCAACAGCTGCAGACTAACCATGCTACTGGGCGACAACTCTGCTATGTAGGAAAGCCTAATTAAAAAATCTCCTGAATTTAGAGTAAGAGGGAAGGGATCCTGACTTCTGAGGCACCTCAATAAGCTGCTTCGGGGAGCAGGGAGAGATGGAGGCAAAAATGAAGATTGCGTGAATTCTCTTCCTTGGAGCAATGGTTTCAGAGAACTGCTTGAAGACAAAGCACACAGCTCTGTCACAGTTATCAAAGTATACACACACTCACAGAGTGAAGATTACTTGTATTTAAAAGTCTCAGAAGAATATGATAACAAAGCACTGCAAGCATCTTAAGGCATTTCCTGCCTTTTCGGTGTAATTTTTTCTAACCTAGAAAAGAGGTATTGGTAAAAAGGTATACAACTCCTTTAGTGAAATAACATCAGCAAAATGTACATCGATTTGCCATAGGACATTAGCAACCTCAATTATATTTTCAGAAACAGCATGTTTTTGCACTCACCTGAGCAGTAACAATGCTATTAAAAAGGGTGCAAAAAAGGATACAGAACCCATGAAGAATGGAGTCTATTTATTTTATTTCATCTTGCATTTGAGTTGTTAAAGCAAAGCATTCTATACATATTATTTAGCTATTTACTGCCATTCTACATCCATTATAGACTTTAACTGCAGAAAGACAAATGCAGGGACAAACTTGTTAAAATAAGCATACTGACAATGCTTCTCTGACTCCAACAAATATTTATTTAAAAATAAGATTCTGCCAGCAACTGCTCATGTGTTTCTTTTATTAACAGTTAACGGCTCAATTCACAGAACTTTGAGATACAATGAAACATGTAGCAAAATGCAGTGCTGATAATACTTGTTTTATTTTTACTAAGCATTCTGCATAGGCAGAATATTATGGTAACCGTGGAGCTACTGATTAATCAAACACCTAAATGGAAAGAACCTTGTGAATGATGGGAACTTTTAGATACAAGACGATCCTATATTTATTTATATAGGCAAAAAAACCCTCATTGTCACAGCTAGTAGGAGTTATTACCTGAAAATACTTGTGTGTGCATTTTAAAGTAATGTGAGGCAGCTGTACAGCAGATGGTCATAGTATGATTGCAAGTTAGCTAAGGCAAAAACCTAAAGAACAAATCTAAGTATTTTTACCTGTTTCAAAGCCAACTAGCATTGCAGTGACTTAAAAGAGAAAAAGCGCAATGCATTTTATTTTTTTTTTCTTACCATTGGCTCTAACTGTGCAAAAAAACACAACTGGAATATCTTTGAATCATTGCAGTGAGATGCGGAAAAACAGAAATTAAAATGGCAGCATGAGCCAGAATGGAAACTTTACTGCAAGAAAAAATATATCAAAACATTGCATTAAAATATTCTAACACATCATTTTTTTCTTCTAACAGCTTCTAACAGATGAAGCTAACTGTCAGCTTGTGGCATCTATAAGAATACCTGCTGGAAAACAGACAGGGTGTTTTTACCTCTACAGCAAAATCAATTTGACTAGTCTTAATGGCTAACAATTTCTCCCTAACAGACTGATTTAAAACAAGAAGTTATAATATTCTAGCTCTGATTTCTCATCAGACTAAATATTTCTTCCTTTAAGGTTATTTACTGGGTTAACTGCATCAGCATACCTGTATGAGCGGATGAATAGAGTTGAATGGCCTAAAGTGTTCCTTTCAAAATGTTTCTGTTATTACTCCCTTAACATTTCAAAACAGGAAAAATTTTCAAGTGCTTTTCCAGTTGCAGACTGATTTCCTGAAGAACTGCTGCTATGGTAAATTGCAAGGAAATACCTCAAACAGTGTTATATATGCCATACTTAGAATTTCCCACAGTATGTAGGTGCTGTAACCAAACCGCAACAATGGAATTTTAATAGAGAATAAATATTTCTTTATAGTTTTGCAAATACTCCTAGAACAATTAGAATGTAAAGATTCATTTCTGTCCTTAAATCACGTGTTGCAAATGATTTTAAGGAATTTTTGACTGTTGTGTACAATACACATAAGTCTTTGGAATTCAATAGTCCTTAGTAGCACTTTGCATTGAAAGAATGGGAGCATTCCACCACATTCCACATTAATTCATTGCTACAAAAAATAACCACAGACGGATACATCCACTAACTGCAGAATTCCACGTTCTTGGCCCACTGCAATTATGTGGTGCTGAAATTCTTTGGATTTGCAATGTATTTAACTCATATTAGTTGTGCATGAGAAATGTGAAGTGGTTAATTCACGTTATGCTAGGCCCTTAAACCTTCCATAAAAAGTACATCTTTGCTGATTGCAAATACCAAGTCTGTTCATAATTTATTATCATTACAAAATGCAAAACCACACCATGATAACATGTACTTAAACAGTAGTAAATAGCTCTCCCGAAACTCAGAAAATATGTGCATTCATCTATAATTAAAATTAATATTAGGCACTAACCTGTTACTCTACAGTATATAAACGGTGAAAGAATGTTCCCAAAATGACAGTACTCACACTGGAAAGCATAGGCATTTCTTTTAAACAAATTCGATACTATAATGCTGCTACTTTTTGTTTTCCTAGCATTATTTTTCTGGAAAAACTGGTGAAGTGGAGAGAAAAAGAAAAGCTATAAAAATGTTTTTTAGATTCATCATTATATTTCACAGCTACACATAGGAAGCTGTGGTCTTCTTATCCTAACGTTATCTTTGCAAGCATCTGGAAGTAAGTATTTGTGTAGGCAGTTTGGGAGCACAGGAGAGGAGAGATCCTCCTCTTGAACAAAAAAGACTGAGCAAAGAAATCCTATTCCCTCTTTAGTCAGTGTAAATATTGCCAGCTATTACAGCGGGGACAGGATTTTCTCCTTAGTCCATCTAACCAACAGTTCTCCTCAGTCCTATCATTTAATTTTAAAGCAGAATTTGTTTTATACTGCAGACAAATAGTACCCTAGCACCTTGATTGGTTGGTGCTTAATGAAGTTACTTGTGCTGTCATTAGACACACTAGATACCGATTAAAACACTTAATGATCCCTCTTGATTTTAAACTGCTGGCTTGGGTTTGTGAGATGCCACCAAAGTATCTTTTTCTTTCCTTCTCTCCACCCCAATCAAGCTTCTCCTTGTGCTTTTTCTGTTTCTTCAGGATCTTTAAAGATTGTGGCTCACTGGCACCATCACGATCACAAACCAAATAATATCACAATGTTGAACACTGCATTGTTCAGAATACATCAAAACCCAGTTTATAAACACTGCAAGACACAGTCATCTCTAAAATACAATTTGTGGGTTCCAAGCTGAAGCTCTTCCTAAATGTCAACACATTGACGATCATTAATATAAAGAGAACTCCAAACTCAGAATAAACTTTACATTTTTAAAGTATCTGCTGAAAAAGATAATCCTGTAAATGTAAAAACAATTTAAAAGATTTACTTCAGAGCTTGACCATGGAAGACAGTGCTACATTGCAAGATGATGGTGTTGGAATGGCATTCCCAGATGACAAGGCCATTTTTCATGCTCTTCAACAAAACTGCATACCATATCATCTTCCAGTGGGAAACATGTGTATCTCATAGGCAAAATGACAGTCAATTAACTTATACTCAAATACTGTTAATCTCTAGAAATATTAAGTTCGGAAATTTTATCTGAAAAGGGGAAAAACACAGTAGTTGTATAGCGTTCCACCTTCCTTGATAATAAATCTTATCAAGACTCTTGAGATGAAATTATACTTACCAAAAAAAGTGTGCTTAAATACTAAAATCTGCTGTGTCAGAAGCTTTTAAGAAAACAATGAGTGAATATACTGAATTTTATACTTAATACAAACTTTAAGACCACAGAAAATAAAAAAGTACAAGTGTTTGTATATTTTAGCACCATTATAAAAGTTAGGATTCATATGCCGATTTCGTCACTGTGGCTGTACCTTGCAGCTGGTGTAGCTAATATGAAGCACACTGACTTCAGTGATCTTTGAGAGAAGAATAATTCAATTTTCTGATCACAAAGAATAATAAAAGGTTTGCATTTTTTTTCTTTTTTTTGTCTTTTAAAATTAATTTTGATCTTGATTTTTATTTGGCAGCCAGAGTGCATTGCTGTCAGCTAAATCCGAGTCCGAGTCCTTTTGGTCTCTGGATCGCTCTTATTGGTTCTGCTATCCCTTTGCCGTCTGGTCCAAGACCTGTGCCAGGAGTCCAGCCCATACTTTGAAGCATTCTGTTTCCAATGTTGTTTTCTGGGATTGGTTGGGTGTTTTCACCTACAAACCCTGAGATTAAAGAAACACACAGCATTAATCAGCGCTGCCTGCCATGTGGAGAAGAGCAGGATAATCTCCCTTAAAGCTTTAAACCTTCTTATTCCCCTAATTCATCTAATAGGTTGCTAGAACAGGCTGTCTTTGCACATGTTGACCCTCCTGACTGCGTATGATTCTAAACTAGCACAGTCTAAGGCTTTGCTTTATTTTTATGTTTTTAAAGACTAGCTCAGTTTTAAAGCATTACAAATTTTGCTGCAGATCCTTTACATTCCAACAGAGCATTTTACACCAGTCTCAAGGAACACAAACCACCTGCACAAGTCTACCAATTCGTAGAAAAGATTACCTGAATTTATTGTGCTATATACAGTTACTAAGCTGAGGGACATCATACATAGTATCATGACCATCTTTCTATTCTTACTAATATTTATGAACACTCAAGTAGATCTCCTTCAGTAAAATATAACAAATCATTTTTGGTTAAGCAGTTACAGGTGCTCCAGAAGCAATACAGACAAGTGATCTAGTACTCTGAAATCCAGTTATATGTTTACTTGCTTTTGGTTTTATTAAAAGCTATCAGAGAGATTTAATACACGCAAGCACACTTTTTTGCATTTCCAATGCTGTTTAATGCTGTTGCCAGCTTTCCTTCTGTACCATAGAGATCTCAAGAGAAAATGCTGTGCACTCTCTGCAAAAAAGATTCTGAGGACTGCAAGCGTTCATATAAAGGATTCACGTTCTTACGAATGCAGCATAAAGAAATGTGAATGACAAATCAAAAAGCTGTTTTTTTCCCCCTCAACTAAACTCCTCAAGCTCAGCTTCCAAAGCTGATATTGGAGAAATCTGTCCCATACGCAGCTGCCTTGCATAAGGGATATAAATAATATTTGATTCAAGAACTAGCAGTAAAACTTAGCAAGTTATACTATACAAAAAACTTTTAAAAGGGCTGAAGCTTTTGCAGTAACATGAACGGTTGTAGGTATCTTTTTAGAATTTTGTTCAAAACCACCCTCAGCAACACAAAAAAGAAAAAAACATACTACTTTAGCTGCTTAACTTTCTACCTACTTACTCTGGCCTACTGTTTTTTGAAAAATACTGCAGGAGGAGACCTTGGTTTTGTGGTTTTGGAGACTATACTATCTCGAATCAATAATTTACCATTGACAAGCAGCTGGTTCATCGTTACGTTAACTTACTAAACAGGAACACAACAAAAGTTGAACAAGCACTTTTGAAAAGCCTCATTTAACACACACATAAAAAGAAAGCAAAGCCCCACAGTGGAAATGACATACACAGATAGAAGTTCAAGATGAGAGGTGCACACTAAAAACCTTGTGACAACTGTGGTGACAAATTTACAGTGCTTGAGCATTATTCACTATATATCTGTTTATATTCAGTAAAGCAGTGGCTACCTAAAAGCTAGATGGCTTCCTAGTATCTCAATTTCTGAGTCAAAGAAAAAGAGAGATGCACTGACAGAAAGCACCCTTTAATACTGGTTTGAAGCTATGCTTAATGCTAGGCTTAAAATAAAGGTTTTTAAGTCACTGGGTCCTGTCCCTAAGACACTTCCTCTTGAACTGACCAGCACAAAATTTAATGACGAAGACTTCCTTTCTTTTCAGGCCCACACAGGCAGAGGCAGCTTTCATACAGACAAGTCCTTTATACTGCCTGGCATAAACAACACAGGCTTTAGGACCTTCTTAATTATGTCTTCTAGGTCAAAAAAATAGAAGGAAAAAAGTCTACAGTCAACAAAAGTAATGGTACACATCAGAGCTAAAATCCTGGAAGGCTGTTTTGGTCCGCTTCTCACAACAACTTATGGTAAAAAATGGAGTGTGGTTCCAGTGTCTGTGGGACAAGGAAGGATGGGGACTTAGAGGAGAAGAACCAACAGATCCAACAAGCAGGAAAGAGTATATCATGATCTCTAAGAATATATCCAAGAGTATATATATATAACCTAAGAGTATATTATAGTATATCAATATTATACATACCACATCAATACTACACTACATAGCATATCAATACCATATGCAGTTTATCAATACAAAGAATATATCAATACATCTAAGAGTATACCATGACCTGTAAGAATTGGAAATATTTGACCATTCATAACTCTGTCTAGACAAAGACAGAAATGCTGCTGGAATGGTAAGCAAGGCATAGCTTGAGACAAAGTAAATAACTTTCTTGTCAGTCCTCTTGGGGGAAAAATCCAAAGACTTTTTCATGTAAAGTATGTACCTTTCTATATGAATTTCAAATTTCAAAACAGAGCAACCTCACAAAAAAGTTATGCAGAAGAACAATCTGTACTCTGACATATGTTATTTAATAAACTGATATTTCTATTTTTAAATTTTTTTGCAGCAGCTGAACATGTTTTTTCTTTCTCTGACTGACAGGATAATTGGAATACTTTTTGTTTTTAAAGGCATTTAAATACTTCTAAAATGTATAGTATAATTATTTTTCCCTTTACTATACATATTTTTCTATCTCCTATAAGAATAGCAAAACCTCCCCTGAAGCTTTCTGTTTTATTCTTACACTTAGCCAAGTTAAAAAAAAAAAAAAAAGGCAAAACCCACTAAGAACTTGGCCTCAGAACTCTCTTTGGGCACACACTCAAACAGTACGCTTTATCCAGACAGTCTGGAGGCCTTGTAGAACAGCAGGAAAAATAAAAAACCAAAAAGCCCCTTAACTCGTCCATATTATGGGCAGGCACTTTGACTAATTATTCTCTCTGGCAAATGACATGAATATGAATAGTTTACATTTTAATTTTTTAAGAGATTTAATATATACAGGTTATTCTTTTGCAGTATAGTCAGTTTTTATATAAATATATATCTATGTTTGTCTTAAAATATTTCAAATGATTGATGAAGGCCGCAGGAATGTTAATTTGCAATGCAAATATATTTTACTTGAATCAGAAGAATATTAATAGTTGTATTTATAACTGTCCTTTTCTTCCATTCCATGACCAATCAGCAATCAGAAAAAAAAAAAATCTGTGTTTGTTGTTTGTCTGCATAACGGGATAAACTGCTTTGGGCTTTTAATTTTCTAATTAAAAGCTGTCATTATCCTTGTAATATTCATCTTCAAGTTCAATTTTTAATTCATACCAATGGTACTTCTTGGACTCACCCATAGATCCTTTTCGAGAGAATGGTACAAGCACACTGGCCTTGTGAAGGGCTGTGCTACCTCTGGGATGTGTTCAATCTCGACCCATCCAGGAGCAAGAACAAAATCAACCCACTGTGCTATCCCACAAAAAACAACTATGCAAAATCAGACAAAAAGAAAAGCAGCGATACACTTTTCTAAGTTTACTGCAGTAAAAGGGTTGGTGTGGATGCACAACTTCTAAGGAATTCTCCATACTAATAATTTGTAGGAATCTCTTATGCAGAGTCTTTTCTTTCCACAGACTGATAATGTGTTAGCAACCATAATAATTTGCTTCCTGATTTATCAGGTGAGTAGTCTACCCACAGGAGTGGTTGCCATTACAAAAGCGAGGTGCAAACAGTGAAGGAACACTAACGTGCTTGACAGGATAGCACTGTAACAGTCCTTCACTTCTCTTCAAGGTCTATATTATGCATATGGCCTCACATACATAGAGTATAGAACCTATGACTGGAAAGAGGCAAATTTGAAAGGCAAAAACAAACAAAAAAAGCCTTTATCAGATTTATTTTATTTTGGTATAATATTTATCACGGCATTAAAGGCAAGTTTCAGGGAAAAACAAAGGTATGCAATTTTTCTTAACAGCTGTTGAAACAGGTATGTCCTGGTTAAACAGTACTCTAACATTCAGTGCCATACCCTTGATTTTACAGTGATTGCCATGAATTAATTTAATTCCATCTGTAAGCTAAAATCAGATCAGAGGTCTAATGCTGCTGCAGGCTCCACATCTGTTTAATCATTTTTGGATACAACAGCTTGCAAAAGTTCAGGTTTTAAATTTGCTTCATATTTAAGAAACAATGTTACACTAGTGTACAACACCCTCAGCAGGAAACAAATAAGCTTATGCACAGTTTTGATCAGACAGATCCATTTCACTTTACTTGCAAAATGCTTCTTCTAAAGAACTTAAAAGCTCACCAACTAAGCTATCATCTATTATAGATTAATAATAGAACTGTGATCGTATAAACCAATATTGTGACGATATTGACTTGGATGGTCCAACTTTTAGATTAGATTAACATCAAGCATGTTGGGTTTATATCATGGTAAATAAAAATCAGAATGTAACTAGGCTCAATCTTCTAAATAGTCACTATTTAAGAAAATGCTTCAAAATTTTTTTTTATTCTTGTTTTCAGTCATAGGAAACAAATGAAGGCATATGGAAGTAATTTCACCTCTGGCCACTGAACTATTTTTGATGCTAAGAAAATGTTTTTTTAAATAGTTGTGAGAAAATGACACTGTACAGAAATATAGTCTTGGCCTTTAATCTATCTTTTATATGATTAAGACTTGTGGGCAGAACACCAGTGCCACAGAGCATACCACAGCTATTATTTCCTTTTCTATCACTCCTAGCAGCCTTAAATCCTTTAAATCCTTTCCTAGAAGGATCTCTTATTCCTTGGGCAATTTTTGCAATACATAGCCTGCTAACCCTTACCCCCTACCCTGGATCTCACTTATGTCTATCACTGCAGAGTCAGTCTTTCTACCTCAAATCTTCCAAGGAGCATTGTGGATGGTAATTCACTTGCGTAATTGGCTCAAGAGATGAAAATCTTGTATCTGCCTCTCTTAGCCACTAATCTATCCAGCTGACTGCAAGCCTAATTGGCAGCTTGTTTAGTAATTTGGCTCCTAAAGTGCTGTATTGATGTTGGATAAACAGCCAATGGAAGGAGAAACGATACATGCTGCTTCACTTTAAAAGCTAGTGCACTTTCCCCCTTATTTTCTGAAAGCATTTAATATTCCATCTGATTCCTCACTAGATAGATGAACTCAGAACTGCAGAACAGTAGGGACTGATGCTGATATACAATGTAATTTTACGAAGAATGCAATCAAAATAATAAATTGCTATACTGTATCTTTTTTTGTGTCAATTCTCTGTAATTAAAAAATGGGAATCACAATAACGCCTAGATGTTTATATTCCTAAAACTGTTTTGGATGATTGTAGAGTCATTATGAGCACAGTTGACAGCCATATTGTGATCTTTAAAATCAGTACCTGCTGTGGTTTTCACAATTCAGTATATTATGGGTGTATATCTAAAAAAAAAAAAAAAGTAACAAATTCAGTTAGGAAAAAATGCCATATTATTTAGCTAAATATTTGAGATTACATTTTTAGACATCCCTCACCCTGAGTTTTCTAAGAGTATGTCTAAAGAACAACATTGCAATGATTACAGTTCAGGTAAGTCTGCTTGCATTGTATTTTATTCCAGCTGGAAGGATAAAGATAGCAGAGAGGACAGAGTCATAACTTCAGTGGGTGTTGCTAACCTCCATATCTACCCAGTAACCTTAGCAGAATTCTGTTAAGGTCTGAATTGTTTTAGCCTCATTCCTATTGCCCCATTGCTAGGCATATTAAAGGAACTGTCACATAAGGCAGCAAGGATAGAGGTATCCTTTCTTGCAGCAGAGGCCCTAAATTCACAGCCATTTCCAACCCTCCCAAATGTATAAATATAAAATACACACAGACGAAAATTCAGACACTGAACTGTCAGGTTTATCTGGTCTTCCAAGCTTGACTTGGAAATGGATTTGCCAGTGCTCTTCCCCTAGAAAAAAGTCTGTATTTTATTTTCATGCTCTATCAGACTACACGGTGGGTAAAAGTGCATTCTTCCACCTAATCAGTCTTTGTTACTAGGAAAATTTGTTGGAAAGAGTCAGAAGTACTAGAATCCCGTTCATTTCAGGTAAAAGGAACCTTTTCAATAACCAAGACTATTTTCGCTTGGGTCCAAACGGCGTCAGTTTTACTCCTCGTCTGTGCTGACAGAACAACTGTCACTGGCCTGCTCTTCTGAAGAAGCTTCTCTGCAATGAAACATTTTAAATTTGCATTTAAAACCCCTCAAAACTTGGTAAAATTGCTCCCTTCTGATAATCATTCCATGACCTTTATGAAACTAACTGTAACCTTACAGCAAATTGTAGAGGGAAAGGATTTAAATTACAGTAATAACTCTCAAAAATGGACAGCTCAGTTATTGTTAATTTCAGTAGAGAGATTAAGGATTAAATGGATATTAGGACTACGCACACTACTGTGGCTCTCTATCTAATCCAAGGCAAAGTCGAAACAAACTGCCAGTATAGTTGGAGGTACAGTTGCACTTTTGCTGCCTGTTCTGTGCCTAGGTGGTTGGAGTATTGTCTTCTGTCAAATTAATCTTAATTAAGGATAAAGATGAAGTCAATAAAACAAGGCAGATAAATCTGCATGTTTTTTACTACAGGCTGAAAAACTATTTGTTTATTTATTGGGGTACCCACCTATTATACTACTAGATTCTACTTTACAAAGTAGTACAAAAATAATGAATTCAAGCTAAGAACAAAAATGAACAGACTGGGAACTTTACTGAGATTTCTAGCTAAGACACTGCGACGAGTCTAGTTTTGGAGGGCTTTCTAAGAAAAGGAAGGCCTAGGAAGAAACTGAATTACCTCATTCCGTTTGAAAGTAATGTACATCATGACACATCTGGTGAACTGCTTTGCCACAGATCTCACTCTTACCAGTTCTCTTAAAAACGTAATCCTGTCACTTAATAAGCAAACAATGCTTACTGACGATCTCTCTGCTGGTAACGAAGACATCACAATGCAAATCTTGGGTATAACATTAGCATTGGCAATGTCAAGATAAATGTTGAAAGGTAAACTTCTCTAACAACCAAAAAGTCAAAATTTCTTCTCTTTGTACTGGAAAGCAAAAGCAAAAGTAAACATTTTCTTTATGAAATCCTAATACTACGGGTATCTATCACAGCTTTTATCAGAACCCTGTCTATCATTCCTAGAGCTTTTACAGAAAGACAGAAAATAGCAATCTAAACTTGCCTGTGCCTGGAAACCTGATCAATGAATTTTATATTCTCATATTACAAAAATATTTTCTCGTATCTTAAACAGTTATTTTTATTCCTCTGAAGTGGCAAAATCTTTTTGCATAAAGCTATCAAGTTACTGCATAAGCCTCTTTCCCTCTTCAAAAAGTAAATTACAGACCAACAAACCTTTAAGAAAGGTGATTTTTGCATAATCTGTGACTGGTTCTATTTGCAGCAATGCTCCCTGTTCCTACAGGAGAAAGAATAACTAGTCACCTACAACTGAGAAGTTGTTGTGGAGAGCTAAAATAAGAAGTTACATTGGCTGGAAAAGAAAAAAAAAGAAAAAAAAAGCACACACATTTATTCCTTGCAGATTTTAACTCCCAAACATCTTCCAGATAACAAAAGTCTTCTGGTGTCATCAACTTAAAGTAAAATGATAGAAGTATCATCTGCTGCAACTGTGTCCTTTGCTGGTTGAGTTCTAAAACTAAAAAAATTATCTAAAATGGAGGAATCTCTCTATGGGGAATCATTTTATTACGTTACCTAGTCGAGGAAGACTAGAACTCGCAGAGCACATAAATGACCGGGAAGATGAGTATTCCTACGGACACCTCTCAGTTTCACTGAAAGGAGAATTCTAACTCTCTAGCAACCCAACAGGAAAGTTATTCTTCATGTGTACAACTGTCTAATGAGAAGTATCTCTGGAATTTGGGGGGAGGAGTGCGGAGGGAAGAAGCCCGGTTAAGATTTTTTTGGCAGAAATTATTATATGTTGTCTTTAAGGACACTTGCTGGTGATATTCTGTTAGGCTGGTTTTCGATTCTTGAAAGTGAGGTCAAAAATCCCACAGGAGACAGTTTGAATTGTTTCCACAGGGAAGAAGAAACAGCTGCTGTAGGAAAGAGTCTCAGAGTCATCTGGATAATTGTTTTTGAACCATTTGCATTTAGGGGGAAGATAGCATGTAGGAAAGATAGGTACAGTCTTCTATTAACCTGAAAGTGACTTCTTGAGGCTGTACTAGCTGTGTGTACAGCCTGAAGAATATTGTCTTCTCTTACCCTGTTTTTCTCTACATCACAAGAAGTTCATGAGCAAATTCACAGTGTAAGCTCCGGTTCTTGTTGAATTGTGGGTCTTTTGAAGTTTGGGACTGAACTCTCCTCAATACTCTGATGATTATATGAAAGGGGCCCTGCCTGAACAAACAACCTCCGCTCAACATGAAAAGTCTTTGGTCTGCAGGGACAGCAGTTTCAACTACTGTATGGTATTCTGTGATCTTTTTATTTTTGAACTGATTTAGTGAAACAATATGGTAGCAGAAGAAAAAGAAAGGAATAGAAAGAAGTCCATAAAAATCAATTTGCTGCAGAATTAGAAAAGAAGAGTATCCACAGGCTGAGTTATGAAACAGATATGCTTCTGTACCCTGGAAACAATCTTGGTAGACGACAGATAAGAAATAGTGCAGCGCAAAAAGAAGATGCCTTCACAACTCATGCAAGTGTTATATTGGTCTGAGAAAAGGGATTTCTGTCTATAGAGCTTGTATGTTTAGTAGATGGAAAAGCAGTGAGTCAAGCCAAAGAAAAGCAGGCATAAAATAGTTTTGTCTAGCATCTTAGAAATGTATTGCTAGTTCCTTCAAGTAAGCAGAAGTCTGCCCCTTCTCTGCAACTATCTTGAAGGTTGACCTTCACCACAAACTTAGCCTCAGCCGCCTCTGTTATCACAGTGTAATCGTAATCTTTTTCAAATCATCATTTTGGTACTGCAGATATTCAGGTCTGATTTTTAATCACTGACATATTAAGCATCAGCAAAATAGTTTGCTTAGCTGTTCAACTAGCAATTTTTAAAAAGGAATGAAAATATGTACCCTTTTGATTACCTTGTTAAAGTGAGTCATGATGGCATTATGGTAGTGCTCAGTATTTCTGCTATAATTAAGAATCTGTCATATTTTTCATTAAAATACATTTTTTAAAATGAGATGCATACCTTGGTCATTTCAAACAGTACCAGCCTGAAGGGTAGCGTGAAATCTGCCAACTCAGTAAAGACATTAACACTTGAAATTTGCTTTTGCAAAAAACCCCCAAAAAACAAAAACAAAACAAAAACCACACAGTATTAGCTACGATACCCATAAAAATGTTTTGCACAATAATTTACATATTTTATCTACACATTCTCTGCATTTTAACTAGAAAATAGCTTTATCCTTTTAAAATCAGATTTTGCAGGCTTTCAGTCAGTCACTCCTGCTCCAAACTGTGAAGCATGCTAATGTGAAAAATCAGATCAAAAAAATTGTTTTCAAATAGAAGGAAATGGCTATTTACCAGGCACATAAGTAAAACATCCTTTTTATTCTGGATCAAACTTTCTATACTCTGCAAATTAATCTACTAACATCCCACAGATGTCAAGCAGAATTTGTACCCAAAGATAATTTTTTTTCGTGAATAAGATCTAGAGGTTTCTTATTTAAAAAAAATCTAACAGGATACAGGGATGGAACAGGAGCTGATTAATAGATAAGACTTGTACAAAAGAAGAAAGACAATTGCAAGGAAAGGAATTAGGGAAAATGCAAATTCAGTGCATGAAAATGGCACCTGAAGTTCTGAAACACCTACCGATTTGAAATGAGACTTGTATCTGGTAACCTAACATATTCACTGAAAATATTACAAACATTCCCTACGCATATGTTTCAAGTATTAAGAGTACTTTGTAGAGAATGACCTTTCTCTTACATACACATTTTTTTTTATTATTCATCATTTTCATTAGTGCTGGACACAGTATTGGTAGGGTTATTTCTGTGATAATGGATTAGTTTGTCTAGGAAGTTTTTATAGAAGCTTGAGGGCACTGTATTACTGCAATGAAGTACGTCAGGGTGTCATACAAAATAACACTACCACAGAAGTAGTCAGAAAGGGCAAGAAGTCATTGAGAATGACCTTTTCCCAAATCTGACTATATAATCATTGAAATAACATTGATTACATGGAGGAAGCTGTGCAAAAAAAGATGATGTTTATAATGTACAACACTCAAACTAAATCACAGGAAGTAAACAATTTCCCCTAGTATCTTTTTTTAAGTTGATAAATCAATTATCTACCTCAGTGCAGTGGCAGACAGATGGGACTATATCAAGCATCCATAAACCAGAAAATTTATTTTAGTAAAAATGCAGAATAGGATATTAGATTCTCTACTGTCAGCTGGTAACAATCCATATCTAATAATAATTCTTGTATTTTCTTCCCTGCTTTTCAACACAGCTTTTCTTCACCTTTACAGATGACATCTTTCAAACTGTAAAACGCTCTTTGCTGCTCAAACTTTCTTGCTTCAATAGTTTCTCACTGCTGTACAAGTAAATCTACATCCTTTGCTACTAATATACACAAACCTATTGGTATGTGACTTTGACTCCAGACTGAGAACAGGCTATAAATTTAGAAATCAATATCTAACTCTATCAATATTCATTTTACTTTTTCAATACCAAATACAAAGGTGAAAGAGCAGTAAATAAGCTAGGGTACTGAAATAAATTGGTTGTTCTTGTCACAATTAATAAATGTTTAACCAATAACACTGCTTGCTACAGAAGTCTATAGCTTTGTGGGTTGTCTGAAAGTAGCAGGTGCTACCCTTGCGAGTCTCAAAAGCAGAAAGCATATTTCAATGTTTAATTATGTCACCAGTCATTTTCTCTGTGAATACTTAATCCAAATATTTAATTTACCATTTTCAACCCTGTGCAAAGTGCTACAGGAATTAATTTACCCGTTTGCTTTTCAAACAATTTGAAAATGAAATACTTTTTAAAAATCTAATTGGCTCATGTTAGGTAAAACTTTACTGATTTGCAGTACACACAACTCAAGAAAAACCTTGTAATTAATCACTTATTTACAGACAGCCTTTCAGGTTTCACTATGGTGTTAGAAATGGAGGGAGATTATTACCAGAACGTTTCTTTTGGTCTGCAACTTTTATTTATGCAAATGTATAATTTTCTTTTTCTCTTTCTTTTAAGAAAAAAGTTTTCCTAGAAATTCTAATATGTAAAATCCAGTTCTTCTCTCCCTGCTGTCTGCCTAACTAATGCTGCTAACAGAAAAGGAATCCACTAGTGAAACAGTCATTCATTTTAATCCAAACTTTCCGAATGCATTTCCATTCTAATAGGAAACTCTTTTCCTTTCATAAGACGAAATACTGACACAGACAGGCAAGCAGACATCTTAATGGATAAACAATAATTTAGTTGTGGTGAGATTAGTGATGGAGAAAACTGTAATAATTTTCAAAATGTTATATATTACCTACCCTTATGTAAAAATTTATTTAAAGTTTACCAAAATGTATATTTGCTTAAAAATTCTCATGGATCAAATGTAGAAAAAACTCTTTAAAATAGAAGAACAAAATTCCTCACTTCTCTTATACAGAACAAAACTGAAAAGAGGAATTTGAAAATAAAAATAATTAGTTAAAAATACCTTGTATGATACCTTTACCCACCACTACACTCTTTCATCCACCATGTAAAGGTAAATTTGGGGGAAAAGCAGTCTCTAAAATGGTGAAGATGTGGATACATAATAGTGAATGACCATATGACATATTTGCTTTAGTATCAAAATATTGGCTTTGCAAAGATACGCAGGGGAGCCAACTTGTAAAATAAAATACTGAACACTGCAAGCCCGAGGTAAAATGAATAATAAAATGAATTTCACGATACTTCATACCCTCTCAGTACAAAATGACATCCTCTAGTACTTGAAAGTTCGGAAGTGAAAATCACCTTGTAGAAATAATTACATTATCCTCTCTTCAGCCATTAAGTATTTTTCTTTCTCACTCCACATATGTTCAGAGCCTTAGAACCTGACCCATACATTCTCTTCTTCTGTACTGCTGCCACTAAGGTGCTTTAAAAACATTTTAAATATTATTCTTGCTCTGCTCCTGCCACTGAGCTTTGAAACGCTGAAATTTCAGAAAGGGGAATTCAGCCGGAATGCAAATATTAGGCTTCTCTAAAGATAATCTACCTAGATGGTAGGGGTACAGATATGTTGCTATAATAATTGATATACGACTGCCATGTGCAATCCAGAGGCTCACATATTGCCAATAAATAAATAGTCTAACACAGAGACACACATTGTCTAATCTTTCCAGTATGCACATATATAGTTAATATAAGCAAACTGATGAGACTCCTGTAAATCACAGCTAGGTATTGAAAAAGTCGTTTCACAGCTGTGACATCAGCAAAACGCATGCAACAGTTGTGACCTCGCAGCCGTAAAAATCTTTCAGAAACGTGCCTGCAGTGTTCCCGATTTAATCTATTGCACTAATTTTAAAGCTGTTTCACAGCCTTATCTCCACATTTTCAATTGTTTACCCAAGAATTCACATTCTGCCTGTCCTGAGCATGATACTTATAGCGTGCATTTGCATTCCTCACAGAAAAAAAGGTATCTTACCTCTTCCTACCTTGTACTGCTTGAACCAACATGAGCAGGAATCTTTAGTATCTGTGGTTCTCAGTATATGAAAACAGATTTATTCTTTTTAAAGAAAGATGGATCTTTTAAAAAGTCTATAAATTGGAAATGTTTGAGGAAAAACTAAGAGAGTCTATTTATTTCTTAATCTCCTTTAATAAATAAGGATAGGATAGGTCTGAAGTTATTTGGAGAGTTACTGGATTTATCAAGCATTTCTCCAGGTCACTGACCTACTGCTTTGTATCTGAAGATTTAACATTTTGTGTTCTGTCCCACGAAATTGGTTACCTGTGGGTCCTGGCAGGGGAGCAGCTTTCCTTCTCCGTTTGATGTCTCCCATACACAACGATCCTAAATGTACGCTGGTTTGCCTGCAAGTAATTATAGAAGAAAACTATTAACAAAGGAAGGAAAACATCACATAAACACACAGCTTGTATAATCCGAACCTATGTCAAAACATTCTCAGCGAAGATGAAGCTGCACAGCCAAGCCACCAATCTTGTTTATATCGAAGCATAATTATGTTTGTTGACAAGCACTCAGTATCTAAATGTAGCATCATAAATTGTTACTTGAATGAATAATATAAAAGGAATGCTTTTTAATTTTCAAAACTGGCAATCTTTCTAGCTCAACATAAAACAAAACACTGTTGCTTCTGACAGGACAATAGCTAAGATTAATTATCTAAAGAGCTCACAATATTGTTGGTAGGTTATCAATTGGCTAGTAACACCTAACTGTCAGAACAACATTTATTACAGGAAAAACATTACCAATTTCTTTTAAGGTAGAGATGAAGAATGAATGAGAACACATGAAACAGCAAACTCTTCAAAGGTATGTGAAATTAACTTGTTGCACACCAATTTGTCCTTCTCTAATTCACTAGGAAGATGTGAAAAAGATGTATTGGAAGCACAGTATCTTGTATATTCATTAAACTATTATGAGCTTATACTTTTAGGCTGGAAGAGAAGTGGAGCTGTAGAAGATAGCAAGCAAGCAAATCTTATTGTGCCACAGCAACTGTATACAGTCAGGCACCACAGAAAAGGATAAATTCAGATTTTTCAGATCTGGAATTTTGGCATATAATGTGGTTTAAACTCTTAAAGGAGAACTATAGTTAAGATTTTTCTTAAAGTAATGTGCAATCTCTGCAGAATGGGACATACGTGGCCTAAATTTCTGAAAAGCATTAGAACAGAAGAGGGAAAATACAGAGTAATTTATGGAGACATATTAAAACTATGGAGTTTATAAATGTTACTCAGAACTGTGATTCTTTTCACAGTACTGTGGCGGGTTGTGATAAAACTACAAGCTGAAAATTGAATCTGACATTGTACTATAGCATAGCAATACACTCTCACTCAAGGGACCCGGTTGCATTTTGGATATAGGACCTATCCTTTACTGCATTTAGAAACTTTTTAAAGCTATGCTGCTTCTAAACAAAAAACAAATGATCAAGGATGTCCAGACACCACTGAGATCTGCTCAGAAACATAAAAGAGTGAAAACAATGCCTTGCTGAAAAAGATGACGGTGCATAAGCTTCTACACACTTCTTTTTAAAAGAGATATAGTAAATAAACAAGCACTACTTCAGATAATTTAAATAATAATAAAAGAAATTTAAGGTTTACACGGGAGTGCACTCTTGCTTCATTTAATGAACCCCTATTTCAGCACTTATTATTTAATTCTCTTATTTTAAAATGGACTTTTTTCCTTACAAGTTTGGGCGTAGCTTCAGAATTTATTGTACATATGAAGAAAAGTAGTATTTAAATAACAAACGAGAAAAACAATGCTAGAGAAAACAAACATTTATCCATTTAACATTATTATCAAACACGCCAAATAAGTTATGTGGTAAATTATATGTTAAATGGTGTTCAACTGCATGTTTGCTCTTCAGAATGAAAAAGGCAGAAAGCCTCCAGGAATACAAGAAGGATGAAAGATAAAAATTAATAAAGTCAGGCAATTGAACCTGAAGACCTGAGCTACAGGAGTAACAGCTAGCAGTGCTTGAGTTATTTTACACAGAATTGATTATCTGTTACGCTACATTGAGATATCTAGATTATCGATCTGCAAGATTATGGTACTTGGGTCTCCCCACTTTTCCTCTAGGCACACAGAATGGAGTTGCAACAAATAACACTAAGTAAGGACTACTTTGTTATTGTTGTCACCCTTCATGTAGAACACAGCAGTTACTTTTTAATTTAAAATCAATGAGCATCTGAAAGGCAGCCTTGTTCCTTCAGCACAAATGAATCATTCGTCTTTGCAAAGCACAACAATCTGATCACTAGCCAAGGTGAGAGTGGGTATTTCTTTGCTGTTGTTGGAAATTCTACATGCCACAAATAAATAACAATATGCTAGAGCACCAATTAAGCTTTGTCAGATTCAGTTTTACGGCCGCTAACGTCAAACATCAGACTAACTCCAGAATCTACAGAAGCATTTAGTTTCACCAGGTCTTAACATCTGATGCGCGCTGCTGAAGTAGATCGCAGAGGAACAAAAGGCTACATTTTTCAAGAGAACCAGACACAGAAGTATCACTGTTCCTGGACTGGTTAAGTCAGAGGAAACGAAGTAGTATATACTTCAGCAGTAAAACAAACACAGCCTCACGCATAGCACATTTTGAAATGCTTGTAATGGGGGTATTATAAAGTAAGGGGAACTCTGACCCTCAGTCAGGCTAACTTCAGCATCATGTTTCTTAACATTAAGTCAGAATAGCAAGGATTACAAAAAGGAAGAAAGCTATTTCTCTCTACTTATCCATAGCTTGCTTCTAGCTATCATTTATAAACAGTGCTCGGAGGGAAACTAGGCATTTTATTAGGGTTAAAAAAAAACAAAAACTTGTTAAGACCACCTTGCCTGAAAACTTGGCTTTTGATGTGCTGATGACAGGGACTGGAGCAAACAGTGTCAAATGGAATAATTTTTAAAGAAAGACAACAGGAACTTGTCGCCTCATTGTATGCATTTACAAACAGAGGCTTTTCAGAGCATTAGGCCTAGTTAAAGCTGCCCTCTGGATAAAAAGTGTTCCCAAGCAGCCTCAGACAAGCTGGGGAGACAAACAGATGTGACTATGGTCCCTGGCGTTTGGCAAGAACACTCACTGTCAATAAGAAAAATATGAGCACGGACAGGGCATCAGCTGCACCACGGTGGAGCAGGCCTGCAAGTGTCACAGCAGTGGCAAAGTTGCGGCAGAGGGAAATAACAGGGCTGCAAAAGCCAGGCTGGTGTGAACTTACACTATCAGGCCAAGAAATTGTTGTTGTTGTTGTTATTGTGTCATGCCTCAACATACTAAACAAAAGCACTGGAAAAATTACTGTCAGTTTTTATTCATTTTTCATCTTGCATACTGTATTTAAAATCCTTTCCACTCAGTAAATAAGAGCTTCAAAAATGATGACAGGCTGGGGAAGTCTGGTAATAATAACAAGACTTCATTAAAATAATAAGTATAATAAAAAGTAGTTTTGTTCCAGCAAGTACTTTTCTCCTCTGCATAGAAGTGATGATACCAAAAATAATTTACAAGTATCTATGTATACTTGTGCCAAACATTCATTTGGACAGAAATGTTGTTTCCTCCTTCTTAAATAGTTGCAGTCTCTGTACCATTTTTTCTCCTCAAAGTAATTGCTCTTACTATGGTTATATGTCTAGGGTAATATTGCTTTAAACTCCCTAAACAATTCTATCCATGCCTTCTCAGTGTAAACTCTTATTTTTCTGCAATTTTTGTATTTTCAGTAAGCAGGTATTTTTGATGAGTGCCTTTTCTGCAATTAAACATTAGCTTATTACAAATGGCTTGGAGAGGTTAAGTCATTTTTCTATCTAACCTGACCTTGTGGTCAAAGGACTGTTTGGTTACAATCCCCAAGCAGACTTCTGTTCTGTGAAGGAACAGTATTTTTTTTTAATCGAGAGTCACCTTGTGAACCACTGAACACATAAAGTGGTTCTTAATTTGTTTAACACTGTTGCTAGCAATTAGCACCTTCTCTGTTATCAGAGTTACAGTTTCACCAGCCCAGTCAATGACAAGGACCATAATACAGAAAACAGGGTGCAGGACAGCAAACACTCCTGAACACTCCTGAATGAGTCCTAGTTTGCTGACTGATTTATTGCATGCTTCTGTAACCACTACCATCCCACATGTAAAAAACTCCTCCTTCTGCAAAAACCCTAATCAAACCCAGTAATTCCTGTGATTAGTTGTTTCAGTCTCTTGCAATGGAGATACAATGCTATACAGTAGGCAGCTAGTACACTGCACTAGTACAATGGCCTAAACTAGTGAGACTGTCATCTCATTTAGAGGACCTCTGGGTACTAGTGCAGTCAAAACAAAACATTTGCATATTTATTTTACATTTCTCATTGTAACAACACGTGTGTTGATCATTTTACTCTACTGTCTCTCTGCATTTAGCAGCTGTCACTTTCCTTGCAAGCTCCAATCCTTCATCTGATACCAGCACAAACACTTTTGTTGATGTATTGTAATTGTGCTGTTGGTACAACATCATTAAATACGAGCTTAATCTCATCCCTTAGTATATTTAGGCCTTTAAAAATGTGTATATTTCAGCAGTGTCAAACCATTTGACAGACTATACTTTGTAGCTCTATGACATTGCAAAGATTACTTGCAAGTAATGAAGGTGATGATTGTGTTTTCTGTTTGTGTCAAAAATGCATAAAAGTGCTGATTACTAACAAAGACAGATGTGGAAGAGTTTATATTTTTGTTTAACAATTAATATTTATTAAATGTCTGTACTCTTTATTTAGAAAAGTGCTGCATACTAATATGAGGCAATAATGTTTTCAAGAAGACTAGATTTTTATATCATAATTAAATGAATCTGTAATGATCAATACCTGCCTATCCATTACATTCCAGTTAACATCTCTCTCACCTGAGGAATAAATTCATTGTTGATAGTAACACACTGTTCTGCCACAGTATCAATGCATTCCTGCAGATGGCTGTAGAACTCTTCAATTTTATCATCATGGAATGCTTTAGTTAAGGTAGAGGCTTGGTAAGTTTATAAGTGAACTTCTTTCACAAGAGATTATAATAAGGCAAGAGTTCATCAGTTTGCACTTGAGAAGGGACATGAGAGAATTATTTGGAAGCAGATATGTAACCATCACTGTCAGGTCTCAATCTCAGAACAGAAATAGATATGAAATGGATTTGAATGTGGATAGATATGAGTGAAGAAACAGCACAGTGAGGACTACAACTCACTTCAAGCTTGAAATGACTCGATAATTTCTTATGAAGTGTAATTGAATAGGGAGTATGTGAAGCAGTGCTCAGAGCAGCACAAAAAAAAAAAAAGAAAAAATAGAATTCACCATTGCATAACACAGAGGAAAGCCAGTAAAATGATTAAAATGAGTTGTACCTCTCAACTTTACAAAATCAAAATATAACCTGAGCAAATCTCCCAGAATTCAGGTATCTTTAACACAAAAATACCACAGAAGAGGCTCTCAGATCCTTAAACAGATTAGTCGTGTAGTACAGCTTGTCTCACTTAAAATATGGCTGAAAAAACACAGACCGCTGTGTCTGGTTGCCAATGGAAGTGCATCCTTTCGCACTACTTAAACTGGAAACTGGGATGTACTCTTACCTCTTACTATACCTGCCTAAATCTCCACAAGTGGCAGACAATGGCTTTAAGACCACCTGTGTCCATGCAACACAGTTAAGGAACACAGTTTAGAGGTAAATGCAATTAAACTCTGTTATCTAAGTACTTCTAAATGTCCAGTCACGCTATTATCCAATTAGATACGATGAACACAAAATTCTGCACTTCCATTTGACTGAGTCTCTGTAAGTATGGACTTAATCAAAAGTTAACACTCCACTCCCTGCCAAATCAAATACACACACTAGCCAATTGGTGCTGTAAATTTGGGAAGGCTATTCTGTACTACTTAGGCATAACCAGCACTTCTAATCTTTGCCTCAATTATGTATTTCAGTATAACTGTGGAAAAGAGACGATAACTTTACATTATTACACTGAAAAATGCAAGGGACATTTGTTTTCGAGGGAAAATATATTCAAAACCAATGGCTAAGGAGATTATTAGGAAAGATTTGCTTGCAAATCTTGAATTTCCTCTTTTTCTTGTAGCACACTACTTGGCCCCTGGTCTGCAGTTGAATGCTCACAGAATGGTAACCCCGCTGTAATGCATGCGTCACAATGACCATTACATAGAGGGATTGCCCTTGTCCATCCTGCAAAGGCATCCACGTTCTTTTGATCTCACCCACAGCGCATGCGCAGCACCAGTAGAGGTACAGGATACTACTCTGAGGACAATGTTTCTAAGCAATAGAGGAAGACAAAGAAAAGTGATCAAAATAGTTATTTTAACAATGAAGATTTGGACTCTGCCTCTCAGTATTATGAAATAGGGCAGTCTTGAAAAAGAATCCCGTCATGTTTTGCTAAGACTATTTGAGATAAACGTCACTCAGTACAATTGGATTTACCTGACTTTAGGTCAAATCAATGTCTGAAATCGGTTTTGTTGTTTGTCACAGAAACATGTCACATGCTATCTGGCTTCCTGGTAGTGATTTTGGGCAGTCAATGGGAGCATTATGAGCCAGAATGCTAACCAGAGCCTGCACTGATGCTACTATGATAGCTGCTTTCTTGGTGAACACTTTTTCCTATGAATCTTTCCAGTAAAAATACTGTTGGGGATGGGACACTGAGATTGTATGTTCAGTCTGTAGATGAGGTCTACCTCTACTTCCATCAGTCCTTTTCCATGGAGAATTAGAGAGATTTCATGGCTTTTATGGAACCAGCAAAAGCTGCCATTGATGATTTTTAACATCATGAGACCAATTTTGGATATCAGCTGGTTGAATTTTGATAATAGCTTAACTAGAGAATCAATTAACACACCCATTAGTGTTACCCTCTTATCACATATACCAGAACCTTTTGTATGGAGCTTGGCTTATGTACTCTGGCTTTAATCACAGGAAACTTACAGTATCAAATTGAAAGAAGAGTAAAGTGAAGAATTTTATATTTTGTATCACTGAATTAAAAAAAGAACTGGGCAACAGATAAATATATTAAATATCCTTAAATGAAACATTCATACAAATTTTGACCAAAATATACATATGATTAGATATTGCTATCTAACTGCCATATAGATTATGCCTATATGGCACTTTCATGTACCATTGTGGTGCTGACAACAGGAAAACTCTGTGAAAAAAAACTGCACATTCCTACATAGGAAAGTAGCTAGTAGTTTGTAAATGCAATGTTTAAAACTATAAATAACAAAGTACATAGGTGATCAGTACAACTTACATCTCTCCTGGAAAAATCAGAAACTTAAAAATCTCACTGTCTAGTTTGCATGATTCTGTTTTCAGTAAGTGAAATCACTCAGAAATACATATATATTCTCCCCTGCTAACTTTCTGGAAGCTGTAGAAAGAACAAAACCAAAACATGAGAGTAATGACAGTACTAAAAGGATTTCTGTCTTGGTCGGTAGTGGTACACCAGTACTGCCATAAATTAGTCTTATCTGCAAAATATGTTAAAAGTCTTCACAGAGATTTTTCATTCAGCTCTAAAAAGTGGCAAAATAATAACGAAATTATACAATTGACATGCAGCACATATATATTAATTTTGAATGCTTAGGAAGATGAATATAGATTTCTTCTTGCTATCCCTTCTCTCAGACAGGCGAAATCAGAATTCTACACTAGATTAATCTACTTCTTTTACAAGAATTGCGGCTTTTCTTCAGACTTGTCTAAGTAATGACATCACCTATATAAAGGATTGCAGCATCTGCCTTCACAAGTGTGGAAGCTATTACATTAACCACAAAAATTTTGCACTTTGTTTTCCCTTTATTGTTTTAAACAGATATGATAAAACAATGGAACTCTATCAAACTTCTTTCAGACTAAGCCAGACGGTTCACAATGCAACTTTAGACACGAATGACACACTTGTTTTAATGGAAGTCCTAGTGCAATCCCAACTATGAATAAGAAAATACAGTCCTTTGCCTCCCATCAGATCATCTCCTCACCAAATATTGTATCCTAATACTTGCCTTTATGTTGCCTTTCCCAGCAATTCTGAGCCTTATTCAACCATAAAAGTAGTCCAAAATTTACCTAACTAATCAACTCTACACAGGCATAATTTTAACAAACACAATAGAAAATTAAAAACTTACACCACTAAATATGTTGTGACACTCAATCTCAAGACACTTTTACTTTATCTGAGAATCAAGAGTCTCTCAAAAAAAAATGCATTAGAGGCTTACTGCCCTCAGAAAGGATAATGCATTGTTTTTTCTTGTTTCTAATTAGTAATTTAAGCATATGTTCAGCATTTAACTCTAAATGTTTGCCTTTTCCCCAAGCTCTAAGACAGCTGTCCAAGATGTGAATGCCAGAAAACATTTAAATATCAACATCTGTTGAATTATGTTAATTTAGTGTAATATAATTGGGCATGAGTTGGAATTGATCAAAAGTATATGAATTAGACAAAGGCAAATCTAAACCAACAACCTGGTGTACAAACAAGTCAAAGAACACTAAGGGAATAAAAACAATAAAAAAACACCTTATGTTAAAAATCAAATAGCTAAAATTATACTTTTCTTCAACAAATGCTATGATTTCACATTTTCAAGATAGAAAACAAATATCTATAATATCTCTTATTTTTTGACAGTAAGTTCCATTATTATTTTCTACCAAGCAACAGCTGAGAAAAATAAATGCTCATAAATGTGCAATTGTGAAATGTAGTTAGAAAACAGGTTGCTATAACAGAATATCATCTTGTTACAGGACAATAATCTATTGTTCCATAAATTATAAAGCAAATACATTTTTTTGTTTCTTCTTGATCTTGTGCCAACATTGTTGATATCCAACAGATACAGGCCCTGACCCAGCTCGCAGGTGCTTGGAAAACATTTTTTAACTTGAGCAATAACCACAGGCTGAAACAGATACTTCCACAGAAGGGCTCTTGACAGCTTACTCTGCTACATTATTTCTTCATTAAGTATTACAGTTACTAAATACAGTAAGTACAGGACAAATGTGTTTTGCTGAAAAGAATTTCAAAAATATGTCTTACCTATATACATCTAGGTTATGCTCACAGAGTGAGGTTAACTCAGTGCAAACATTAGTGTCATATCCCAAATCCTTTACTTATAGGACTAACACAGATCAGAGAAGCAGCACTGCAAAACTGCACCATAAATATCCAACATGGTAGCTTGAAACTGGGACAAGAGAAAGGACGGAAGCACTCAACTTCTATGCCAATTTCTTTCTTTGTCTCTATGCTGAGAACGTGAGCGAGCATGGCTAACTGGAATGGACATGGTCCACTAGAAGAGACCAGTAATACAGTTTACGTAGGTAAACAGCCAGCACAATATAATGATTTTTAATCGGTCATTTAGACCTAGATATACACCAGTGATCCTGAAGCTTTTCAAACAAAATCTAATAAACACTATAGTCAGTCTTTAATCTACTGCCTTCCAAATGGTTCCAAGAAAATAACTGTTGCACACCCAAACACCAACTTCACTCTCCTCTATAGTCCTTCCCCTTCCATTTTTTAATGCTGCGTTTGACAAATAAGCCTTCAAACAATCTGATTAGCTGTCCTAAATAGTACAGCTATAATTCAGTCAGTCTGGAAAATATTAAAGGTATAATTGTGTGCAAGAAGTGGTGGCAGAAGGATCACCAAAGCTGAGAACGAATGTTAAGCAAACAATGCGTCCTTAACACTCTGTAGCCATTTCCTTCAGTAACTACATCAAGTATAAAGGGTCTGCATGAGTAGGAGAGAATGCAAAATTTGACTTTCCAATAACAAGGAATAGCAGGTAGAGCACATCAAAGAAATGTTGATTTTTTTGCTCCTTTTTAGTTTCAAAATTCTTTAATAGCATTTTTAAGTACTGGTATTAGCATTTTGAAAATATATGTAAAGTAATAAGAGCCTTAGCAAAGCAAATTCTCAAATCCAAACATCAGCAGGCTGAAAAACATCCTTTTTTTCCTTTTGGCTTGGACAGTTGCTGAACATTCATTTTCAGAAAGACTGAAATATTACAAATGACCGAATTCAAATACCATAATAAAAATAAACACTGAAATTCTATATAATACTAAATAAGCTACTTATATTTTATTCTAACCTCTTTCTCTCCTTACACGAAGTCACAACATGAATAGAAGTCAATATATCTATCCCTGTGATCAGAATTTAGTGACACTGCATCAGTGATTGTGTCTCAGAAACGAACACTACTGCACCATTAGAGTGAATCTGCACCTGTGCTGCTTTAAGTGTACCAGCTTCAAGGATCCCTCCAAACTGACATAAAGACCGCATAAACAATTTAACAGAAGCCTTGCTACAGAAAGAGGCAATCCCACCCTTCCTTCATGCATGGATATTCATCCTTATGTTTGTGGTACGCAGCTTTCATGCACCTTTTGGGGAACTAGACAAGAGAAGATCCAAATTCAGGGAGAAAAAATACCTACTTTTGTTTCAGTACAGATCACTGCCCCCACGTGAGTGACTGTATGGCCACATAAGCATTCATGTTGGCACAGATGAGTGGCAGAAAACAAACAGGAGAACAGAAAAATGCTGCTTTTAATGGCCATGTTGGTTAATACAAGACTAAATTGTTTGTGAAACTACACTGCAAGTTACTGTGCATTAGCTCCTTCACAGAGCTTGAATAGTAGGAAGAGCCTTCAATCCTTCTCTGAAGTCCAAATTAATTTTATCCTAATGCCGTTAGCATTTTAACAGGTAAGCTAAGAGAAGCAAAGCTTGAGCTGTTGAGCTCAGACTGGAGCAAATTTCATTTTATTTAGTTACCACAATGCTAAGATAACGCACTTGAAAGTCTGAGAAACAAGCATATTATGTAATAAAATTCAGGTATCTGAAAGTGAAGTTTGCTATCTGTCTATCCAGGGGAAAATTCAATCCAGATGGAGCAGGAGTATATCATTTATCTTTTTCTTTCTTCTTCTTTTTCTTTTTTTTTTTTCTCTTTTTTTTGGTTAAATCAGGACAGATTGACTTTCTATTAGTTAGTGCATTAATGTTTACCTGTAATTCAATTTTGCAAAAATTTGCAATACTGTTTACTATTGAGCAGCTTATTTATGTACAATATTATGACGTGTATAAGCTTTTAGTAGAGTAATAATGAAGTTTTCTCTGTGGTTTTGTAGCTAAAACTTTACTTTGCATGAAAGCTGCAATGAAACTTTGGAGTATGTGGTAAAATATATTTTTCAGAAAGAGGGCATGGTGTCTTTGAATTTTCTGACACTTCTGCAAGTGTACTCATACGCTGAGTTGGAACGATATGATACTTTAATATACTTCATCTCCAGTGTAAATGTAATCAATGGATACTTTAAATCTGCTAATACACAAGCTTCAAGATTTTCATAAAGTTAAATCTCATTAAGTATCACATACTGGTTATATTTGCAAATAATAACCAAACAGCTCCCCCATCCTTACAGAGGTCTTTTCAGGACCTGACAAATAGGGCCATACTTTAGAAAACTCCATCAGGAACTACCCTTTTCCAAAATAGCAAAGAAAACAGTATGTCTCAAAAATTCATGTAATTTAATCTGGAAATAATTACTAAGCACCAATCATAACAGTACTGTTATTGCTTTGTGGCGCTCAAATGAAGAGATAAAACTGCTTAGTTAATTTTTAATGATGTACACACATTTGGATTTTAATGTTATATTTGAGTCTCCTGGATTATCTCTGGAGTTACAATTACTACCGCTAATAATCTTACACTTAAAAAGGAATTTTAAATATTACCTCCTTTTAAAGTATTTTTGTTGAGAATATGTGTACATGTGATTGCAAAAGTGAATCATGCAGTAAAAAAGTTTCGCATTCCTTAGTTTTACTGCAGGGTAAGTATGTGTACATTTTCACATATAATTTTCAAAAACAGGCTGAACTCACCTCCTCTTGTGTAATTTCATTCCACAAAAGCCACATTAAACAATTACAGTTCTTGTAATTAACCAGTAGTCTAATGTACAGTTTTCTTATCCCAATCTATTAACAGCTGCTCAAAAAATGTAGTAATTAATGGTTTCATTTATTTTTGGCAAACCTGCAACACGACAAATAGTTTTGTATCTGCTGCAAATTAGGACTCTTTCCCAAACAACAGATGACACGGTGGGAAAGAGGGAGCAGAGAGAATCCTTGCACATCTTTGCCTCTTTAGAAGATCAAATAAAGAGCAGCTGTAATGCTATTTGTCACATCTGTGTAAAAAGTACAGTGATGTGTATCATCAGATGAAAACGAATGAGCGCTGCACAAATCTACAAACAGGCATTTTCCTTACAAACTGGGAAAGGATAAAATTAGTATTTCTAACTAAAGCAATAACATATTTTGAAAAGGTCTCATATTTGGCGTCACTTTTCTCATTTTAGGAGCTTCCTTTATATACTAATTCATAAAGAATACCATTATTGCTACAAAATAAAATCACAAACATAAAAAGTAGAGACTTCCTCTTCTCATCAACGCAAGGCACCCAAATTTAAACAGGACTGAGAACTATGGAAAGGGAGGAGGGAAAGAGACAGCTAGCTACAGGAAACACTGAGGAGCTATGCAAAAACATTCCATTCTTTTTATTGACACTTATCACCATTTAGTAGCATCTGACATCTTCTCCTTGTACAACACTTCTTGCACTGCTCCCAGAATCTTCTTTCCCTGAAGGTTGCTTTCACATGTGTATTTCGGGCTGCGCTGTTACCAAGAACAGACTTCAAAGACTTCTCGCCAGCTCAACACAGAGCACCAACAGGTGATCACTGGAGGAATGGCATAGACTCCTCATTTCACCCTACAGTAACTGCTGAGCAGCTGGCTCCTGTTGATTTTTAAGGAAATATCAAGGCAGCACATCTAGCTCAGGTTATGGTCCATTTTGCAGCTCCAAGAAGCAGTTAACTCTCATACTAAGCTGCTGCTACGTTGACTAGAGTATTAGCACTACATCCATTAGCTAGTTTCAACCTGGCCTGCACAATGCTAAGCCACTTGGAAATCATTTTTGTGAGTGTGACTTAACCTTCTTGCCAACCAAGGCTGAAGTGCATAAAAACTGTGAGAAGCTTTTCTTCTTTCAAAGATTGGTGGGAGAGCATTTGAGTACGGAAAGCCAACGTGAAATTACCAAGATGACAAGTGACAAAAATGCTGGCATCATTTTTCCTTCAGTTTATCAGAACATGCATGTGTCATAAACCTCACTTACAGTACAAAAGGGAGAATTAAACATGAAGATAAAATAATCAAAGTCACTTAACAGAAACACACTGTAAAAGAAATGACAGAAGACCATTATGTATGGTTAGGAAGAAATTGCATAAGTTTAACTTACTTAGGAATCTGCTGCTTTTCCAATCAGCAATTGTGATACTGCCAGATTATAGCATAAGCTAACTAGTCTTGCTGCCCGTATGACCAAAGGCAAAATATTAAGTTGCCTAAGTATTCTGGTTATCCCTCCATCAAATGTGGATATAAGTACTTCCTAACTTTATAGGGGTATAGTGAGGATTAATACATTAAGAGACAGGCAAATATTTGTGTGACAAAGGCTCCCCAAATACTTAATGATATAATCACTTGAACAAGATAATTGTGTTATAGCAGCTCAGCAAATTACTGTTCAACTCTGTGTCCTTGGCCGACAAAATGAATGGTCTTAGCCCTGGGGATTTTTTTTTTTTTTTTTAGGTAAAACATATTTTCATAAAACGTTACAAAGAAAATGAGAGTAAGAAAATGTGTTTTACCTCCTGATTGGAGCATGCAAACAAGAAGCACGTGATCAGTTACAGTTGTTCAGCTGCCAAGCAGCAACTTGTTAACTCAACATAACTCAATCATGTTCAGTTGTTTGCCCACAGCCTAGGGCTACAGATAGACATTTGGTCTGCTAACAACTGCACCAGATGAAGACATTACTATCCCAGGCTATTTGTTATCACACATCTGCTGGAGATTATCATCTCCACAGTTCTGCCTGGGGAAGAAATCATGTGAGCACTCCCTAATCTGGTTTACACAAAACCAGCCAATTTAATTTAAATAGGTGAGTTGAGCTAACCAGGCTGGTTTTGCCTGAAGCAGATTAAAAAATGCAGACAAAAAACCACTTCACTGGCAAAAGAGTAGAGGATGAAAATAAGCCGCTGGGAGGGTTAACATCTTCAAAGAGTGTGGCTAGATTTGGGAGGGGACAGTTCCTGTCCTAATGCAAGGAAATTGCCTGAAAACAGACAACATCAAGACTATGCAGCAGAAAAAATGCAGCTTCAAAACCAGTAATATTTAGTACTGTCTATATATACTTTGTCATTGATTATTTTAAATTATATTTTTACACTAAAAATTATCTGTCAAGTAAGCATAAACAGATTTATTATTTAAGTGTATCCAATACAGAAGATAACGTGTTGAATTGTATCAGCATTAAATAATCTACCCAGGTTTTAAGTTTTGTGTTACAGGACTATTCCTCCTTAACATTTCATTCATCAGTAGCCATATCAACACTTCTCAACAGCTGAATTATCTTTCCACTAATTAAAGCTGATATTAGTTTGTATAGGATTGGCTTAATGTCTTGTTATAAATGCTGGAGCTCACTGTAATTTTTTAATTTTGACAGAAGCAACCTAATATAGGCAACCCAGTATAGTAAAAGCTCACACAGAAAGTATTAGCATTTTTCCACTAAGAAGAGACAGTTGCAGACCAATGCAGTGTTTAGACCTACCTTCCTGATGTAGTTCTTGACTAAGTTATTCCACAAATCACTGCTCTAATGTAATACAGGCATTTATTTACATACTGCCTACATGCTGAGACAAGAACTGTGTTCACTCATTGAAAAGGAGTAAGAAAAGTCAAGGCAAACATTAAAAAAGCATATATATCATATATATATATTTCATATACATATGAAAAAAGAGAAAATGTCTTTCAGAATAGCAAACAAAAAGATACATCCCCACACCCTAGAAATACAGGTGTCTGAAAACTATATAAAGAAACACCTGAAATTCAGTCTTGCTATAGCATCAGATTAAACTGTATTCCGGACAAGCACAGTATTATAGAACTTCCAATAGTTACTCTCTGCTGTTATTCTATCACTGCATTTAGCAACAAATAGCAAGACAATACAAAGTGTTTCTATTTGTAACAGACATTACTTGTTGTATGCCTCTTTTTAAGGCGGTTACTCATCTGAATTATCTCGATGTGTCAACTGTAAGAGTTTACAACAAGCACATCCTTTAGAATAATTTAGAATTAATTTTAGAATGTTTCAGACTTTCAGGTGTGTGTAAACATTTGCATTCAACAAAAACATTAACCCTAAATGCCTGTAGTGGACTGAAATCATGAAATGATTTAATGTTACAATGTTACTTAATTTTGAAGGGAGCTGAAACTTATTCTGATGTAAACTTGGGACTTTCTACTGGTATTACTGTAGCTTTGTGGGTTTTTTAAAAGTATTTGGGCATATGCAAACATCTACATGACATATTATTTCCATTTCAAGATTCCATACACAATAATGAAAATGCACATTTGCAAGGAAGGTGGAGTTCACAATTCTACTAACTCTGTGAACAATATTTGCTATTGAACCAATAGCTTCTATAGGTACCTTGTTAAGTAGAAACATTTTCTATCACTCTGTTAACTGCTGAAACTAAGATTAATCCTTTTAGTAGAAGTGACAATTTGAAATTAAGTCATGACAAAAGCAGCCTTCAGCTGCTGATTCAGTAAATCTTACTATGGGAAACCAAAACTTTTACTAAAACTTTACTATCTTACTATACTCAATGAATTTCATTCATAAGGAAAGAAACGCTACCGGAATTGTCTTGAATTAAAGGAGAGTAGGATAACTATGCATTTGTCACATGCTGGTCCTATGTGTGAGAAATGCATAATCTCCATTTTGTTCACAACAACTTCTAATAAAAAGTAAAATTTTACCTTACGGAACCCTTAAATCGTAGGAAGGAAGTAGCCACCACAAATGACATTGTTCTGAGAGAAAAAAGACTACAGGTGATTTCTACACATTTGAAAAAAGTAGCACATTAGCCCAGGAGACTTTACGCTACAATTTATGGACAATTACTAGGCCACAAATTACCTTCCGATGGCCAATGGAGAAAGAGAAAAATCTCATAGTGCAAGTTAAATCCTTATTTCCAGCAGCTAAATTATGACCCTAAAATGACTTAAAATATAACTTGTTTCTTAATACTTATTTTATCCCAACTTTATACTTTAAGCTCCACGTAAACAGCCTGATAGTTAATGCATGTTTATGGTGAAAATTCCTATCTAAAGGGGACTCTTGTATTACTGTTCTGAGCAAAAATACAACTTGACAGGTATGCATGCTAGAAAACCTGTGCAAAATTTTTCAATTCCTTTTGGCTTAATATAAATGGTTTAATAGACAAACAAAAGCACCATTTCTGAAGATGAACTACCAACACTTCTACAACCACCTTTTTTGAGTGTTTAATCAAAACTTGTATACAATGAAATAGATTCATATTTAATATCCATATTTTTGAAGAAAGGGTTGGTCTGACTTTCCTGATATTCGTCAAAGCAAGAATTTAACAACATTAAAAGCTTATTTCAGGATGGCCACAAACATACTGAAAGAAAAATACTTGAAAGACAAGTGTGTTGCCTCCCTCAAAAACATAGCCTTACGTGATGATACAAACCTATTATGACTTTTTCAAAAAAAAAATTTGATATCACACCTTCATATTTACAAGACAACATAACAATTTGTAAGGTATTGCGTGTCGGAAAAGAAATATTTCTGTAATTTCCCATTTTTTTAAAAAAATACTCTTTTAATAACGACTACAGAGTTAACTTACCTGCTAGCTGTTTTTACTGAGCTGTTCTTCTTGTGTCCTCTTTCTGATCGGTTGTCTCGTAAGAGTTGAAGCTACCCCAAAAAAGTTCAGAATAGTCTCATAAGCAATTCCTTTATTTAAGTTTTAGAAGTGTTATCCTGAAAATACTATTCTTTCCCATCTTGTGTAATGTTTTTAATAACTTAATTGGCTGCTTTTTCTATACTTTTCACCCAAGACTCTTAACAACAATTAAAGATGGCCACCTAATTAAATTTTGTTAAAATACACTAATAACTAAGATTGTGACACATAGCTGTCAGTTTAAATTCCTAAAATAAGTGAAAATGCAGAAACTTTAGCATTCTAAAAACATATTGGAAAGCCAAAATTTAGTGTCCCACAATTAACTTATCCTGAACTGTAAAATTTTAAAATTTTCAATATTTGCATTTCATAATTAATTTAGATTTTTAAAACTGCATAATGAAAAGTGTTAGAGATCTCCACTTAAAAAAAAAAAAGTTAAGGTTGGCACTTGTATTTAAACACTTATGAGGCACTTATAAATTCTTCTGAGCCCTAAAAACTTTTATAATTTGAAAGCTGTAGAACTGACAAAAGCATAGAATTAAGACTTCCCATAACAGTGAGATACTCAACTGAAATGGTGAACTCAGCTTTTAGAACAGACTTCAATTTACTTTCAGATAAATAGAGGAAGACATTTAATTCAGACTCCAATTCAGAAGTCTATTTCCAGCGTTATGATGTTTGTAAGTATGAGTAAATCGCTAGTAACAGCAAAAACTGTCAAAAAATTACATAAAGAAGTTAAAACTGGACAGTATGAAATAAATAAATGTTTCTTGGAAGTAACCATGTACTAAACAAAGTACAAAATGAAATACTGTTTAGAAATGGACTACAGATAAACGGAGCTAATATTCACAGGAAGCACATTTAAAGGTCCATTGGAAATTAGGAAATGATGAAGTTTATGATTTTGCCAACCATACCTCAATCTTGTGCATGAGCACGGACTCCAAAAGATTATACCTTTCTAAGAATTATGCTTGATTAATTTTTCCTCAACTATTTATAGTTTGTTTCTTATATAAGGAGTGCTCTGTCATTTCAGCTATCCAGTTTTCAGACGCAGTAAAACAGTGCAGTCTGAATTTAAAAGAATCTGGAGGCACAAAGATAAGAAACCTTATTTTGATATATTTTACCAAAATATTTTTTCATTTTCTAAGCTAACAAATCAGAATACTTGCAACTCATATCTAAATGCAGCCACAATTTTTACCAGTGTAGCAATCATATAATGTGTATCTCATGATCAGGCTGGGGGAACAGTGTTGTTGTTATCAACACTTTCTGGCAGATAAGTAAATTACAGTTATAGCAAGTACAAAATACAGATCATCTATGAAAATTTAGATGTGGCTGGTTAGTTATTTAATAACTTAACTTCAAAAGCTAATTAAAAGAGAAATTATTAAACTCATGCAAGTTGTATCTGTAGTTATATACTACAGACTTCCATAGCTGTAAACTTTAGTGAGAATTTTATAGGCTGTCAAAAGGAACAACCTTCACTATCATAATTATGTTGCCCCATCATTCTCATTTCTTTTACTTGCCTAAAAATAAAAAATACATTAGGTAGCAGTAGCACCTGTATTATTTGATGATATTAGCTGTACTTCAGGATTTACGATTAGTGTGTAAATTATAAATATAGTGAATGTCAGATTGTCTCTGCCTTTAGAAAATGCAAAATAAGCAAGTAAAATTTAAAAATAATTCAAACTTACTATTATCTGAGAAAAGATGCATATATTTATCATTGTATACAGGTCACATAGAGACTTTTCAAACTGTAAGCATGCTGAATGGACATTACCAATATGTATGATAAGTTAGAATATTTTTAACATGGAAATTTGCATGCTGTTTTAAGTTTAGAACCTTGAAAAGAGTACAAATCAGTTAACTACTCTGTTATTTGAGACAATATATTAAAAAAACACTTAAAATTACTCAAACTCATTCTAATCAGTAAATTTGACTACTTATAGCTACAAAATTTCAGGAATATGAAGAACATTAGCCCAACGGAACTTTTTCTCTTGTTTAACTCAATGTGTGATTAACTCAGTGCGTTTCTGTAAATACGGATCATATGAAGCTGTCTGCTAGAAGCTAAATAAGGGTTAGTCAGCTTTTGGTAACATGCTAGAAGTTCACAATTTACAGCTAAAACTATTTTTAAAACTTTTTAAAACTTTTTTTCATTCTGACAGTTTTGAGGAAGTAGAATGACTTTGAGAGATTCAGCTTGCTCTGCAGTTCAAAAGAAGGGGTGGGGGGATGAGAAAGAAGATACACTGATTTAAACTCTGACTTATGGGAGCTAGAAGTGTTCATGATGGTTCTTCATAAGATGAATCTTCCAAAAGATTCTGTATATCTTATTTCTTTTTGATGTTTAATATCTATTTAAACATGTAAAAGTACTAGTGAACTGACACATCTAATTAAATTAAATTAAACTCGGTGACATCAATTTTTATCAACTTAAAAATATACAAAGGAATTTCACTCTTAAATTCCAATACATTGCTAATATAGTGTTACTTTTACTGAATTCTTGAAAAATCTATATATTTAAAAAAACAAAAAGAGATTTATTTTCACATGTTACAGTTCCTGGACTGCATGCTCTCTTTGCACCTTGCTACCACTACAGCAAGGTATTATGTTGCTATTCAAATATGAACCTGCCTTCATATTCCCCCAAGCACACCTCTGGGCTTTGGCCTCTTAGGGACTTCATTTTAGGGTCTTCTCAGCAGGCAAACTGGTAGTTTTTCTCCCCAGTATCTGCGCTATTAGCCTCTTCGCTTGGCTAGATACAATGGAGATTTAATAGCTCCTTTTCTACTGTTGAGGTCTTTTTAACCAATGAAAGGCAAAAAACTGGAATTGAAGACCTTCCTGAAGGCTGTGCACTCCTGTCTTTCTTCTGTATTTCTGGATTTTGAGAGTTAAACATTTTTGCTTTCCAGAATTTATAGAACCACATCACTTAGAGATACTAACACTGACAATAAAATTAATTTAAAAAGAAAATATTCTATCTTTTAATTTAACCTGTTAAAACCCAAACAATCTTAACTAAAATTAAGTTATTAATTAAAGATTTTAATTAAGTAAAGGACTTTTTCAAACACACTGCTGTTGATAAGTTTCCTCGTGAAAAAGGATGAAATTAAACCCGTTTTGTTTATCCATTTTAAACAATATTAGTTCAATGCCTCTGGAGAAGAGGTAGTTAAATTCCTTTATATATCTGAAGTAAACCGTTCTTGACCAAAGCAGTTCTTACCTGGCTATGTTCCTTCCTAGCCCCAGGGCTAAACCAATGGCTGTGGGAGAAAAAGAAAAGACAGGTTTAACAATATAACTAACAAAGCACATGCTGTCATATGACTAGTATGTGCGTGCTTTTGGGTATTTTATTGTCTGCCAGGAAAATACAGCCTTCGGCTATGCTTTATTTTAATGGGATATATTACTGAACTCTCAAAGTCTGCAACAGTTTTGAAAGGACTGAAAGAATGCACATAGCTCTACAAACTGTAGTAGCCATCGGCTTTATAGGCAATTATATTTTGTCAGACAAGCTAAAATAATATATAAACGCTAATATTTTATTATATTATAATGAATGTGCTATTAATAAAAGTAATTCCATGTATATTCATCTATAGCTAAAAAGATTTTTAACTATTGTGGACTAGCTGGTAGTTGTCACTATAGTATTATTTCATAAACTAAAATCTGAATCTACAGTGAAATTCAAAGTCAATAAATTCAGTAGCTTCATTTCTCAATACAATTGCATAATTTGCACTATTGGCAGCCTTATTTTGCAGAGACAGAAGTTTGTAATAATAGGTTGATTTGAAGGTACAAGAGCTAACAATGGCTTTTCCCTCAAGAGAAATAACAGGATATTAACACTGCTTCCCATACACTATAGCCATATAGAACCGAATTAGCATGTGAGCATGGCTGTAGCAAGCATTATGCAAACCCAGGGCCAAATCCTGACACTTGCAAAATGAAAAGGAGAAGTAAACAACAACTAAAACAAAGAGGTCCTGAAACTACATATACTACCTACATTTTGCTCCTGTCACTAAGCATTAGATTTTTGGGGAAAGGGTAAAATAATTCCGTCCACTATAATAACGCATAGAAAGACCATCACATTATTTACACATATGGTTATCTGGTTCCTCCGAAAGTGACAATATAGTGAAAGACTGCAAGCTTAATCTTGTCATTTGATCACCCTTCTTCTGAAGTAATTAAATTCAACGCAGGTTAGTCTATAATCATGTATTTTTTCCACCGCATATTACATCAGCCGCAAAACGCCACCAACACTTTTAGTCTAATTAATGTACTTTGAGAAGAAGCAAGTCATGGGAATTGTCTCATCTGGCCTAAACTACACTTTGCTTTTGTAAGTCTCAAATCTGAAAGTTATTTGTTCATGATCAGTCAATCCTCTCATTTTTATACTGTGAGGATGTCATCATGCTCTAGAAGGAACGTAAGACCCAGTTGTGACAGAAACAGAGTAAATACTTCACTCCTTTTTCTACTTTTAAGGTGATGAAGGAAAAGGAGAGGTTGGAAATGAAAAAAGAATAATAGCGATAAAGTTAGACGTATACTTTGAGATGAAAGTTAGACATGAATACATGATGGACATGAAACATTCATGAAACTGTACTGAAGAGTAAAAATTTTACCGTAAATTAAAAGCTGGGGAAAACGGAGGGAGAGTTCATGCACATACAACTTTGATGGTGGCAGTGTATGAAAAGAACCATCACGTTTGTGAGTGATCCAATAAAAAAAAGGTCACAGACATTCAGGTGAAACTTTAAGGAAGCTGATGAAGATAAGAAATGTAATTGTTTAGATCTAAAATCCGTGTAGAAAAGTGTCTTGTCTCTGGCTATGGTCAGCAGCAAGTGTTTATGCACGATCAGCAGAATGGGATAGGTATAGAATGATCCTTCCCAGATAAACTCTCTGAGTTTGTGGCAAAACAGTGGATTACAGACTAAACGATTAATACAAATTACTTCTACTGAAAAAATATATCACGGTAATTTGAATGCGTTTCATATTTATATCTTAAAAAAATCATGTCTAGATAAAGAATAATACCCCCTCTAATGAGAGGGATATTTCGCCACACTGATTATTATGATTTTGGCAATTCACTCAATTCCAATTTTTTTTTGCTTGTTTGTTCTAATAAAATGAGCAAAAAATAAAAACCATTATGAGAAAGTCTCAGTTGAATTACTCTAAGGTAAAAATAACTATGAAATCACAACCTCTTTAGTTAACATCTATATCAGTGAGTAACGACGCAATAGAAGTAGGTCAGCAGAGTAAAACAGTTGGTACTGAGGAACTGATGCTAGTACTGTATTTTGGGGAGATTTGATTTTAAACGCTAGTCTGGGCCTATGGACTCTGTATCTCCATTAGCAGTTAGAACACGTAAATATACCCCCAGACGTATTATTTCTTAGTCATATGTGCCCTATGTTTTAGATTTCCAATGTGGAAAATACTGGAAAATTTCATCTTATTCTATTTAGAAGAGATTGTGAAGAAGTAATACTGCTAACGTTGTCAGCTGAACAGAATCACAGTTTACACTGATGTTACACTGAAGTATCTAAATAAACTGAATGATATTTTGTATTAAAATGTGTCCAAAAATTAATTCAACCTCTTTCCATGGAATTTATGATAAATTTCATCCTCACGTAATGTTTAAGATTCCAAGATGCAATGCTTGTTTATTTTCCTATATGTTAGCTTAGAATTTCTGAAATTCTTTCCTTTGGAGAAAATAAGGAAGCAAGCATTTTAAGCATCCTGTTATATTTATTATTTAGCCTAGTTTATAGCATTAAAGAACACTGTGCTTTAGAAAAGTATATACTTAAATTTAATAAAACTCATTTAGAAAGCACTAAACTTCATATATGAGTAAGAAATACACTATGAATTACAAAGGATTATAAATACAATTTCTAAATAAGAATCACTATGTAACTGTGCTGAGGCTCTCTTACTGGATGTTTGTACAGTTGTACAATGAGGCTTTGGGACAGAGGTACTACTGTAATGTAAACAATAATAAGAACAACTATAACTCCCATCACTGATACTCACTCATGGTGAAGAGAATCCTGGGATAAGTGAACTGTTTTCCTGCTACCACCTGGTCCTGGAGTAATCTAAATGAGAAAAGCAGGAAAATAAATCCTCTTTGAATTATGATATGGTATAAGCCCACAGTGATTATTTATCAGGAAAATATATTGCAGATACTGAGAAAAAATAGAGACAGCACACTAATACAGTAAATGCAATTAGCAATATCTGTAATTTTTAAGAAAAGTCTGACTGTAGAAAGGTTCCATGTAAGATTTACCAAAACCTCTTATGTCTAACTCTGAATGGATTTTATGTACGTCAGGGAGGTAGCTTACTTCCAAAAATTCCATGAAGCACTTACTTTCCTAAAAGTGGAAGTTAGATATTTTGAAAATCATATTCAGCGTGTCATCTTTAATTTATGGATAAGAACGGCAATAAATGTATTAAAAAAAAATACTCCCAGCCTTTGTATCCAATACAAAGTTTTAGAAGCTCAAGTGGATGTAGAATAAAAAGCAAAGATAAAATATTTACAACACTATACTGTAGACCTTGTCTATGCCTTTATTTGCACAGAAACCAAAATGACATAATACTCTCCATTTTTTAAGAACAATCACATGCAGACATCTGCTGCAGTGTGCAGCAGACGACGACATTCTGGCATTATTCAAAAACGCATTTCAGGCAGCTTCATTTTTATCTTTAGAAACTGCTTAATAGAACTATTTTGTTTGCATCTGAAGATAGGTAAAAGAAGAATTAGGGACCACCAAGTTGCACGCTTGAAGAAACAGAGCTGAAAGCAAGCTGCTGCTGTTGGAAAGAATGCAGGAACAAATGTTCAGTTCCCTGGGAGACAGTTTCAGAGTCATTAGATGACCAAAGGTGGGAAGAAGTCAGATATTCTCCCACTTTGAAAGGAGAACACAAAAGCTCAGCAAATAATATATATACATATATGGCTCAGGCATCCTGAAAGTGCACAAGCAGAGGATTCATAGATAAAGGCAGCCTACTCCTCACTAAAAGAAAAAATGCACTCCACTTTCAGAGAAAACAATCCCTATGCTCTCCTGGTTTTACAATGGGGAAAAGCCAGGGCATTTGGAGCTCCATGTCGGAAAACTTTCAAAGAACATTTCCTGAATTATGTGCAAGCTCCACAGGGTTAAAGTATTTAGCCAAATCTGCATCACTCACCTAAAGAATAACATTACAAAGGGCAGAATCGAGACACCCTAAAGGGCTGTTGCTTTTCTTGTTAATAACTTGCTGCAGAAAGGTCTATGCAAATATCTAAATCCCCGGTAAAGGGGATCATGGCAACTACATAATCTTGCTACCTCAAGGACTATTTTCAGCACAGAACACACACGGGAGAACAGCATCTACTCGTTTACCAGCACTTGGAATCTACAGTTTTACTAGATTTACTGAGGTCTTGCATAGCCACGTGATAGTAATACAACTGTGATCACACTTTAGACAACAATTTATAGAATGTTATAATCTATCTTATGATCAGAGCAAGAAACATCAATTCACAAGGACAGACCTAGAAATGCAAAATAAATATTTTAAATATGTAATTTCTAAATTTTATGATTAATAACTAAACTTTTGCTTTAACAGCATAGGTAAATATGTAGCTCAACTCTTGAGAGTTACATCCTGCATTAATCTCAAAATGAGGTTTTCATGCTATTCCAGTGGGTATCCCTGGAATATAGTAATCCATTTTCTACACTATGGCTATAAGAAAAGTCGACTGTGCCTATGTCATGCTTTGTTAGAGGTTCATGATCACATTATCTCATGGTGGACCTGACACTTTTATTCAGTTTACAGTATGTTCTGTGTACAGGCAACTTATTTCCTTTGCCAGGGCTGCTGACAACCTTTTCCACACTATATTAATCTTGTTTACAGACTTTATCTTGGTACAAATATCAGAAAACTGAACTTTTTATCTCAGGGAGAAAATAAACAACATGTTGACAGAAGCAAAAGCTATTTTCTGGACTAAAATTGGTTGTTTACCTGAAGCCATACTTATGGAAACAAGTTTAAGTCTTCAGCTCACTCAAAATACATAATCCAAAACTTAATAAGCATGGAAATTTCAAGAAAACTCAGTTGATAAATTGCCGGTTCTAAAATAATACATAAAACAAAAATGTGGCTTTCCACTAAATTACATGAGAATATGAATTTGTTTGGAATATAGTTACAATTGGCAAAAGTGCACTGGCTTAGGTTTCTCTTAACATACCCTAGACAACTTCAGACACTGAGCAGCCATAGAACATTTATAAAACTAGATTCATAAAGCCTACTTAGATCTTTATGTTAGACTGAATGCTGACGACTGCAAGATTCACAATCTTTTAATGCATATTCCTATTTGTAAAACTGCCATCCAGTACGAAAAAAGAAATCTATCGCCGGTCTTCCTCTGCTAAGTCACCATTAGCAAAATCTACTGTGCAGCCCTCTGGAAGCTCCACGGGACAGAGCGCCGACTGCTCCGGAAAGAGGCAGGGGAACGCTGAAACCAAAACAAACACCGGCTCGATTGTTCAGCTCCTCGACTCATGCAGGAGAACTGCAAAGCTGTCTGGAATTGTTTTACGTGATGAAGTCTCAAAGCTCAAGAAGAAAATCAGGGCTTAGAGTAAGTACTACACCTAGTTACCCAACAGAAAACTAAAGAGCATCAAAGTTTTACACAACTAAAATTTTGTAGGAGTTGTGTGTGTGCGTGTGTGAGTGTGCCTACCAGGGAATCAGAATCACAGTGAGTGTTTAGAAGACTGACAAATCAGACCTCCTTTGAACTTGACTGAATTCACTCTTTTAACAACACACTTGTCAATTCTTAGGCAATATTAATCACCACCTTTATGTATACATACAAAACTGCTAGCCTTCAATAATCATATTCTAAATTAGCTGGGAGCATACAATACCACGGAGCTGACGCCATATAGTTAGCACTGATGTCTGTAGTCCTTGATGGTTCTTAGTCACAGAGGTTAAGTTGATCAGCATGGAGAGCTCTTTGATGAGAGAAGCCGGAACTGAAGTGGTCCTGTGTTCCTTCTCATCAAATTTTCCTTGCTTATGCCTCATATTTTTATGCTATCACTCCCTCTCAGAAAGGGGGGAAGGGGTTTCCTTTGCTCCTGATACTGCGATACTGCTTTTCTTGTTTTCTTTTATCTTGCCAATCTTCCCTCCTGTGTACTGGGCAGAACTTATGTTGCACTTATCTTGTGCTTTGTTTGGCAGCTTTTTGGTTTTGGATGCGACCTACACGCAACTATACCCATCTTTGTTTGCCCCTCTTGCGATCACATTGTTCACACACTTACAGAAAATGTGCATATATTGTGTCTGGCTATGCTATCACACTGTGTTTTAACAAAACCAGTTACATACTGTTATTAGCTACACTATTTTAGTTCATTTAGGCCTGGTTTCAAGGCAAGCTAATATTAATTATATCCCAATTAATGCAGTTGTAACAGACCTCTGTTTTGGCTACAGTCTTACTGGTGTGAAGGTATCTGCTCCTCTGTGTTGGGATAAATGCCTGAGCCATAGGCAAGTTAGGCAAGTTAAGTGTAATCTGAAAAAGCACATTTTTACAACTATAATGTAATGTACTGCAAACTACTTTTGCCACATGCTGTACAGTAAAGATTACATAATACTTTTTTTCTGAGTGATAACAGATATAACAATATTCTTCTCAAATCTTTTGATGGATCCACGCTTGGAAAAAAAAATGCCACAGCACACTCTAAAGTTCATATACAACATGAACAGAATTCTGTTTTCAAAAGCTCATTCCTACGAGTCATTAAAATGCTTAGGAAAGGTCCAGTAACCTCTTTCAAGCTGTTTAGCAGCATATTTAATAGCCTTCAGTTCCAGGAAATAATAGATATTACATAGGTGGGTTATCCCAGAACTGAACATGATCACGCTCATACTGGAACTTAGGTAACTATAACTAATATGAAAAGTGGAAGCATTTCTAACTATTTTCTCCAATTAAGAAACGCAGCTTTTTACAAATTTACTAGATGTAGCAAACAGTCAGGAGTAACGGATGTCTTAGAGGATGGGGAACGATATCAACTTTCAAAAAGTTCAAGAGAAATACAATGGGTCTTCACACAAGTATACTCTGCTGCACTCAGCAACGTGGCTTAATTACACAAATCAATGTAACTATGAGTCTGAAGGCAAACTAGGGTTGTCCTTTCAGACCTCCTTGACCCTCACATTCCCCCTTTGCAAAGTCTCTCCAGCTACCCATTTCACACGAGACACTGTAGTCTGTAGCTGATATAAATGGTTGAATATGAGTAAAGTTTAGGGGCACCCTTGATACTCTTCACTTCTCCTAGCTACAAGTCCTTTTACAAGTCCTTGCTTGAGTAACAAGAAAAGGTTGCGGCGGCATACTGTTTAGAGAGTCTCTGAAACACTGGTACTAAAACTCCTCCAAATAAAAGTCAACATACACTTACTAAGGATTGCATTGCTTGAGAAATTAAGACCTATACTGACCCACAGAGTAAAATGGAAAAGCACTGAAGTACATGGGGTTTGCTTTGTGAAGTACACAGTGTGGTATCCTGCTACCTCAGATACTACATCTGATAAACTTCAGAAGCGATATATGGCAAGGATGATGGGTTAAGTGAAAAAAAGACAAGGAAGAAACAGGATTATGAGGATTTCACTCAGCAGAAATAATGCTGAGCATAGCAATTGTTACTTTGAAATGCTAAGAACATGGAATTAAAGATACGAAACAGACAATGTAGCTGCTTTCACCCGTTTCAGGACTCACGAAAATATGAGATTACAGCAAGGCATGGAGAGCTTTCTAAGTCAAACCCTACTTTTTAGTTCAATTTTCTTCTTTTCAAACAAGGAAGACGTTATTTACCATCCACTGTTAAGTATTTTGAGAGTTATGAACAAAAATCACCCCATTCTAGCTAGAAATGGCAGCAAGCTGCAGTTAAATGCTAAAACTGCTGAAATTTTACATTTTCAGAGCAGGTATTTTTGTCTTAAATTATAATTGTGTTTATAGTTTTTAAAGGAATCATTCCATTATATCAACAACTGAAGGTAGAGGGAAAATTTACTTTGCCAACAATAAAATATATTTTTGCCTATAAAACTACTTTCAAGCAATGAAACAGGTTGCCTAAAGAGGTTGTGCAGTCTCCATCCTTGGATGTTTTAAAGACCAGATTATATAAAGCCTTGAGCAAACAGGTCTGACCTCAGTTTGCTTTGAGAAGGAGGCTGGACTTTATGACCTCCAACCCAAATTCTTCTATGTTCCTAACTGAATTGATTTTAATATATCTATGTCTGAGTTTTTACAAAAACAGAAAAAGTACATATATGTTCGGGTACGTCCGCAAAGAAAACGAATCCTTTTAATGAGTATGGATCTTTTAATGAAATAAACCTAATAATGCTATTTTAATGTATATACTGTAGGTTGAAGAAAAGGTGTAGTCACCTGCCCACAAAAAATAAAATAACATTAAACAAAAAATAGTTGATATCAAGACTCAGCAATTATTTCTACCTCTTATTTGAGGTATATGTTAAACTTCAGTCCATGGAAAATATTTATTAGTTATTTTTAAAGAGATATATGATAGAGCTCCCAAGTAAGGCTGTGTTCCATACAGTTAGGGTTTTTTTTTTTTAATACTTAATTTATTCAGTTATACAAACTACCATTAAATACTCATTCAGCTATACCTCTTCCCCCTAATTTGTCCCATACTGTCAGGTGCAGGTATCTATTTTACGAGGTACAGGTAAGTGACTAGGTACATTTCCTCTTTATAATTTATGTTTAGCTTAGGAAGTAAACTTTTTTAAAAATATAAGCTACTTCTTATTGATAAGAGAATATATATTGGACCTTGGCTATGTTTTTCATTACTGGAAAAATACATTTACCTTAAAATTTAACTGATATTGAAATACTGAAATCGACTGGTTGCATTTTAAATTGAATTTTACACCAAACACTCCATAGGAGAGTCCATACCGAGAGGGCATTACCGAGCTCACTTTTTCCAGGCCAGATATAATAAACAGAATGTTTTTTCCCTACTATGCAAAAAAGTTTAAACAATCCACACAAATAATTACACACATACTTGACTGAAATGCCTAACTTAGCCATCACTGTGTCAGGTCCATAGTATACTCAAACAATAAAATTTCAACAAAAATATAGTTACGCAGAGGATGCCAACCACTTTTCTAAATGAAAGAATAGGTAATGTTTTTCCTTTCTGTAAGTCTGGTTGACTCACCATGAACAAATGAACACATATAAAACTTGATTTTATTAAGTAAATCTTCTCAAATCCAGGAGAATAAAAAGTACCCTTTCTGAGTTCACACATTTATAGTATCTTTCCATAAAGACACTAAGCTGATGAATACAATTTGAAAACTTTAGTAATAACTCCGTGCTTCTTAGGTAAGAATTTTTGCCTAACAAGTTGCTGTCCAAAACAAAATACAACTACAATCAAACCCCAGAAAATAGGATGCGGCGGTGGAAACTGATACAGTTTTAACTACAAAATCGTAATGGTACTTCCATAATTCACAGATCTGTAATTGCCAACTTATAGGAAACTGGATCAAAAAATATCAAGGGAAGAAATAAAATCTATTCTTTAAATTTTATAACCCTGATTAAGAGCATTCTTATTATTTTCATCATCAATTTATTATCACTAATTTTATACCCTTTTTTACTAGAAGCACAGGAAAGCAGATACTTCTACCACTAACTTCTTATTTTTGCAATTACATCAGCATAGTCAGCACACTAAGGCAAGTATCTCAGGTTTTCCTTCCCTCTGATATCGCAGTCTTTCCTATCAAAATTATTAGGCTGTTATATATTACATTATAACAAACAAAGCCCTGGATTTCAAATATGACTTTTAAAAGCCATAGACATAAGCTATTTAACTTGGAGTGATACAGAAAACTAACAAAATTAACACAGTTTTCATAGGCCAGATTTCGGCCATTTCCGAATATTGCCATAATCTTTGTTTGATGTTACCACTACGTACTTATTCCCTCTACAGACGTTCTCTTGCTGAAGGACCCAAACTGACCATTCCAGGGAAGCATTTCTTCATGGTACAGATTGCCCTTAAGTGCAATGCTCAGTCAAAGCCTGTTCTGTGAAGTCTTCATGAATCTACCGGCACTTCATGGTCCACTGGCAGAACAGTTAATTTTATGCCAGTTACTTGCTAATCTACTTATAAATTCTTTTAAAAGTGACATCCTACTAACATAAAGTGTTATGAAGTTCAAAAGAGGTCATTGCCATTATGTTTGCAAAATATATTTAGTGCTAAGGAAGGAGGAACATAAACTCAAGAAAATAGGTCAAAAGACATGAACCTTAATCCTACTGCAAATACACCTCATCTGTCTGCACATATTTTATTGTTTTGCATTCATAAAAAATTAAATAAAAATCTACACACCCTAGATAAAATGAGAATCAGTAAGTTTCTTGGAGTTAGCAAGCCCAATTTCCCCAGCCTCTCTAGCCATTTCACACATTGTTAAGAGTTTTCTCTACATTTCTTTTCACACAAATGATCAAAATATCTCTACCTTTTTGTACATGGTATTCGACTGAAAGATTAACAGCTGGAGAAGGAAAAACTAAGTGTTTTGAGACTACAAAAAGGAAAGTCTACTTGTGAACCTGGCTCCTTCAAAGAAATAGGTAACATTTAAATATCATTTATAGAAAAGCCAATTAGGGCCTCTCCCTATGAATCAATGTTATTACACATTTTTTATCTGTTGCTTTTAAGGCAAAACCTGAACTTGAAAGGCATATTAAAAAAAATGAACAAGATTTCTGGGAAGAGAATGGGATAAGTATTTTTTAGTTAAAATGGTTAACACTGACGGAAAATCATGTTTTGTCCTAGATCTTTGTTGAATGGAGATAATCTTGTATACTATTGAACAGGTTTTGATGATACATTGTACTGACATACTGCAGGGTATATGCTCCCTTTAGATATGTGAGACGATACCACTTAAGGGGCTGTTAAGCCAGAGGAATTAATTACCAACACATAACGCAAAATAAATTATTGATTCTGCAGAGAAGGCATCAGGTAACATGAAAAGTAAAAATATTAGTCCGGAAAGAAGTTAGTAAGAGAGTTTCTTTTGGGACCTCTTGTGTTTAATATGAAATAGTACCATGTAGCACCTTAGTTTCAAGAGCAGCTCAGAATGCTGCAAAAAATGAATTGATTTTATTGAACATTAGTAGGAGTCTCAGGAAGAAAATATAAACCAGAAAAGCTTCTTTTTTTTTTTTTCCTAATTAAGGCAGTTCTAGGTAAAAGGACACACATAACATCCACAGGTCTACGTAAACATACTGCATAGCATCACTATTTCAATTTGAGCTGCAACTCCTAGTTAAGAAAAATAACTATACTAGGAAAAAAAAATCTTTGTGGTAGCTGTCTGCATTATATTAGACATAGTAAAATAAGGTAACAGTCCAAAATCTGCAACTTCGTTACTCTGTAAACACAGCTAATATTGAACAGATTTTATTTAAATTAAATCAAATTGCCTATAGTGCAAAGAGCTATTGTCTAAACGCCGAGGTTATCATGGGGCATATGAAAAATCTTTATTACGACATTTTAGCTGTCTGTTTAGAAGTCACACTCATTCTAGGGTGAAATCTTAGCTTCACTAAGTCAACAGGATTTTGACTTCAGTAGCACTAGTTAAGAATGACCTAAAATGCTGGAAAGATGTCTTTGCATTTAAATATCCCATCAATAACCGAAGTTAGCACATGGTGATATAGACAGGAGCAGAGCATGGTGATTAGGATACCAGGCTTGACATGGGAGATATGGGTTCAGTTCCTTGTTCTCCTGCACACTTTCTGTTTTAACCTTTAGTAAGTCATTTTCTTCAGCTCAGGTTCCTTATTTGGAAAAAAAAAAACAACAAAAAATGTACAAACAAGACCCTCCTCCCCTCAAAAAACAAACAGACAAACGCAATAGTGTTTTCTTACTTCATTAATGTAATGTAACAACAGTAAAGATTGTATCAAAAATAAAGGATATAAAAATATCCCATCATTGAGGCATATACTTTAAGAGTGCTTGTAGTATATTATTAAAGGTGATTTTTACTCCTACTGCCACAAGACTTATTACAGGAAACAGAAAATGTCAATATTAAATGCATTCCACTTCCAATTCTTCCAGATGTCAACAGCTGAAGCATTTACGCGTATAAGCAGAATTACTCATAAGCAGAACTCTGTAAGTACAAGCCTTAATACTACGACAGTTTATGGCAGTGTAAGCTTACTCAGAGGGGATTAAAAAACACATGCACACAACAAAACCCCCATTTTCAAATCACCGTCCAGCTTCAGCAGCAAGCTATGAGTGGCCTCTACTGGCTGACCAAAGGCTACATAAGTCACTAAGCTTTTGCTATGTGTTATGACTGGTATCAAGTGCGTGAAGAAATGCTCATATAAGGAATATATTCAATGGTATTAGGTAAATCATATACACCATGGCTAAAAATAAAAGGCAAAGAAAATATGAGTCATACATATATAAAGTGGGAAAAAATACATTTAAAGTAATCTTGGTGCTCCTAAGATATGTCAAAATATATACTGTACATATATATGCACACATAAGTCGATTTTCCAATTGCTAAGGACTATACTACAATATACTGTGCAAGCTCTAAATGTGAAAACAAGCATAAATCCCAAGTAGTTCACAATTCATTCTGTTTATATATAAAGGCCAAATTACTTCAATTATGACATCAACATTTTGATTTAGATGCACACTTAGAAAGTTTGTTGCATCATCTGAATAGGCACAAAACAAGAGACTGTGCAGCTATTTGTGTAATAAATGTTGAGTTTTCCCCAGTTATAACATTAAATACAATACCTTACAGAATAACAATGAAAAAACTAAAGTATGAATGCAAGTGCCTCTATTGTTACGACAATCTAAAATTTGCTCAAATTACATAAAAATGTTACTTTTATTAACAAAGAGGAGAAGCATTATAATTAAAGATAAATAAGTATAAGTAAAAAGTTGTTTTCATAAGACAGGAATTGTGAATAGCACAACTTGAATAGGGGAGAGTAAAAGCTGCCCAAAGCAGAACTAACAGTAAAAAATACGTATTAGGTTATTCTAAAATATCAATATTCAACTGAAAAACCTAATATATGAGATGGAAGTTTAAAAAAAAAAGGATGAATAAAACAAAAGGTAGGATCACTAGGAAGAAAGTCATTCTTTTACTTCACCTTCCTTTTCTGTAGGAATATGTACTTGCTTTGCCATTCACCCACATTTTAATTGCACCCTAGTAAGAAGGATTACTGTCAAACATAAATGACTAATGATGCCAAAAGGTAATCACCTTCGAAAGCAGTAGTTCTGTGCTCACACACAACATTGCATTCTGTGATATCTCCAGCCTCTGTTCTCACTTCTTCCTCATTTCAGAATTCAGTCCCATTATCTTGACTGCTCAAAATTGTTCACAGGGTTATCTTGCTGACATATAAGATAACCCGCCATCTCACTAGACACCACTGGGATATGACATGCTGACCCACAGTAAGCCCTGATTATTAGCCTGAAATATATACCTTATAAATGGAGCTTCTAGCCAAATAATTTGTTTTAAAATCTTTTCATCTTACTCATACATTAAAACTCATTTCAAACATGCTGACAACAGTTCCATTAATACATAAAACAATGAATGTTATTTAGATGCATTGATGTTACATTTCTCGTATCAGACAACAGATGAAAACTCTTACTATGAATAGAATGCGGACTGCAAGTAATGCCTTTTAATTTTCAAGAGAGAACTGAATTTTAGTTTTATCAGGTATAACTAAATGAAAAAAGGGGGGGTCAGCCACTAGAATTAAACAGAATGCCTATATGCACTGAAGCCCACAGTCCGCTTTGACACAATAAAGGTTAGCAGCAGCAGAAGCACAGGGAGGTCCCCTTTGGCTGTTGCATCTTTTCCATATGACTACACTTCCAGCGTTTGAGAAAGTAGTTAGGAATACCAGTCATAACTAGAGGTGGATAGAATTGATCTGCTATTATAATTCATCTTTCCCTCTAAGCTGCAGAACAGTTTCTTATTTTAGCACCTAGAGTTCTGTACAATCTTAAAGCCTTTAACCGGGTGTAAATTTCACTTGCTTGAAAATCTTTGCAGCTTTTAAGTGCCACACATGAAAACCACTCAGAGATATTACAGACTGTTCAACAAAGCACAAATAACAACCTAATTATTGTCAGGACAGTGAGATGAGAGGAAGAGGGTATTAGAGAATGTTGACTGCAGCATACCTGAGAATTTCCCCCATGTACAAAACAATCCTGGTATCAGTAATTTTTGGTTTAAAAGGCTACATTTCACTAACATTTGGAATAAAATGTCTTTCAAAATTTGTATAGCTTGATAATAGCAAACCTTGTAAAATTACAGATTTGAACTACTGAAATAAAAGCCTGAACTTTCTGCATTTAGACTAGACAACATTTAAAGAATGAGTGTCCACAAAACAATTTTTGATCATTTCAGGTGAAATTCAATCCCATGAGATGGGCCCACACAAGCAGTATAACCAATTTGGCAAATTTCATTATTGTCAATATTAAAAGTGGATGATACTTTTCATTATTTTGAGCTTGCTCTCCCTTGTATGTTTTACCCTGAAAGCTTATGTATGATTGGCCAATTTTAGAAATCTCTGCATTTGCCACTTTCTCTGGCATCTGAACTTGTAACGTATGACAATAACCATTGTCTCAAACTGTAAACGTAAATGTCAGTCAGATGAACAGGGGACCAAGCAGAAAGCTCAGAAATCAACTTTTCATGGGGCTCTTTTAAGGTCAAGCTAAACTCAGACTTAAGATATCTTTTCTGTTTTTCTCCCTAAGCAAAATGATGTAAAAATAAAATACATTTTAAAATATATTACAGTAAATATATTTTTTTCTTGGTAAGATATTCTCAAACTTGTCCATCATCTTGTCTTCAAATATCAAATGTAAATAATTCATGAACTCTATTATAGAAGAAATGGAAACAAATAGGTTCTAATACAAAAAAAAAAAAATCAAAAGTGGTAATTCCACCTATACATTTTAAAAGGGACTGCCAAGCTTCTTTGGCTTCATAGTGGTCCCACACTGCAATATCACAGCTTAGAAAAGGTGGCGTTGCACTTGAAGACTTCTTATGTAATGCATGCATTGAAGATGTATCCTATGCCAAAAGCTCATGACTGAATTGTGCACAGTCATCATTAACTCAGATTTTAAGATTAAACTGCATCTATCTTGCTTTCAAGCCTCTTCTTATCAGTGAGCGTGCTTCAAGGTTTTATTTGTGTGATACTAAGCCCTACATAATGGAAAACTCTCGTAAGAGAGAGCCTATAGTTCCTTACGGTAATTTCAACTTGCGATGCTTTGAAACGATGGCTATCCTGAAAAGCTATTTCATAAAGGAAGGCAAAGCCTGTGTCTTAGAAACACACTCCAGCAAGAAGGAATATCACTGCTATTTTATTTTAGATTTTCTGGTTACTGATATGAATATAAAAGTCTCATGTTTTTCACAGTGCACTCAACGCCTATTTGCTTTGTTATGCAAAGCAAATCCTATGTTGTTATGTGTTCTGTTAAAGCACTGGATGCTTTTGAACTTGCGGTGTCAAGTTAAACTTAGTTTTACTATTAGTGTTATTATTTATCATTCTAGCAGGAAGTTGTATTTAGTATGTGAAACAAATTTTTGCTCTTTTATTTTTAAATTTAAAAATATGTAGAGGAAAGCTAGTTTTGTGGGAAGAGGAGTGCGCGTGGGTGTGTGTGTGGGTGACTGAGGAGGGGGACAGGGAAAGGTGACTGACTCACTAGTTGCCTCTGCAGCAAGATGGAAATCAGGGCACTATTCTCATTTACAGGCTCTTGTTCCACTCTCGGGATTAAGGTGAGTGGGTGACACCTTAGTTTCCCCCAGTGTCCCTGGTGGCATCAAGTTTACTTGGCTGGCTGGATCCATCAGAATAGGCTTTGGCTCTTATATAACACACAAGCTGCCTTGGGCTAATGAAATTCCTGATAAGACAGCTTACAGGCAGCTTCTGGCTGCTGAAAACAGATCCTTTACTTACGAGGCACTGGTGAAGTGCCACAGTAGGAGTTAGGACAAGAACAGTAACTGGTCCACTGGGTTCTGACTACAAGGGGGGTTAAGTAAAGAGCACTTTTCTCTTTGTTGCAAGTGTTTAAAGATGGTGTTGCAGGACAAAGAGAGCAACATCATTTCTCAGGCTCCCATCTGCTCATTACTGGGCAGGAGCATTCCACCAGTAAGGTAGCTGCCATAAAGCTGTAAAATACATTTGGCTAGGTCCTAGAGAAGACTGATGTTTCATCCACCTCAGGATGGAGATCACACATCAGAGAAGCACGGCTAGTGGCGATCAGCACTCCCTATCAAAATGCCAAGGGAATCTTGAGTTGCCCTCACTAGTGAATTAGAGGCAGAGATGCTAGCTAAACTACAAACGGGAGAGAAGATCTAATGGGCAGAATAAGGACTTGCTCTGTTATTAATGGAAAACAAACAAACAAATAAAACCCCAAAGTAAACAGAAGACAAGGAGAAACCAAAATCTAAGCATGCAAAAGGAAAAGTCACGGCCACAGAGAATATCTTGAATCAAATTTCAGCGTTTTGTATTTATATGGGTATGTTATTCTGCAAATTGCAAAAACTAACTCAGTCCCCGATAAGGACAAATCACCCTAAAGGCTTACAACTTGTATAAGAGCATGACGTGGCTCCTGAGACAATGTCTAAGACCCAGGGAAGGAGGGAGGGGAGTAATGACATGGAAATCAATACTATTAAGAGTTACAGTCACTGGCCTGAAAAATTCTACTTGTCCAGAAGTTTTGATTGTCTTGTTTGTGGTACAATCTGATGGTCCCCAAGATGCGTACTTCACTTTTCAGTGAAAGGATTCATTTTCAGTACCAGTGCAAAGGTAAATATTCCTATATGGGATGCTGCAATTCATACTTGATTTTAGTTTGGGATGGAAGAAAGAGGAAAATGAGGCAGAATGAAAGCAGAAGATATCAAACATAAAAACTACCGTGCTCTCACAACACACTTTTTTGGCATGAAGACTCAATTTCAATTCAAGTAAGTAAGTAGAAAACAGCCTTTAAAGCTCATTCCAGGAAAGAAAGATTTCAGGATTTTAAAAAAATATATTAAATATATTTCATATTTCAGGAACAGCAGCTGGAAGAAGTAAGAGCATTTAGAAAAAAAAGAGTAATTGGAAAAGCAAGCAAACCTTCCCCCAAATTTACATTAAGATTAAAAACTAAGAGGCTACTGAAACATAACAGTGACTAGACCCTTTGATGAACGGTGCCTGAGGAATTATTTGAATCTCCCTGTTTGTTTTGAGGCTCAAAGATATCAGGTTCATTAACTTGCTTCATCTTCCATACTATCTCCTAGATGCTTTAGTAGTAAGACCACCATCACAATGCTCTGCTCAATGCAGTACTTGTTATCTAAGTTGGCTGTGGTATGGTGTGGGACACAGTTTACAAAGTTAGTAAGTGTGCATTTCTTTTGCTGCCGATGCATAACTATGACTTTTGCTTACTAAATACAAAAATTTCAGGATCAGTACTTTTTATTTATTTACTGAAGAAAAATTGTGCTGATGGGCTATTCCATTTCCTGCCAAGTAGCTGAAGACTTAACAGAGTACTGGAACAGAGGCTGAACTGAGAACACTCAGCATGTTAATGATGACTGGTTTGGTTTGCAGGCAGGTTTGGGACTAGAAGGCATGGTAGGCTCCCAGCGGTTGGCAAGACATCCACGAAGCAGCCCTGAGTTCATTAGAAAAAGAGTGCTTGTCAGGAGAAAGTATGTCTATTTAGTTATGGAACTGGATATCACAAAATTAACTGGAAACTGCTGGTTTAAGAAAAGTAATTGCAGATAAACAAGTCAGTTATGCTTAGGGAAACATACATACCTGGGCAGAATTGAACATTTGGCTGAATCTCTTAAGAGATTGAATTGGATGGCAGCTTTGAAGAAGTATATATTGGCAGAGAGCGTTGTTGCATGCATCACGCCTCCTGACAGAGTTCAGTTGTGCAGGTGGCCAAGGGATAATCCTCAGAAGAAAAATATATGGAAACAGCCAGTTGGATTTGGCATTATGGCCCTGGTCTAAATTTGCATTTGTCAGTAGTAGTCTTCTGCACTGGAAAAGTAGTAAGCATCTTTGAATCTTCCTGGACTGTTCTCCTTCCACTGGTGTGACTATACTAGACGAAGGGATTTCAGTTTTTTCACTGAAAAGGGTGAAGACTGGAGGCCTTGGTTGAGGCTTTAGATACAGGACTTACGCCCCTGCTGTACTCCTTACGTGTACAGAAAAGTAAAAGCAATAAACTTCTCCCCAGACTAAGTCAGGTGTTACTAAGATTAAAAACGTTACAAAAGATGTTACAAAAAGATTTAAAAAAGATACTCTGGTGGCCAGGACCTATAGGGACAAGCGAGGCAGGGATATTTTACATAGTAGTAAGTACCAGAGAAGGGATAGAATGGCAGAGACTAAGGATGCATTGAATAAATATGTGGAAAGAATAGCATAAAAGATAGACATAAAATGAGGAGAGCTATGAGGCTAATATAGGGCCAAAAGAAAGTAGCAGACTTACCTTCTGAAATAAAGTTTTGACAATGATCTTGTTGATTTCTTTTTGTAGTTTGTATTTTAGTAGATCAATTAACTCAAACTTTGGGAATTGTTAGCTCAAAGTTGTTCTCAAATATATTTTTGAGGGAAATAATAAAAAAATTCTTAACTTGGCTTTCACATTTTTGAGACTTTCCTCCTGGAAACTACACAAAACTACAGGTTCTAATTATGACCCCACAAGTTTTTAAGTAGGACAAAACAAAAAATATTTTAAGAGCTATTTTTTTTATATTTTTAAAGCATAGATAGGTAGTGACATATTTATTGGGAGAAATCTTGTTGGCAAGAACAGAGATGTTCACTGAAAAGGTGCCATAAGTGCCATGAAATATTCGGGAACATTTTCAAGCTCTTTCTGCATGTGTCTCTACATGGTGGGAAAAAATTAGAGACAAAACTTGCAGAAATTTCTGAAAGTAATCAAATCAGTTTACAATCAAAAGGAATGATGCAGCATACTACTGAATCACAGGTCATTTGTCCAATGCTGGATCAGCAGATAGTACCTACTCAGGGATTGCCTGCCCTTCAGTAAATGGTACTGTTTGCATGGTTCACAACACTTCCTTGGAAAAGCAAAAAACATGAATGACTAGCAAACTTAATCTTTAGAAAAGATCAAGTCTGACATTAACTTATGCAGGCCTCCTTGCCCTGTTCTAGTTTTGTCAAGGAGAGCTAAACTAGATTCAAACAATATGAAATGTCCTGAATCTTGGGTATTTCACATTCATCCAACTTAATACACAAATAATTTTTTTGTTTGTTTTAACAATACCAATAAAATCATTTATCTTAACTCCTTCCTCAGATAAATAGTATTTCTGAATCTCTGATGCCAGGGTAAATTCCTTTTCCCATGAAACCTTTTCTGAGAAATATCGTTGACTTCAGTTCTATTACAAGAATCCATCCTCACTTCTTGCTTTTATTTGCAAACCTATGAGATTAGATTTGGAAGCTTCAGCTCTAACCACAGAACTATTCACTCCTATTATAAGATTTGAGGAAAGAACAACAACAGTTTTCACTCCTCCAAAGTGAAAACACATTGGCTCCAACAGTTTTCATATCAAACCACTTGGACAAATTTTAGTGCTACAATTGGCAAGAGTGTATTTTCCATTTGTATTTTATTTGAAAGTTTCTGAAACTATGATCTACTACTATAATGCCATTTCATCCCGATGAACAATCCCTCTTTCTCAGTAGAGAACTTACGCATGCTCCTTGAATTCTTTGAATTGACTCTATTCATCTTTAGATGAGATCTTAGTTAACCAAGTGCAAAAATATTTCCAACGAAAGGCAACGTATGCAGTCATTGCAATTTGGTTCTCTGGAGTGATTCAAGAACAAAACTTCTACGTAACTACAGCAAAGTAAAGCTTCCACAAGTACATAAGCAGAAAAAGGCAGACTAGAGAAAATGCGGACCCACTGGTAAAAGGACACAGAAAAGGCTGAGGTACTGAATATATTCTTTGCCTCAGTCTTTATTGGTAAAATCAGCCTTCAGGAACCCCAAGCCCCTGCTACCAGAGGGGAAGTCTAAAGTAAGGAAGACTCTCCCTTGGTAGAGGAAGATTGAAGGTTAAAAAGAAACCAGACATACCCCAGCCCATGGGCCCTGATGGGATGCAGCCACAAATGCTGAGGGAGCTGGCCAATGTCATTACAAAGGTCATGGTGACTGAAGGAGGTTACTGAGGACTTTGTAGAGAAATTGTTTTAATATAATTTGTTCAAATTGTATTATGCTTGGAAATACGGCAGTTCTAAATAAAAGAACTGTTTTTAATCCAAACATCTCAGTGTGTCAGGGTATGTGTTATCCTTTCACCTGATGTCAGAGTGAATCAATGAATGTCTTCATGTCAAAAGACTGGGCACATCGTCTGCTCTGTACGAACAATATTTTCTTCCTGTTGTGCTTTTAAGATTCTGATCTACACAGAAGTAATTGCTGCTTTCCTCAGGGAAGAAACTGGAGATTTAGATAGCATTAATGTGTCATCCTCTCCCCCACCATGTTATTTTATACAGTTCTGGAAAAGCAGTTCCTAAAAGTTTTAGCAGTGCATATTTTCACAGTTCCTCCGGAGTTAGATTAAGTAAATGACTAACCATTTTTGAGCTGAAAATCTTACCCCTAATAAGTTATAATGGAGTTCTTTCCTTCAAAATCTGGAATAATTTCTTTACATTAGAAAAACTTAAATGATGCTGTAGATAAGAAAATGAGTGGAAGACTAAAAAAGGCCTGACAAAACAAAAACTTAGCTTCCCAAAATCTGCAGCCATTCATTTTAACGAAACACTTAGGTCCTTACTAGACCACAGATCACTAAAGAGAGAACGAACAGAACAGCAACAAACTAGTATGAGACAATATCCATCAAAAACGTTTTGAAAGTTGCTCTTTTGCTGACCATATTCATAGAAGTGTGGGCTGGTTGTACCTGCCACCCTCCATAGACATTAAAACAGTTCTCATACCTCATTAAAACATCACTTGAATCCAACTCATGGAAGTAGTTCTAGAGGTTCTAGGCTTCTGAATTAGAAATTTTAAAGATGTCAGACAGTAGCAGAGCAATAAAATGGGTTATCTTTAAGGTATTTGAAAACAGGAGCCTTAAAATCCTCAACTGGCAGTGTAATTTTTACTTAATTTATCATATACATGTATATCCTAAAAGCTGGTTTTTTATTAATGTATAAAAGGGCATTCCTACTAAAACTATTTAATTTCTCAACCTTATGACTCAGATGAATAAATAAAAAAGTCTGCAGTGAATACTAAGCTCCCAAATCAAATTTTGTTTGTTAGCTGTCTTAAACACTTCTTTAGGGATTGAATGAATGTTAACTGTATTTTCTGAAACTTGCTGTTCCCGCCAGCTCTCCGAAGTGACTTGAAATTCCAAAAATTTTGCAACCCATGTGACAAGACAAGCTTATTTCCATACCAAAAAATTAAATTTCAACTCCACTGGTGTCTCCTTTTCATTCATGTGTTTCAGGAATACAACACTGTAATAAAATAGCGTATTTTGACATACCTATTACAAACATTTAATTGGAGAAACACACCCAGCACATCTACACATTCCCAATATAACCAAGTTTTAACCAAAGCCTTTCCTGTTAAAATAGTTCAGTATAATACATGTTTTCCTTAACAGAAAATTAAAAATCAAATATAGCATTAACAAAATTAACAGGTCATCTTAGCTTTTCCTGCACTTACCAATCTAAGACTAAGAGAATAAGCGCAAGTAAATGACAAATTTATTGTTTTGATGATACAGCTATATGTATCATCGGGCACTGTTTGTAGAACTGCTACAGCTACACTGGGAACAGATATGGACTTATATTCTATCTGAGTTTATCTAAATTTATCTAAAACGTGCACTGCGTATTACATGCTTATTTCAAAATAGAGTTGAAATATCATATTTAACTAGTAAATTACATGCCACATATTCATACCTCATCTCAGGCTCACAAAACTGAAAATTCCAACATTTCATACCATTAAGTTGCACCTATTTGACAAAGAAACTAACCACCTCTAGTATTTCACCAAAAAAAATGAACATGACTACAAAGACGTTGTACAGATATGTTACTTCCTGCTCTGTTAGTTTTGATTTTTTTAACCTTTGCTTACTTTTTTGAAGGGACTAGCTTTTCAGCTGGTGTAAACATGCACATTAATGAAATCCTTACAGTAGCTGAAGAGCCAGTTTTAAAACGTGCACCTGTAAATATTTACATTCACAGGACAGTAAACGTCAAATAGACTTGAGAAAGGAAATGTGAAGATCCAGAATACCTCCTGTCTCATTCTATATGGATAAACTATAACCTTTAATTATTAAACTGTTAATTATCTCACAGTGAGAAAAGGCTCATTGGTTTACATTTTGAAAATAGCTATAACATATATAAACTTTTAGTATCTTTTGGCTCTGTTAGCAATAACAAACAGACTGACTGCTAGATATTTGAAAAGGGCAGCTGCCACATTGTTCCCTAGGTACAACACAATGGCAGGTCAAACTTTTGTTCCTCTTGTCCTACAAACAATTTTCAAGCCTGTGCTCAATAAATAAATTTGGTCTCAGCACTCCCAATCAGGGCTGCACAATCCCCTCAGTAGCAGACCTATGATAAATGGACTTATTTTCCCAAATCAAACACTTGAATTTAAATTCAGATGAGTTAATGCAAAGGTCAACATTGTAATCAGTTCTTTTGATCTTTATAGAATTTCTGGAGTAATACATAATAAATCTGAAACAAGGCAATTTGCGGCTCTGTATGTGTGACTGGTAATAAAAATCTTAACGATTAGAGCCTTTATGTACTTAGGGAACGTTTTATAGTAATAGCTATAGTGAGAGCCTCAGTGCATGGGGAATGATGGCAATAGATAACACAAAGACATGATTGCTTGATTGTTTATATAGTTTATACAGTATATACAGATTATAAATTAAAGCACAAAGTTCCTGAAGAATTTCCCATTGCTTTTATAATATTCTATTTTGGATTTGTATCCTCTAGAAAATGTGATCTTGATAAAAACTTGTGAATTTAATGAAGATTTCATGTACTGAGAGTTTTTTTGTTTCACACTAGGATGTTATGTAGGACAATTTTAAAGTAAAAGAGATGAAAATATCTGTACACAAAGTATGTACGTGTGCCCTGTGCTTTTATAAAAAAAATTCCTTCTTCTAAAAGCATGTATTTAGAAATACAGTATGCCACATCCCTTAGGAACACAATACTGATCAAGAGACAAAAGGTACTCCCTTTTAAAGGGAATGTACAATGCTAGAAGTACACTCAAACATCAGGAATCATAAGAGGAAATTTCAAGACGAGTAGAATCTCTTCCTCTCTCTTTTTTTTTTTAATATCTTAATTTTCAAGTTTTTTCAGTAATCATCAGACCATTACCCAGCCAGTCCCCAAACACAAACACACACAAAACCCTTACAACCGTCTCCCTTTTCCAATCTTTATAAAACATGAGACATTTAGGAACTGGTGTCAGAGAACACCTTCCTCACATACAGTTACATACTAGAGAGAATAAGGGCTAAAGTTTAGAAACTGCAGCCAGAACACTTTTTCAGGAAAACCAAGACTAAGGAACTATTAGCGATGAGTGTATAGGAAGGACTCTGGTCCACAGCTCATTTCTGTGGCTCATCCACAGAAAAAACAACTGAGAAGCCAGGTATCAAGGCAGATCAGCTGGTCTACATCTATTCAGTGAAGTTAACAGATTAAAAAAAGGTGATTGTTTACTTCTCCTGCCTAAATACCTGCTATCCTTGTGTGGAATACACAAGCACCTTTTTGGTAAAAATAAAACTGCTCTTTATCCTACTCTGAATTCACTTAGGTGTTAATTATACAAGCAAAGTAAACACACCACCCCACAGAAACATTACAGGGTGATCAGGAAAAAAAAGATAAGGTTTATTACTAAGCCTTGGTAAAAGACACCATCTCTTTCCTCATAAAGAGGATGCCCTTTCACATACTCTGTTGGCATGTTTGGAAGATGTCTCTCAAGTCTCATCAACCAAGATATTACTACTGCTTTAAGCTGAATGCATTTGCTGCCTCATGAGGGTCACAAAGTACACCTAAGTCTTAAGAATTCTGTAAAGAATCTGACTAGATACAGCATGACAGGTTCATTAAAAATTATCATTAGTCATAAATCAATATACCACCTGGCATATATAATGGATCAAAATCACAACTGATCACTTATAGAAATGATTAAATATACAGAATCTTCTTCCAGTAGATGTAGTCCTAGTGGCACTCCATAGGAGTTTGATATAGATACTAAAAAGAATCTAGTTAAGAATGTCAAATTAAAAAAGAATAAAAATCAGTGGATAGCATGCAGCCAATGTTAAAATCGATATTGTGGCAAGTATAGACAGATCAGTTTTTACACCTCTCTCAAACTGACCTATTAGGTGAAACAGGCTGCTGCTTTTTGGTGATTCTGAATTATTTTGTTAAACTCTCATCTCCCTTCCTCAGAAAATGCTGGTTCATCAAAATACTGTTCAAGAGGATGAACCAAGATTGTTAAGACTGTCACGGTGAGGGCTTTCTCCACTCTTTCACAGGCATTTCTTGTATTAAAAAAACATATGCTACAAAATGGCCAATAGTCTTACGAACAAGACATGTTCTAGCAGCAAAGTGACTGAACAACGATGATAGAACATTGGTTCCCCGTACTATAGTTTGGAGAAGACAGAGGGAAAGCACGGCATACAAGGCTTCAAATACAACTACAAAAAAAGCTTGTAAGTCGTCCCTCACGCTTAGTGAAGTAATAGGCTTAAGACTGCAATAAAGGAGATTTAGATTAAAAAAACAGAAAAAAAAAAAACCAACCACCTTTCCTATGATCGTGGATGACTGGAGCAAAACGCACAGGAGGCCCCAAGAACGGTCACTCTCTTTTTAAAGAAACATACTGAAGAACTCACTTTAAGTGTTTGAACTGGAAAGCAAGTGACAGCACACAAGCGTAAGACTGTCTAAAGACCACTTCATCACATTGGAAGAACTGCTTTCACAAAACTGTATTACCATTGGTGTTAAGGTGACAGTTTGACTGCATTCATAGTAGGGGTACTTGAACAAACAGAAGACACCAAGATGAAATTGCTATCTTGTGCACAGGACTACATAGTGCAAGAGAAAATAACATACAAATTCCATACAAATACCAAAGTGTAAATCTTCAACCACATTTTAAATTCAGAGACCATGCTGCACTGGATTTCTGGCTACAAAAAAGTTGAGTCCAGAACGATTCTAAGAGAAAGAAAAGTAACTTACATTTGAAAAAATGGGAAAGGGAATGCAGAGGAAGGATGACATGGCAAAGACGTTCAGCTAAGAAAGCAATCTTTGTAACAGCATTCTAAATAGATATAAACAGGCAAGAATGATTTTGTCAAGCCTAGAGAAGAAATAGTAGCTGAAAAAACAGAAAAAAGGGAGCCTGAGCAAAAGATTAAAACTGTGTAGAAAGAAAAAGAAAGACTGTTTCTTAGTGAGACAACCAAATAACACGATTTAGAAAGAAAGCCAAGTCAAAGCTGACAAACACTACTGAGTGAAATGACAAAGGCTGGTAGCATTCTCCACAGTGACTTAAAAAAAAAAAAAGAGGATCATCTAAATGAAATAAATAAAAACTAAAATAATGAAAGCCCAGATAGTGTACCAGAGTATTACAGATAACGGTGAAAGTGTGTGAGAGATGGGGATAAAGACTAGTTAAGGATAATTTCTTGTTATGAAAACTGGCCTTATTATTTACTTTCCTATAATGCTTAAACCCCAATATTATAAACTATATTCTTTTTATTATTTCATCTACTGACATACTGGTTTCAGCTAGATTATCACAAATAATTCCCATCTGTTCTCTCAGACCACCATTTTGTTATTTTTATTCAAACTAAGACCATTATAATGGCATGCCATCATTTCTATCTAAAATATATTTATTCCAAACAAAACTATGCTTGTAGAATGCTAACTAGGAACTTATTTTCAGCTAGTGGATTAAAGGGTTTTTTTCCCACTGCTTCTAATATGCAACGGTAATTTAGTAATTAAACATTTTGGTAGTATAATTAGTGCAAACATATATAACTATCTTAGTAAGAAATATAATAATTAAGATGTGCAATTATACAATTACATGTAATTACATAGTCTTTCTGAAAACTTTGCTTGACATGATGTAAGACCATTCTAAGCAATTCTGAAGTCTTTCACAATATAATTTGTGGATTATATCCAATAAACTAGCTCATCATTGCAGATTTAAATGATGAAATGTTTTTCTTCTACACTACAACTGCTTGCAAATGCAAATATTACAGATAACACAGCAACCAGTAATGGTAAAATAGCAGTAATGATACGTACTCACGTTAACAACCTGAACTTTACCCTGAAACAAGTATATGCTTTCAAGCCAGTTCCTGGTGTAGAGTTGCTCTTACCATAAAAGGTGCTTTTGCTTACCACACTGAAGAAAAATTAAACGATTTAAGTTGTATATATGTCTGTACAGAAAGAGCTAAACAAGGTACTACCATAGCAGTTGCCATTTATTCTTTGGTTGGAATTATTTATACATTTTAAATATAAACACAATTGGAATAAAACAAAACAAAAAACCAGGCAAGACGTATGTTCGAACAGATATACTGTTGGACTGGCATGATGTACATAAAGTTTTAAAACCCTGAGCAATTTCTTATGGTGTAAAGATCGACTAGGGAACAACTGAATAAATAGAAATGATTGTTGCAAGCAAAATTTTGAGTGTTGAATGTACAGAATCAAAATATAACCTGTACTGCTGAGAATAGACTAGAAGACACCTGCCATGAACTGTTTTTATCATAATTTTTATTAAACAGCAGCTTCTTAGGAATATTATGAATTCACATGCTTTCTTTGTGCTAATCCTTTACATGCTAATAGTGTTGCTGTATAAAAAAAAAAGGGAGCTGTAGTGTTGTAGAAGGGAGAAGAATATCATTACAGTACAACAGGTACAGAACACTGCCATAAAAAACAACCACTCCTGGGCTTATTGGGAGAACACTGACATTCTGCAACATACAGGTTCTAAAAGTGCATTACTGCAGTATCTCTCGACTTCACTATATTAACAAGAGAATTCCATCATATATTAAATGTAATTACTGGACTTCTGACTCAATTAATAAATATTGCTAGCATTTAGATTTCTGATGTCAAATACTATAGACTACTGGAGTTCTAGGCACTACAATTTGAATTGCATGCTAGTGGGACGCAGTATGTTCGGATTCTCTTAAAATGCTGTTTAAAGGAGGACCAATCCAGAAAGCTAGAAATTATCAAATGTTTGTGTTTTCTCAAGAACGATTCTTGCTGTCACATGGCTAAACTGACCAGCAAGGACGTTCAACAGGAGAGAGCAACAGAAGAGAGGAAAATCAACAACACCCACCTAGCCAGAGGACCGAACTGAAGAAGGCGCAGGGTTATCAGAGAACTAGCTAGAGCAGAACTTGAAACTCTTTCAAAGGAATTTATTCCAGGCTACTTTTCTCTCCCAAATCAGAGATGAAACATATCAAAAGTTCATTTAGATTATAACCTGGGAATTTGTCCCTGTCACAAAGTGTCACATCTCCGTGACCATAAGCCTGCTCATCTTTTGCAGCTACACAGTCACTTTCTAACTCCTGAATTAGTGTGTGAACCCGCAATGTATCGGTTACTCCTATCTGTGAAAAATATTTTGTTACTGCAGGATAAACTGAATATGTATAAACTGTCCTGGGGGTAGATCCACACCTTACAAAATTACGATAGACAGTCATTGGAGAGACTCCAGAAATAATTCCAGGAGAACAGAAATCTAGGAGTTCTTCCAACACTATGTTCTTACTTGCTTTCCCTCTTGTCCACAAATGTTACCTTCTGCTCCGCCCAGTGTACACAACTTCAATGCAAAGACAGAAAGGTATCCACACACAACTCTATGAGCTGGTAGTTAAAGATACTGTTATGTCAGGTGCAAGGTGGGGGTTAAACAGCTTCACTAGCTGAGATGGACGAAGAACCTAGAGCTTATACTTTTCCTGATGCATACTCCAAATGGTAAGCAATTAATGCAAAGACTGGGATGATGCTTCTGCCACGACCACTGCAGCCACTCTCTCCAAGGGCACCTAAGCAGGTTTACACACTCTTTTCATGAGAAGGCTCTGAAATTTGAATTCCACTTCACTAAAGGAACCTGTCTACAACCCTGCCTTAAGTGCCTAAGCTCTGCAGAGGTAGATGGCATTTCAAATATATCTCTATACTTGATAATGCTATGCATTTCTTTATTCTATGCATGATTTTTTTTTTAGCCTGACATGCTGGAATGTGTAATTACCTACACATACATTGTATGGGACACCAGGGAAATGAATAAAAGTTTTTTTTTTTCCTCTTTATTCTAGCACCCAGAAATCTACAAGATATCTATTGAAGTGTAGTTTATAGATGCTTAAGTCTTTCGAGTCTTGCTATCCTCTTAGCGGTCTTACCATAATCCTCTGATGATAATAAAAAAATAAAAAACAGAAAACAGATCAAACCTAGGACAGTCTTCTATGCTTCCAGAGTAAATGAGTCAGTCATTAGTCAGTGGAAGAATAGAGCCACCTTTTGGAAACATGCAGCTGATCCAAATTTCTTCACCTCTTCAGTACTGCAATTTAGACTCAGTAGGTACAGAAAATGAACTCAAGAGAATTAAAAACAGGGAATGAAAAGAATTGTATCTTCCTTCCACAGCAAACATTTCTTAGTGCTTCAATTCATTCTGAAGGGCAGGTATATGGAGAAAGATTTTTTATAACATTAGCGTTTAAAAAGATGAACACTAGGCAACATTAACAAATATTATTTAAGGATTAATGCTTGCATTGCTTCCCAATTCCCAGTTATATTTCATAAAATTCTTAATGTCACCTTCATACCAGTTGCTACATCAGTTGTTACAGTGAAGAAAAAAAAGTACTTTTTATTTTTTAATAAATATCTCCTGTTTCTTTTTCAATTTAATTATATTGAATGACTTCTCTAAACTCTTCCCATTGTATCCTACTACCCCTTCCTTTTGTTTTTTCCACATTAGTCTCTTGCTGTCTTTCTGCTTTTTCAATTTATGCAGCTCGATCTTACCAAAAAGTAGGTGAAATGAAACACACCTGATACAAACACAGTACTGTTTTGGTTTCACTGCTTGTGAAATAAATCTTTTGCTTCCTGTTTTTACAGTCCTAGGTTTTAAACTAGTAAAGCTCCCTGGGTTTAGGATTATCATTCACTTTCTATTTCTGTATTGCCCAGCTCAATGAGAACCTGAAGCTTTGTGTTGTTTTAGGTACTCTCATGATGCATTGCAACAAGATAATCACTATTTATTTACCTTATTTGCTAAAAGTTGCAAATTTAATTGACAATTTGCAACCAGAATGCACAAAAAAATCTCAGGACCGTGTAAGAGTCACAGAACAATGCTAACTCCATGATACACACACTGATGAACACAGCTTAAACAAAACTAAGTAGTACTCTAAAATATCTACTTTGGAAGCTTGTGCATGTGGGTAGCATCCATGTCCAACAGAGGATTTCAGCTGGACAATGATGAAAAGTCCATATGTTACAGTGCCACCATAAATTATGTTAGAACGTATGGTCAGGCCACAGAGGGGCTCCAAAAATAGGTTAGAAGCAGCTCTCCGACTGAAAACAAATTGCCTAGATTCCAATATGAGAAAATAGTGTTCTTGACATATATTTTCATGTGGCTACTGCTGTTTTGAGCTAAGTCTATAGAGATGGAATACAATATGCTGCTGCTTTAAACTTGGAAGTTGTCATTCCGTCCAGATACTAAAATGCAGAGAAATCTGCATGGGTCTGATGCCTCTAGGCTTAAAGATTTATTACAAAATAAAGAAAAAATGAATGATGACATGTCAGTTGGCCTAGACCTCAGCTATTGAACCTGCATTGTGGAAGGACAGAAATCTCAAAAGACTCTTCTTAAAATCATCATAGACATTAGAATGTTTGTAAATCCACTATTATCACAATGTTTAAAGTGTAACACTTTTGAAATATAAACATGAGAATATTTCGTACAACCCAGAATGACACTGTCCCAGCGCACTTAATATATTCTCTTAAAATTAAAAGAATAACTGACTCCACATATTTATAATGCATCACTTTACAGCTTTGCATCGTTTAAAGCTGAGATTAAGCTTTTTAAGAACCTATTATGAATGTAAATCAAGACAGCTATACAGAAGAAACTGCTTTTAAGCAGCTTAAAATCTAGACATTATAAGATTCTCACCCCTAATAAAATCACCTTCATTTTAAAATGATGACATCTGATGGGATTTTTTTACCGCTTGCAACTAAGCATCTTATAGCACAAACACAAAACAAATTTACAAAGCGTAATTATATTGACTTCATAAATTAATTTTCAATAAACTCAATTGTTTTATGCTCAAGATCTGCCACACCTCTAAGGGGAAAAAAAAAATCAATCTGGGATTCGCTGATTAACATGTTATGTTGATTAATCCTATGATCTCATTGATATGTCTAAAGATCAAACGAATATTAGATAAACTGCCATGTTAAACTAAGTAGTATTCGGTTTTCAGGCTTTTATTTCTGGTGTACCTCATCTCCTTTTTAAAAATAATCCTTCATGCTTGTCTGATAAACACATTTGAAAGCTACACGTGTGATGTAAACCTGGTAGCCCAGTGTTTAGCAGAGAAAAGTATCAGGTTAAGAAGCATTAAGAGAATTAGGATTTATAGTAATTACAAGAAACTTGCTAGAGGCTAAACCACCCTACTGCTTCTGCAGTAGCACTTACAGTATTTTTGCATTTTCACCTATTTATTGGTTCTTTTTTGATTTTTTCAAGCAATCTAAAGCGTTTTGCTGGTTAAATAAATACAGACAAAAACATTCAATTGTGTATGCAAACACATATTTCTGAACCTTTCTGCATTACAGATCTAAAGTTTTTACTAACTTGGCACTGACCGGTTTAGCTTGGCTTCTTGGCTCAAAGAAATAAAAAGCTTTTTTAATGTAAAGAGCACTTAGATCACCTTTGGCTAAGGTAAAACAGAAGCTTGAAGTAAATGAAAAATTTAGTTATTTTAATTGACATTGCTGTACCAAACAGCACAAAGCCATATTGTCCCACAGCATGAAGTGATCAGATATCTGCCCAATATGATGGACAGCTCTGGCCCAGTGAACAGGCAAAAAAATCCCATTTACTCTCTGCCAGATGGGACCTACTGGACGCTTCAGCGCAAACAACTCATCCTTCTTCAGACCTTCTTGTCCGATTCTTGAGCTAGCTCCAGCTGATAATGATGGATATCAAGGCTACAGTAAAGTGGGTGACAACAGCAGCCTTGTTATAACTGCCAGTCTTTCAGTCTTGTCATTATTACACGCTGAAGATTTATTTGAGTTTATTGTTGTGCACTGGGTCTAGCCATTTACAATTCATCACCTACTACAGAAGGTTCAAGATAGTGGCTATAGCTATAATTGCCACCTCCACCTGCTTCTAGAAATTATGAGGTCACTAGCTAGGGCAGCCCAACATTCACAGAGCTTCACAAGTCATGACAAGCATCCACAGCAAATACCAACGATGTTACTCCTTGTATATCTGGAACCATTATTTTGGGTATTTTGGAATGCCAGATTTCGTCTATAGTTATAGTGCATAGCGCTAAAATATTTCAGAATGTGTGTGAATTAGAACTTCAGGAACAATGCAATAAAACTTTATACCTGCCTTAATTTAGTGAGTTAGTGTTGTAACTCTTCCATATTTACAAACTGCTATCTACTTAATCTAATATCTATCTATAAACAACTAATGTTAACTCTAGTATAATGGGTGTATGTGTTTCAGACAGACTTTAAGACTACAAAACAACATTAGGCCCAATGTGTTAAATAAGTCAGAAAAAAAAATGAAGCTAAAGAAGAAAACTCCATGCAAAGATTCATGTGCTTCTATCATGGGTTTCTTGCTGCATAAGTATTTTAAAAGTTGGAACTGCTTACTAACTGTTAAAGTTTTCTGCAGTATTGATAAATATTCACAAATATATTTAAAAGCTAAATTCATTGCAAAAAAGGAAATGCTGTCATGACAGAACAACACTGCCCCCTCATTAACTCCTGCATACACAATACGTACCAATATATATTCGAGCTTTAATATAATACTCCCAATACCCACTTAATTTTCTCATCATTAAAAACATCATTGTTATCTAAAATGAAAATCTGTTGGACGTATAGATTTGTCTTCTGTTAGTAATCATGGATATATTGCTAAGAAAACCCACCAGCTTCTCTATTGTTAACAATACTCTGAAAATCCTAAAACCCACTATATGGAAACCAAGAGTAATGCTTCTGCTGTTCATTACAGGCAGTCATTTAAGGGAGGAGGGAACAACTCAAGGTTTCAGTCAGGTGTCTTCATGAAGGAAAAAAAAAATAAAATTCTGTTCAGGCTTATCCTGGGCTGAAAGTCATCAATAAAAAGGGTTAAATAGGACCTCACCGTAAATGATAAGTAAACACAACAGAAAGGCTCCTACTGAAAAGCTATTCACAAGCGGCAGCTTTAGAAAAATAAAAATAAAATGCAAGTCTGATCTGGGTAACGGTTATGCATCTTATTTAAGCTTAAGCCCAAGAAATAACACTGTTAAACTTTCTGGTATTGTTAGATGTTCAGTATCCTTTCATTTCATATGTCAACTATATTACATTACTTAGAAAGAACTATGTGGTCTTTATGAGGAATTTACTAAGTGTGAACTTACTACACACTCTAGAACTTACAGAACTACCATATGACCATTGAGGTCATGAAAAAAAACAGTTCAGGCTTCAGGTCAGTCATTAAAAAGGTATTTTCCAACAGTCTTGTACAGAAATGCAAACACGCACCAAATGATTAAATTATTCAGAACTCAACACGACCCAGCTTTATTAAAATATCATTGATGGATTTTCACATTTCCCTTTCAAGTAACTCCTTGCATCCAGGAGAAGGTCTTTGCTCTCCCTGCTCCCTCCCCTGCACCTCACGTCAAACAAGGAAGAGAAAGACAAAACTGTCTTGAAGTAATTTTTTTTAGAGCATTATTTATTCAGTTTCTAAATATAGAAGTATCTGACACAGGAAAATTGAGGTCTCCTCAGTCATGAGGTTTCCAGTAAAGGCTGACAACTTTCCTTCACTGCAAGATACAGATAGTCTGTTCAAAAAAAGAGCATCACTATACTAAGAAACTGAAGCACCTTTCAGACTTTACATCCCAAAGCAAAGCCTTATACTGATAATTAGTTATTCCCTAGTAATAGGGTGAAATAGGAGATGGTTTATTGAGACAATCTTCCATTGTTTCACTTGTTTAAAAGTCCAAATCAGGCCTGAATTTTATTATGTATAATTGATGCATAAATACATTTACATAAATATTAACTTAAAAATACATGTGATGTGAGGAAAAAAAAATGTACATTTGCTTTGCTTTAAAGCCTGAATAAAAATAGGGTTTTAGCAAACAAGGGGGTCTCAGATGCCATTAAAACTAGGAAGAAGTTCATCCAAACAATGTACAGGAATCATTTACAGAAAATGAAATCGGAATACTAAAAACTGGAAAAGTGACACTTCAAGCAGGTAAACATTGTGTTTTATTTTTGAAGTATATTTAATCCAGCACAAGTTGGCTGAGTCTGTTTTTCAATTTTACAGTTTAAAATATTTTCCTATTTAAAACTCCATCATAAAATATCATTCAGACTACAATCAAAACCTCAGTAAGCATCTGTATACTCTGACAGACACTATATGGGTATCAAACTTTCCAGGTTCCACTTAAGGCACAAGGCATATTTTCAAGAAGAAAATATAGTCTAACTGAGATGCTTTTAAAATCATTTCTTTGTCAAATATACTGTATATGTTTCATGAATAGCATCCCCAAATCACGTGAGAATTTTTGAGGAGTTATGAAAACAATACTGTGCAGGCTTAGCGTCAGATTTTGAAAACAAAGTTTTCTTGCTCCCAGCATGTTGTTAAGGCTTTTCCTTCCTTTTTTGTAGCTCAACCCTTTGGGCAAGGTAATGAAACCCCTGCCTCCAGCCCTAAGAGCACCACCACAGTTCCCACATTGTTCACTTATTTGATTTTGAACGTGGAAATCCAGGTTGTCCCTTTGCTTTAGTGGAATGCACAAAGAACTGTTTGTATTTTATTTGTTGTGATCATATCTAGTTTCGAGAAACTTAAGACAATTTGTAAAGAGATCAACACTGCACGTAAGGGCAAAGCAGAGAATGGGTAGGTGAAGAAAAAGTGGTAGGCCAAACGCTGTTGGCCATCCCTAGCCCTTTACCTCTGCATTGAAAAAGTGAAAGAGCCCCTTAGCACTCATGGAGACTGAGTAAAAAGTGAGTTTACTGTCCCCCTTTCAGTAATTTTCTGGTGAAAAGGGACTGGAGCAAAGATTAATACCAATACTAACCATTGCAAGTGCTAATCAATCTCTAATTTTTTAACAAGCAATTAAAAATCCCACAATTAAACTAAGTCATTTAAAAACATGCATGCAAGGGCAAAAGGGTAAAGCTTTAAATCTAGATGTTTGTTAAATTAAATATTCAGTAACAAAACGTATTCAGTAGTGTTTCCAGCAAACAAGAACCCCTAGAGAAAAGTTAAAGAAAATAAAACATTTTGGATTATGAAGTGCCCTTTCGTTCATTCATAATGTTCAAAAGGCATGAAGCAAAATGACTCGTACAGGTCTTTTCATGTGTTTTAAATAAAGGGATGGCAAGTGAATGGATGTCAAGAATCTTAGAGGAAGAATTAATTAATGCTGAAAATATAAATAAAATAGTGACACAAATGCAATGTTACAAATTACTAAAATAGATTTTAAAAGTTTTTATAATCCCGTAATTTGACATGTGATAAAAATCATCACTTAAAAAAGATAACATTATTTGCAAATTGAGCAAGAGGACCTGATGATAGCCATATATAATCAGTTGTCACCTTGCAGCTCAATTAGCCCTCATGTAAAAATGAGGCATGTAAGGAGAAATGAGGTTTTGACATTATCTCTGCCAGCAAGATAATTACACAGCCTTCATTTAACAGTAGGGCAACACTACTGTAGCAACAAATTAACTCAGCTCCATTTGCAATTCATGGTGTGTTTTCTCATTTAATACCATTTGTCTTACCCCAAGTGAATGTTTCCATTAGTTTTCTCCAGCACAGCAAAATACTGTTTGACTTCACACATTACATCACCAACTACTTTAGTTCCAGTAACTTCTAGAAAGCTGTATAAATTCCATTAAATGCTTTTCCTTCTCTCCTCCAAAAGTTTTAATAAAACCATCTTTTTTTTTTTTTTTTGGTTTATAGCCAAATAATAATACAGCAGGTGCTTTTGGATTTAATGAGTAAGGAACTGGTATCATTCTACATTCATTTTTCTCCTATAGTTGACACCAAAAGCCCCATCCTCCTTTGTTTTATCAAAAGTATATGCATACACATGTGTCCATTATGACTCCAAATTAAAATTCACCAGTGTTGGTGATAAAATAAAACATTGCTGAATGGAAGCATTATTAAATAGTTTGTGCACGAAACTGAGACCAGAAGACTTCTAAAAGAAGAAGGGATGATAGTCTGGGTTTATGTTTAGAAACTGTGCGCACAGATTTTTTATTAAATGTGCAACTTCTTAAACAATACTACGCAAGGGACTGCAGACCAGATCCGCCTTCCCTCAAACTTGGATATATGCTTACTTAAAACTTCTAGTCTTATTTAAATGCTTGTGTATCCCATAGCAGTACTTAATATTTGAACAGAGCTCTGGAGATATGATGTATTGTGCCTGTACAAAACATTCAAGTACAAAACCATACGACTAGTCTTCTTGGTAGCAGTCAGCAGCCTGTAGCTTTTCTAAGTTTCAAAAAAATAATCAACAGTCACCGTCCAGTGGCTCCACCGCAATTAACTCAGCAGCAAGTAGCGTAACTGTCTGAAATGTACAGTATTTCGTAGGCCTAGAAAAATGTTTATGGTGAAAGCTATTACATTTTTTGTACCTATTTTAATGCCAGTCATCTTTATAATTGCTAAACCTTTTTCTGAAGGCAATATCAATAAAGTTTTTCCCAAGTCTTAAAAAAAAAATAAAAGCCTCTAAGAGTAGGCCCAATTTGCATCAGAATTTGAATTGCACTGGAAACTGGAAAATGGACAAGCACTGTCTACGTCCCATGCGATTCAGCAGAAAAATCATTTACACGTTTCCAAGGCTGATTTTTTAGCATTTTCATTCCCTTCCTTCACTGTAATAAAAGAATCTACTTTATTAGTTATGCAAAATTTCAAGAGGATTCCTAACTACTGATCTTCAAGAATTCTTACTATAAAAGCTTAAAAACTACTACAACTACTATTGTGCTGACAAATACATAAAGGAGGCAGTAAGGGATCGTCCATCACAGTGACAATCCATCATAAAAATAACCCACCCAGAACACGTAGGCCTAAAAACTTAAAATGGTGACTGTTGCTATTATAAATTGTGGCACCTTCAAACGGTCAGTTTTCTCCAACTTGAGCTCCTGTTTGTCTGCTTATGAAATGTAAGACTATTCCCCTTCCCATTTATAAACAAATTAAAAAAAAAAACATTGTCTTTTAATCAAATACTGTAAAAGATTAGCTGTTGTTTTTTGCACCAGTTGTAGGTTAGTTATTGTTCTCATCACACTGAAAGCTTATCCAACAGATGTCCTCCTCTTACCCTCCAGTAGTTCTTTGTGCATTCAAGATTAACCCACTATCCACAGTGTTTTTCTGTATTAACGAGCATGAGGTATTTGGAGGAGTCTTTGTTGTCATAAAATAAGGAAAGCTGCACTAAAAGCACTCAAATTGTGTTCACTTGCAATGAATAAGAGCAAAATACGATGACAGCACTTTGTGTAAGGTATTCCATGCAAAAAGTAATTAAAGGAGTTGAAAAACGTATTATATATATTCTTTTGAAACTTTACTTCATTTGAAATTGGCTACCAATGATGTGCTGAATGTCACCTTTTTTCTAGTAAGAATGAACAACCTCTCTGATAATAATCTAAATCACTTTAAAAAACCTGTTTATGCTTTTTAAGGATTTAACAAACATGAACTGTGTGCCTGTCAAAGCAACAACCATTTTCCAAATTAATTAAACAGAATAACGGATAGAACTGACACACAGCTGATTTATTTAACTAAAGTTCACAAGATATATTTAGCCTATAGTAAAAGAAAGGGTGTCACTTTTTGTTATACGATTCCAAGGTGACTGCTTACATTTTGAACCGTTAGGCTAATTCTAGCCTGAGCACAAATCTGTCTTTTATTTCATAATTAATTCTAAGTGTCAAAACCAGTAGATGTCCTTTTTTGTATCAACCTACTCTGTCTGTTAAGTATACCACCATAAAAATTAGGTTTGAAAAACAGAATAATGTTGTGACAGACTGAAAATACAGTAAGAAATTTCTGAAGGAAATACAGAATTCAGGCTCAAGCAGGCAAGCAAAGTGAACTCCTTAACTCACTTGATAAAGACTCCACGCATACTTAGATTTCTTTTAATACAAAAACTGAAAGTTGACAGAAAATTAAACTCTTTAATCAAGCCAGTATCTTAGTAAGAAAAAAACAGCCTCGTTTTAAATATGTATGTATTTTAAATCATTACCCAGAATATTTGCATACAGTATGTAGGACCTCTACCATGTACCCTCTACTCTTAGGGGTAAAATGCTGAGAGGAGAAAGGAAGGGAAATGACAGAGCATGGGTACTCAGTTTAGGAGTCTTGCTTCATGTTAGATATTAACAAAGGAAAGTAGATTTAACAATATAAGTGCTCTAACTCACTCAAAGCTCCACTGTCTCTGCAAGTGCTTAAGTGCTTTAAAATTTAATTCTTAAAGAGTTGGATCCATGATACGACTTCTCCAGAACCAGGTCCTTAATAGCTGCTAGTCATCATTTGCAGTCAAATTAAGGAAGCACAGCTATGCACATCTTTTAAGAATTTGGACTTCAATATGCGAGCTCTAAACACCCATTCTCCCTGAACACTTCTTCCATTTGCAGAAATCTTTAGAGAAATGCTAAATCTTCCAGCGTGCTCAAAACATCAGATCTGAGCTCTACCTGGTTGATGTCTCAGGTGTCTCTCTAAACAGTCTTTCAGCTAATCTTGGTTTCAGTAGAGTCAGTTGGAGCACGTCCTCCTATAACAACAACTCGAAGCACTTATAGGGCTTAAGTTAAGACAGCTTCACATTCTAGAGGGGGTTTTGATCTCCACTCTAACAAACTGAGAGGCAGTCACGGTTCTGTAGCACCGGACATTGCTATGTTGATTGTTCTCAAAGATGCCTATCTTCCATTTGTCACCTTTCATGTTAACCCAGACCTCAACACTTTTCCTGAAGTCTCACCCCTGATACCTCAGCATCAGTTAACATTAACTTAATCCTCAAAACTGTTCCTTTTCGTATTCCCAGAATCTCTCAATGACCCTTTGAACCTTACTAGCAGTGATATTGAGGTCTCAACCTTCCTTCTCTGCTGTTCTGATCTTAGGCAAAGGTTCAGGTTTCACATTCAAAGATAACAGAATTCTGTGAACACTACCACCACTGTCACATTATCTAATCATCATATTGATTAGATCCATCATCTTCCACGCCCATACACATTTCCCCCTATTCTGCTCCATTACATCTTCTTTCTCTTGTCACTGAGATCAGACTGTTGTTTTTATGCTTCTAGCATTAGCAGCTGACTTGGTCCAGTGCCTCATACACAGAATGTTTTTCCTGAACTCACCTGTATAGCTTCCACCTTTCCTCCAGTTAATTCCCTTTGGAAGATTCTCATCTGCCATGCTGCCCATTGAAAATCCAGCTAATTTGTATTGGCAAGTTAATTTGAAAAGTCAGCTTATTCTTATTTACAAGTGATGGTCAAATACCGTGCTATACTACTTCCCTTGGTCCCTTTTGTATGTCTGTTTTTAGTTCCTTGGGGCAGGGACTGTGCTTTTTATGTTTGGAAAGAACCTACTACTTTATGAAAACAATAGAAACTAAATACAAGTATATGACACTTAAGTCTACTAGGAACAAAAATTCTACATTGTGAACATGTTAGAGGTGACAGAGAAACTCCTCCAATAAAATAACAAAAATTAATTCTGCCAGTGTTTCTGCTAGCTTTCGTTCAATATCAGGCTTCTCTAGACTAAGGCAGCCCTCCAGTCTTTTGCTCTGGAAAAAAAAAAAAAAATTACAGGACTGCTTGAGCTAACTTAACAGCATGCTGCCACTGGAGAGGGAAAGGGTCTTATTAATCTCTCCTTTCCTATGTCCCTCATATTGCTTGGCACCTTTCATCAGCTATGACATTTATTGGATTTAGTGAGCTGATTCAACTCACTGAAAACGCTGGGAGGAGGGAGGGGGGCAAGTGTACAGTTTCAAGTTGAGTAAGTTCAGAGAAATACTTAACTACTCTAATTGGTGGAAAGGAGCAGGATCAATTGAGAATGTGGACCCTCTCTTACCTCCTCCCCCTTTAGGGGCTGCAAGCTGTTAAGCCAGCTCAGCTGTTCCGTTTAACTTCACCTTAAGACACTGGATAAATTGTTAATCTTCAAGGTGCTGGTAAGAGAAGATTAAGATAAAAGATGGTTTCAAATTCTCTGCTGAAACAAAGGCCATACTGCTGCCTTAATCCATTCCACCTTCAAAAAGATGGAAATGGAATCCAAAAGTCAACAAAGCCCAATCACAAGAAAAATCTAATTTATGCAAGGAAAAAGTAAACAAACATTTACCTAATGAATGACATCAGTAAATAAGTTCAGATGAATCACTCTGGATAAAAATTTTCCATTTTTATAATATTGTCATTATTAAGTGAAAAAGCCTCTTAACTCATTTTATAAATTGAAACAATATATTGCAATCACTTTTTAAAGGATCTCACACCTGTTTTAAAAATATTCGATGGAATATCTTAATAGAAAGATTCTCATTCTGTAACAAAAAAGGCTAACCTTTAAAAATATTCATTGTTTTTAATCTTCCCCTCATTTCATTTGTTGACTTTCTTGTAGGAAGGAGATAGACAAATGTACTTAATTTTTTTTGTCATTCTCTTGAATTTCAAATGCTTTTTCTAATTCGTCCAACAACTGGTTGGATAAAATTAATCCCATAAGTAAGTTGGAATGTATATTAGAAAGAAAACACGATTAAAGAGCTACGACATGGCACTTCCCAATATTAATAGGATCGTTGGATGGGATCACTGGATAATTCAGTTTGGAACGGATCTCAGGAGGTCTCCAGTCCAACCTCCTGCTCCAAGCACATTCAGCTCTGAGATCACCAGGTTAACTCAGAGCTTCATCCAGTCAGGTCTTGAAAATTGCCAAGGACGGAGAGAGAACGCACAATCTCTCTAGGCAATGTGTTCCATTACTTAACTGTCTTTGTGCTGAAACGAAATAAGACATTATCCGAAATCTGAGTTCTCAGCTCAGGAGATAATCACTATGTATTTCAGTCTGACAAAATAGTCAAGAAGAGAAAAAAATGAGACTGAAGACTAGCGTGCTGATGGTCAAAAAAGCTAGTAACCCTTTTTTATTACTATTATTAAAACTGTACCACGGTCTTACATTCAGATTTTTGTTCTGTGGAAGAGATTGTTTTGAGTTTCAGATTAATAAAGAAAGTAATTGCAGGGTACTTTTGTTCATCATTAGTTACCATATTCCTATTTCAGTCTAATTAATACCTGGGTTGTCAGCATTATTAATATAGAAGCCAGTAATACGTGCGAGTCTCAGAACAACAGAATATTTCAGTTAAAGGAGCATTTAAAACAAATACTCCTCAAACAGGGAACAGTGTTCAGCCACTCCCTCCAAACCAGTAGATAATGCTCCTGTGTACAGTGAGTGTATTTAATATATAATAACTATTATACAGTGCATGTGCATAGCTACATGAGAAATGCAGCATGTTTCCCTAAAATAGCAATGGTCTGTTAAAGATAAACTTATATTGGTTATAAGAATTACCTTACTGGTCCAATGAATATGATTATAGTTACTTTTCAGTGCTTAGACAAAAAATTTAGAATTTCCATGTATTGGTGTATTAACATATAACATTATCAAATGAAAATATTTTAATGTAAGAATTTAGCATAACATAATATTGTTGTTCTTGCAAGCTTAGATAGTTAGATAGTTTGTAGTTCTAAAAGTAGAGACTAACCTCTTAAACTGCTATTTTTTGCTTCAGAGAGAGAAAAGAGGGAAAAGTTAAAAAATGTTAATAAGGATAGATTACTATATTATGCTTTCTATGCTTCTATTTCTGGAAGCAGCGAATCAATATAATCAAGATGTCAATAAATAAGTAGTATGCATTTTTACTTATAGCAAACCAGTTTGTTGGTTGTTAAACTAAAACAATATTTCCTTAAGAATGTTTCACATAATAGGTCGTATCCTCAGAGAGCACAATCGCTTTGAGAACTAGCTGTACTTAACAGGTCAAATACCTGTGCGGCTTGGCACTAAAAACCCTAATATTGAAGATAATAACTTCTCTATCAAACACCAAATGCTCCATTTTGTCCATTCCCCCCCCCTCCCCCAACCCTTTCTAACACTCATGCAGTACTTTTAAGAGGACAAACTAATACGTTAGACTGACAGAAGTGCTACCAACGGTTTACTTCACTATAGTTGATCAACAACTTTCAAGAAGCAAAGGTTTTGGGCAAAGGGTAAGAGGAGGAAGTTTTGACAAGGCAGTAAGCCGTGCTATAGACTCTGCCCGGCTAACATTCTTTGCTGATTTTACAGTGGTAACTCCCAAGATAAGCATTGCTTTGATGCAGGACTACCAAAGCACTTGAATTTAAATGTTTCCCTGTAAAATTTAAGCACTCGGTCAAGTGCATAAATCTCTTTATCAAGCGACTGCATGCACCCCTCCAATATTGAGTAGCATTCAGTTAGCCAAAAGACTAAGCGAGATTAAGTCTCTGCCAAAACTACTCTTTGCTACTCAACTAAATCTGACATGGTTTAAGAAATAAAAGGTGTTTAATTAGTTGTTATGGTATTTTCTGAAACCTTGGGCTTATGCAGTCTACCCCACTCTTACTCAAGTCAATACCAAAAAACATCTGCAATGTTGCTTCAGGCCCACGGAAGGCAATGAGGCATACTTCTGTTCCCAAACTGGATACACACTGGTGCCAAAAATAAACATGAAGCTTCAGGCAACAGAAAAGACAGAGTAAGGTGTATGGGGAGGAGAAAGACTATCATTAGTCCACCAAAACCAAACGGGTTTTGGAATAACGGCACAAGTTCACAGAGCCCAACTTGTCCATTGTAACTTACATAACCAACTTACATAACTTTGCCTAAAGGCAAAATCCCACCGGCAGACATAGCAGGACAGTCTAAATGACTTACTAGTGCTGAGAGGGGCTGTTCCACTTCACCCTTTCTGTCCTGCTGCCAACTTCATATTCCTGTCATAGCTGATATTTCAGAGCTCCCCTACACCACTTCCAGTTCACCAAAAGATCAGAAAGCTAATACGGAAACAAAACTGGTATTTTTTTCTGTTTTGGAGAACTGAAGCAGCTCAAAAACAGGTCTTATAACCCAGAGCTACGGCAAGGGGAAGGGGAGGAACCATATGGTCTGGAGCAGGTGAGAGAAGGAGAAAAGATCTAGGATGGAGTTAAAGAAGGCACCAGGCAAGGAGAAATGCCTTTTTTTTTCTGGTAGCAGGAAATGATTGGATCAACTTAGTCACCTCAGAGACCTTGTATCTCCATTTTTCAGGTATACTTCTCTTAGAATCTGAAATATCCACTTTAATTTTCATTAACTGAAAAACGGAAATAACTGAAAATCTTAGCACACAAGCAATATTTTATTTCCTTTAAGCTCCAAACATAATTCAGATAACGCAGTAAACACCTGGAAAGAGGCTTACTTAATCTGTGACAATTCACATGCAGAACTGCCTCCTTTCACATTAAATGAATTGTGTTATAATGGAATGAGTGTGATACTAGAAAGAATTGCTTACAATTGCACATACAAGAAAAAAAGATAGCTAAGTCTAAATTAAGATGTTGGCTATGAAGTTTCCAATAGGACCTTGACATGACTGTTGACCTACTCATGACATGATCACACCAGTAAGGATTTGGAATTCTATTAGTATTACCAGAGGAAAAAAGTCAAGGAGTCATCAGGAAAACAAATCTATATCTGCTACTCCATCAGCCAATTACTGTTGTTAAAGTGGAATTAGATGGGTATTGACAATGCGAAGGGGAGAAGGATTAAATAGATGACTGAGTATACAGCTAGCATCACTTTTCTGTTTTTTGCTACAGAAAGTTTGAAAAAAAATCTCACAAGGGGAAGGAATGTACTGTACAGATTACAGGATTATAAACTCGATCATGTCCAAGAAAAGACAGGTATACATATTACTCTTTCAGAGAATCATAAAACCAGGCCAAGTACTAAATACAGTATTGAAGTGGAGTCCACTAAGGCAATAGTACGACTTGATATTAACTTGATAACACGTTTCAACCTCAACTATCCAAATGCCATAAAGGAAAGCAAATAAATTATCTAAGTATTTTGTTGTTTATATAATCAAGAACTATTTCAAAGAACTAGATGAAACTACAAATATTCTCAGTTAAACGGAGCAGTAAACACAAAAAACCCAATGGCTTTAACATGTAAGGCATAACATTGTAACATGGCAACATGTCTTTTTAAAGGCTCCAATGATATAAAAAAAACAAAAAAGGGGGGCTGGGTAGAGCTAGAATACTTATTATTTATTTTGACTGATATAACAGCTATCAGACTATCAGGATTTATCACAGGCTGCAATTATCTTTTTCTAATTTCTTCAAAAACAAAGACTAAATATGTGAAGAGGGCAATTACACAGGAAATTTTTTTTTTAACTCCGGGATCAGTAAGTCTGAACCATGAATTCTGGTTCTGTGTAAATTAAAGAAAGAAACGGGCACCATAATATTCAGTTTGCTGCATATTATGATGCCAAATAAATAACAAGGATGGCAGGTGATATAATACAACGGAAATAGAAATTCAACAACTCCATTCCTTTTCATTTCCAGCCATTAAAAATTCCTAGTGAGGGATACAAAAGATAGTATGAAAATCAGCATTATTATTTTATTTTAATACTTATTCGATCTGACAGATGTAAACAACTGTATTTCATATACAGTCGAAAATCAAGGAGTTAGTATGCTATCTTTTATATTAAAGACTTCAGCTGACTAAAACCAACATACAGCATCAATTCTTAATCTGGGCTTCCAGGAAGCATGTTTGCTTCCCCCTTGACCCATCATTCTTGAAACTCGAGAGACCCGCCCTTCTTGAAAATTTGCCAAGAATCTTCTTGGTATTATCGTTTATCAGTACCTCAGGGAAACTTAACCTTAGACATTATTAAAACAGGAGAACAAAACATTTTTTGAACCTTCAGCTAAGAACTAAAATAAGACTTAGAGGTCACTACAGCCACAGGTCTAACTGTATTCAGAAATAAAAGATTTTAGTATGACTTCTATAGATAAAAGCTTCATGTATAATGAACTGAAACACACATAACTGCCAAAACAACTATAGATAATAGGGGATACTAATTACTAAACATAGCTGAACTTGCCAGCATGTAATAACAAACCAGTAGGTCCAGTGCTTTTAAAGCTATTATTCTAACTATCTCTCCCTATTCATGATGTATTCTAGATACAGATAAGGGAAAGAAAACAAGCAACTCCACCTGGCTTCTCATGGCTTTACACCTGACATTTACCTGACTTCGAGGTCTAAAGAAGGTGCAAACATTGATCAAATATTGAAGTATTTACAAGGTCACTCCCATCTGGGTTTCTCTCACACTCATAACTTAACTGAGTGTACACTGCAGCCTTTCCTCAGGGGAGTTATTAAATTTAGATTTCTCTCCTCAGCCTGAAGTTTCAAGAAGTTTAAGGGATTTAATAATCTTTTATATCTGTAAGATTGTCAAATTTAGAGTAGGATTGTCAAATTAACTAGGAGTTTCTGAAGTTATTGGAATAAGGTGGGGGGGAAGAGGAAAAACTGACCAACGGAATGATAGCACATCTCATTTCCACAGGATACCCAGTTAAAAGAGCCAGAAAAAAATGGCTTTCCATTAGAGAATAATAATGATAAAAAAAATCATAAAAATATTTACTATACTAGTAAGACAGAGGTATCAGAACCATAGAATACACCTCCACAAAACAGGTTATCCAGTTCTAGTTATATATTTCAATTCATTCATTCATAAAAACGTCCAAGGTAAGATAACTTCAAAACAATGCGATCTGAAGAAACAATTTCAATAGTTTCTTTGTCTCTAAGCTGTACTGGCTGTACAGAAATGAAGAAACTCTGGGAATAAATAATTCTTCACCAAGGATACAGAATAAATAGCACAAAATTCATGGATTATTAAATGTTCATATGCTACAAGGCTCTGGCAATCACTTGTTAGTCATATCCATGTGGAAACTAAACACCCAATTTCCAGAAGTTTCTCTAACTTCCCTGCTAAACACTGCTTGAATGAAAACTTTCATCTACATAAGCACTTTTACAGTTTTCCTTTTTTTCTTTCTTTTAATAGACTATTTCCGTTAAAATAAAATAACTGCCACCATTAAAACAGACGCTTAGTTTTAAAACCTAAATAACATGCACGTTTAATATCAATAGACGCGTGCTAGGCAGACCAGAATAATCTAGAATGTTGACTTAACTTTTGAAAGTGAAAAAAGAATGACTGCCAGTTTCTTTTTCAGCAGAGAAAAACAACCCTGTATCCTTCATTAGTGAAGAGACTCTCGTGATGACGTCTAGAGTCTGAGCAACCGGCCCAAAAACATTTAAAAAAATACAACACCAGTTTTGGAAACTGGCCATTCCCCAGGCGGATTTACCTGGCATTTGGAAATATTTACATGTGCTAACTAAGCATGCTCTGCTAAGTCTATGTTTACAAATAAAAAAGAAAAAAAAAACAGCTCGAATCCTCTAAGTTATTTCATAGTAAATGGTTATGCAACAGTATTTAGTTCGCCTGCATCAGACAGATATTTCAACTACCAAATGTTACAAGATGGCTTCATCTTTTGTCAGTTAGGGAACATTTGATATATCTGTAACAGTGATTGAGAATAAAGGGTGAGAGAACAAGAATACACATACAGGTAACATACAGAAACATAAAGTTAAACCAAATCCCCTAAATGTAACCTGCCTTGCAGATCTTTTTAATTTATTGGAAAACTTGCTGTACTTAATATTGACATAGATGTGTAAATCAATACATTTGGAACGAGCAATGTATTTTAATTTAAAAATGTTCAAACTGCAGCAGTAAATCTACGCACTTAGCACACACCAATCAGAGGAGTTTGCTCAGTGGGTATTTTTGACAAAGTAGGACAAGATGCTAAGCAAAGCTCAGGTGCAAGTAGTGCATGACAAAAAATAAACTCTTTGAAAAATGTACTGGTTAAAAATACGGATACATGGAAATGAATCCTATTGAACATTAGATTGAACATAGTTCAATCACAGTACAGGATAGAAAAGTGATCAGAATTCACTAATTTTACATCTGTTTTGCAATCTATGCTCCACCAACTTGCTACTATCATGAAGTTCAGACTACTTTTGTACCTATGCAATTTCCAGCAAAAGGAAGGTCAGGAGGAGGAGGAAGAAAAAAGAGGAAAAAACAACTCTAAGTCTCAAGTATTAAGTCCCCCCGATTTGTTTCTTAATACTGCCCCCACACATTATCCACCTGCTACTTCAAAACTACCCTGACAGCTTTTCCAGTTTCACAATATCTTAGATGTATTAGGCTTAATAACTTTCCAGTAAAAATACATAAATCTAAAAGCAACAATCTCAATTTCAAATTTTAATGTTGGCATAAAAACACAACTACAATCTGCCACAGAGAAGAAAAATGACAGCTTTTTAAACATACCTACGGATCAGTCTATTTCTATATCAGCACAATATACTTTTAGCATGTCCAAAAATGAAACTTTGGTATGAAAACATTAATAAAAGGCATTATGTATTATATTTCTTTATTTTTGGATTCTATTAACTATGTATCCAAGAAGTAATCGGAGGAAAAGCAGCAGCCAAGCTGGGACGGTCTGAAAAGGATCTCAAGTTAAGAAAACACTAATTAAGATATTCCTTTACTACTTTTTTTTTCCGGTTCTCATTTTATGTTCTTTGTCACTATTTTGTCCTGTTTGCTACACTCTAGCATATAATCAAAATTTTTGCAGTTTCTCCAAAATAATTCATCTTTAAATTCTTAGTACTTTGAAATTGGACCACAACTTTGATCACAACAAATTAGTGCTAATAAGGCCAACTGTTCATTCACCATGATGTTACGCTAAATTTGTGATGAATGACAAAAGATTATTACTTTACTCATAAGTATTGTAAGAGAACATTAGAACTGAGAGCCAGTTTTAAATTACTCAAAATAGAATTCAGCAGCTGGCTTCTTCCAAAGAATGCGAAAGTTAACCTCCTTTCACTTCCTCTCCATCTTCTGTGAATAGTGACCAGTAATATGTTAATTTCTAATAGCTAGCCCCTACTTGAAACTACAATCTATAAATGTAAGCTCAGAAAATGCTTCCAGGAGATTGTTTTGTATAATAAAAAACAAAGGTTTTCTAAGAATTACCTCTAGATGGAAACTCCAAAACACATTATAAACTTTCACAGTATTTTCAAACTAGTGACGTTTCTCCAGATGCTGTAACCTGCCCAGCAAACTGACCTGGTACCCTTTAACATGATAGTGAGAATAAAGTCTACTGAATATATCATTATAGTCCTTCTAAAAAATTTGTCATTTGACATTTTAGGCTGAACAGAGTATTAAGCAAATAAGATGAAAGAATGTTTATTAAATGATTGCATTGCTTTAGTGACACAAATAAATGATTTTTTAAACCTATAACCATTGAAAAGTTGTAGAGTATGCCTTACTATGTTAAAGTAAAGAACATATTGACAAAAGTTGAAGGGTCTTCTCAGCACGTCTGGAAGGGAATTGGTTTTGGAGGTCTGGCTTGCTCGCTTTATTTTTGGTTCGGCCAGCATGTCCAAAAGCCAAGAGTTTTGTAGGCCTGACTACTTGGCTCTACTTACACCCACCTCCCCTCTTTCTCCTGCCCTTTTACCTATCAATGAATTAACTTGGATTCTATCAATATATGATATAATCTACTCAAATCATGATGAAAAGGTTCGTTTGATATTTTTCCTTTAAAATGGTGATGTTGTTGCAGATGATTATTTCCTGCTTCAGTCTTTCAGGTAGAGTCCTCTCCCAGACAACATACAGTAGCTGTACACAGTCACAGGGTACAGAATGCCAACTGTATCCTGGCAAATATACTATCTTTATGATTATTTGGATGCTGTCTCCAAATCTGGACTTCTCTCTCAGCTTACATACCTATCTTGTATCACATTTTTGGCTGTACTTTACATTGCGGGTGGGGGTGTGAGGGGAAGACCTGACCTTTTCTGTTCAGCTGCCAAGGATGTTATCAAAGTATTATGAAACTTCCATTTTGAATACCAGTGCACTCTTTCTGGCTGCCAGCTGCAGTGCTCCATCCCCTGCTATCTGTTTAAAACCCTCCTGCAAGGATGACTGTCCTGAGTTGGTCTTTGGCAGCTCAGACTCCAAGCGCTCCCAAGCAGCTGCAGTATTCTGTTTGGTGAGTACAGACTGACACGTTGCTAAGCAAGGTCTGCTACTGGTTTTCAGTCTCTGCTGCTACCATTCTCCAAAGGCATTGTGTACCCTGTTTTGCCTTAGGTTTATTGTGATAAATAGATTTACTGAAACTAACTCCAAAAATTGTACAAACAACACTGGTAAGAGATAAGTGATGATCAATTAAAAAAAAAAAAAACTTACAGAAGCCCCTCCTCCTTAGCCAAATCTGAACGCAAGTCTACTAGGAAAAAACCCACGTCATTAATATTGAGGCTTCTGTAATCCTGAAAATAGCAGTCTCAAAAAAAGAGTTGAATATTTCTATTGATAACTTAAATACGAAGGTCGTTACTGCTTCTCTGACAGTAAGAAGAAATGCCATGAAGTATTTTTGTGGAAAAGCAGAGTCCAGGAAACAGATACCAACGTACACCAGGTGGCTTTTATTGCTCTCACTGTCCCAAAGTCTTTCTTGTGTTTTCTCTTCTACAGCAGCCTCTAAAGAATGATACTAAATGGCAGTCCAATGCAGGCTCAATGCAGGAGAGAACAGGGTTTGTTTGGTGTCTTTTTCTCTTAAACCAAGTGATAAAGCAGCATACTCTTTAGCTCACATTTGGATTACACAGAGCTCTTAACATGGTTACTGAATATATGAAGTCTAACAGTCTGGGCCATGTAATGAGCCCCTCCATGCAGTAGGTTACGTGCTCGGAAAAAGACCGTGAATGGACACTGCTACTCATGAGCTCATACTTTATGCAAGGCTTCTCTGAACACTTAACACTGCTAGCATGCACACCTCCTCTGATTCCTTAGGAACACTACAGATTGTGTGTTGTTTCTGAAATTCACGTGCCTAAATCAGGTAGGGAGAGGGCTGAATGTCTGAGTTTGGCAACTGGGAAACAATGCCAGGGTTCGGAAGTATCTCAGTAGAAATGCAGAAGATAATGATACATACCATCAGACTATCAGAAATGAAAGCCTCAAGCATTAAGACTTGACAAGACTGCATTGCATTGTTTTCCAATATAAGTATTTCATGATTTTAATTGTTGCCAGTAAATCGGAACAATATGTATTTATTAAAATATTTAAGTATAAAGAAGTATTTTGCATCTGTTTCTGGCAACAGAGAGAATATGATCCAAATAATACATTAGCAACAACCACCTTTTCCTTTAACATTTCAGTATTTTCAAATTACTTTATTTAATAAATATACATCTTTTGCCTATGGGCTTTACATCAAGGCTCTTCTCTTCCTCTTCTTAAAGCACATGCACTATAAACCCTATTCTGCGTCACCGATTTTAAATTTCATCTATAAAAGTCATTTTACATATACTACAAATAACAATATATGCCCCAGTTTGAATATTACAGCTGTAATTCAATTTCAAGGTTCTTCTGTCAGTATTCCAGTATTGCTCTCTTTTTCAAGACGCTACTCAAATCCTTCTCAGTAAATTCACAAACTACCACAAATCAACAGCTTAACAGCTGATGCATTGCATCAAGTACTTCACTGTTTTTTGACATTTTTTTCCCCTACCCCCCCCCCATAAGTGAGAAATTGGTCCTATAATATAAGGATAAAAATTAAAAAAGTTTTAAAAAAAAAGTATTGATTCCACAATCATAATTCATACCCCCTGCAACCCTTTACTACTTGCTGTGTGTTCTCTCTTGCACTCCTACCAAAATGGAAGGGAAGGTCTTATTAGCTGTTGGACACAGAGACATGCAAACCCAGAATTACAGTCTAAATTCCACGAAATCCCTGTTGCTTGCATTATGCTAGCTTTAAATGCTCAGAAATACCTTACTAATACAAAATGCCAGGCTCAGACTGGATGGAATGGATAGAATTTAGCCTCTCTGAATCTAGATTACAATCTCAAGAAAGACTATTTTCCCTCTATAAAGCCTGAGATTGCATCTTATCATCTATCATTTTCACAGCAGTGATGGTATTGATATGATCACATTAGGTACAGTGAGCATATTTAGTAACACTAGACAGTTTTCTACACTGAAGAGAGAGCTTAGCTTTTTGAAAAGCTAACTACTGTACTTGGAAATTTATTTTCTTCTTGTTAGAAAGCAAACTGGTATCATAGAACTAATTTGGACTGCTCTTAAAATATTACTAGTAAGTGACAAACATGTAGATATAGCTGTTATCCACGCACACGTCAGATGTTTCTGTACAAAGAGATGTGTTGCACATGGTTACTTACTTATTTTTCAGCTCTAACTTACTTTCCCTAAAGCATTTTATTGAAGCAAATAGTTTGCATAAGTAATTTTAGCAGGAGACAAATGAAAAATAACATTTTTCAATATAACTCTTCCTCTCCTATTTTCCCTACTTTCTTTGTTCTACTGTAAACATCTACAAATACAAAACAAGAGCAAAGCTACGTACCCCTAAGCAGGAGACTTGCCAGCCTTTAAGAGCAGATGAGTAGCAAGTTTGTCATAGCACCACAGGACTTAATAAATTTACATATCTATTAAATACTAAATATTTTATGCTATACCAGAGCTTGCTTTCTGTGGAGACAGTTTCCTATTGTACTGCTTTTTCCATGCAAAGTCATTGTCCTACTTGGGATTTCAAAATATAATCTCTTAGCTTGGATTTCTGAGGAAGTCGCCTGCAACTTTCACACCTTCTACCACTCCCTCCCTAGCTTTTAAGCATATTAGCAAATTTCAACTGACAATGAAAGGAGAGGCGTCTCCAAAATAAGTTTCCATTTGTTACAGTGAGTAACACACTCAAATCGGTACTCTCACTCTGGGGAGACATCAGTATGAACTCAGCAGACAATTGTTATCCTGCTGGCTGGCCAGCCAGCCAGCCCGCCCATACATGGAGGTTGGAACAATCCACATCATATGCTGCCTCTTTTTCAAACCGGCAGCAAGTAGACGTGAGAATTGTATGCGCATGCAGATTTAATTGGCATCATCGGGAACAGAAAAAAGTGTGAAGTCAGAAGAAAGGGGAAGGGGGAGCTAAGGTTACGTGGCTAAGGGATTTGGTAAAGTGGCAGTAGAAAGTAGTAGTCCTTAGAAGTAGTCCTTCTTTACTGGTAATGGTCAAGAAGAATTGTATTTAATAAATGGATTTTATATACAGTCAAAATGCAAATAGGCATTTTTCACATCTTCAACCTGTTGAAAATGTGTGTTCAGAGTCTGATATGTGCAATTTAACAAGGTAAAGATATACCCCCAGATGATCAAGTAGGCACTTCAGTAAAACTTAAGAGAAACAGCACCCATTCTTCCAGCCCACAAATCCAAAAGTCTATCCTCCCCAAACTTCAGCAAAAATATACATGGAGTCCACAGACATCCAAAATATAGAGAGCAAACCAGTCACTTCATTAATACTTAAAGAGAATATCACTAGATATTCTGACTTCAAATCTTCTTAGTGGATGGCTATTTGAGAGAGGCAAATACAAGTAAAGTCCTATCTAATAGCTTATATTAGATAAGGAACGCCAAGGCAATGCAAAATCAACAGTAGCGATACAAGAAAGAAATCACTGCAAAAACTAACACTAAAATCCCATGTCTGCTCTTTGCAGGAGTTGTTAACAGTAACATATACTCCTTTTACACTCAAATTTGGTGAGATAAAGATACACAGAGATGATAGACAACGGTAATTCAGCAAAACTCTTGGCTCAACTTGCTCCACTTGAAAGAGGTTAAACATGGATTCACCAAAGGGAAATCATGCTTGACCAATCTGATAGCCTTCTATGACGGAATGACGGGCTGGGTAGATGAGGGCAGAGCAGTGGATGTTGTCTCCCTGGACTTCAGCAAGGCTTTGGACACTGTCTCCCATCACATCCTCCTAGGTAAGCTCAGGAAGTGTGGGCTAGACGAGTGGACAGTGAGGTGGATTGAGAACTGGCTGGATGGCTGAGCTCAGAGGGTTGTGGTGAACGGCGCAGAGTCTAGTTGGAGGCCTGTGGCTAGTGGTGTCCCCCAGGGGTCAGTCCTGGGTCCAGTCTTGTTCAATATATTCATCAATGACCTGGAGGAAGGGACAGAGTGCACCCTCAGCAAGTTTGCCGATGATACTAAACTGGGAGGAGAGGCTAGCACACCAGAAGACTGTGCTGCCATTCAGAGGGACCTGGACAGGCTGGAGAGGTGGGCAGAGAGGAACCTCCTGAAGTTCAACAAAGGCAAGTACAGGGTCCTGCACCTAGGCAGGAATAATCCCATGCACCAGTACAGGCTGGGGGTTGACCTGCTGGAAAGTAGCTCTGCCGAGAAGGACCTGGGAGTGCTGGTGGAAAACAAGTTAAACATGAGCCAGCAGTGTGCCCTTGTGGCCAAGAAGGCCAATGGGATCCTGGGCTGCATTAGGCAGAGTGTTGCCAGCAGGTGGAGGGAGGTGATCCTGCCCCTCTCCTCAGCCCTGCGGAGGCCTCACCTGGAGTACTGTGCCCAGTTCTGGGCTCCCCAGTACAAGAGAGACATGGCACTCCTGGAGAGAGTCCGGCGGAGGGCTACCAAGATGATTAGAGGGCTGGAGCACCTCTCCTAGGAAGAAAGACTGCAAGAGCTGGGCCTGTTCAGCCTGGAGAAGAGAAGATTGAGAGGGGATCTCATCAACGTGTACAAGTATCTGAAGGGGGAGTGTCAAGAGGATGAGGCCAGCCTCTTCTCCGTGGTGCCCAGCAACAGGACAAGAGGCAATGGGCAGAAACTGAACCACAGGAAGTTCCATCTGAACCTGAGAAAAAACTTCTTCACTGTGAGGGTGACAGAGCATTGGAACAGGTTGCCCAGAGGGGTAGCGGAGTCTCCTTCGCTGGAGATATTCAAAACCCGTCTGGATGTGATCCTGGGCAATATGCTCTAGGTGACCCTGCTTGAGCAGGGAGGTTGGACGAGATGATCTCCAGAGGTCCCTTCCAACCTAAACGATTCTGTGATTCTGTGATTATCAAAAAAAAGAAAAAAAAAATCGCACATCACTGGGAAAATTTCAGGGCAGTTCTCCATAATCTCAGCCTTCCATAGCCTAACATGCTACTGCATTTGACAGGAACACATGCTAATGTCTGTCAAAAAAAACTGTCTTTTAACTAGCCTCATTTATTGCCAGTTTCTAAAACAGAAATTGCTGCATACTAAAACAGAAATTGCTGCACAAAACCATGCCAAACTCTCAGCGGATTTTTGAGCCAGTGGAATTGGCACTGTGAAAATGAATGTGTATTCCAGGTTTGGATTATCACTTTTGGGAGAAAAGGTTTAAAGCACCTGTGGTTTGCCAAGTTTTCCCAGATTGCTCTTCACAGGCAAGTTCTTAAGCGTATAAGTGCTGCCACTCAAGTAAAGCAACAATATGCAATCTGGTTTTGTCAGCGTACACAACATCTGAGCGAGAGCACCTAGCTTTTTAGTCACTTGAATAAAAGATATATAGTGCCTATAGAATCTTCATAAGAATGATCTACAAATCTAGACAAGCACCACCAGCTTCCTCAGAACACTTAGACTTAAAAGATGTGTTGAGGAAAGCTCTTTAAAAAAAAAACCTACTCTGAGAGAATTTGTGCCAGGCATTTTGCCAAAGGATAGATCATTAATGGTTTCAATGATCTTCCCTCAGAGAGGGGGTTGCCAAGACAAATCCTCTTAGTTATACTAGAAAGGTTAAGTGAGGTCAAAAAGTCCCACCTCTCTCCAGCTGTGGGCACTTCTCCAGTCTGATAATTTTGATAAAGAAATAAATGAATGCTTTAGGTGTTTATGTTTAATTAGTCTGATGCCAGCAGAGTTTTGAATAACTGGTATTATATTTGGGCTTGCGTCTGATTTGATTAGCTCTCCTAACAGCCTACCAGCTCTGTCACCCTACTGGAATAATCTGTTTTGCAGAAGTCAAGGCCATTTGAGACCTCTGGGCTACGTGTACACTGACAGCATGGTTGGCCACTTTCAGTTTGTGCAGTAAGACCGAGTAAAATAAAGGGGAAACCAGATGTACCTGGATCTCCAGGCAGTTTTCTGTGTCCCTTGAGGTTATGCTAGGCAAGAGATCCTGTTTTTTTCCTTATGAAGGCATAAGAACTAATTGCACTTGTAACACGCTTTGAAAGTCACAGACAGCATACTGGACAATACCTCAAGGATATTATTTACCTTCCACAGCAAACCGTCTAAACCTCCACCTCTTCCCTAAAGATTTTATGGACAAAAGGCAAGAATTTATCTCCTCTCAGAATACTACTTCTGCTTCTACTTTATGGAGCAACAAGAGCATAACTAAAAAAAGAAAGGGCTTATCATATTTAGCACCCCTACGAAACAGTTAGCAAAAATGAGTACTGAGAGCTATTGATTCAACTCCTATTATTTTGAGATCAAGCTTCTTTGGCTTACCAGTTTAAAGAAAGGACTGCAGAAGAAACATATCCAAAAGAAATTCATTAATTTCTGGGAAAAAATACAGACTATTTGAACATAGTAAAAAAACATGAACATAAACTGAGGGAAGATCATCACCTTCTCTCAAAGAACCAATAAGAAACAGTGTATCAATTGCCTCTAATAATCTTGAATGATTTTACTAACATTCTAGTGAAAGCTCTCTATGAAATTAAGAAAAAAAATATATTTTCTACTCTCTCCATCACAATATGGTAAACTGGCAGACTAAAGATATAATGGAGCCAACTTAACACAATTGGTAGTTTCATAGCTATTAACCTAGTATTAAAATTGTGCTAAATGATTACGGGCCTACTTCTCCAAGGTCCCACAACCTCTGAATACATCAGCACAACTAAAAGCAGCAAGGTAGTCAAACCAAAGCTTTCCATGTTCAAGTGAAAGAGATCCTGCATTTGCTGCTCTCTAAGATTGCTCAATAGCTTTGACTATACCATCCACAGTAGTAATTCCTCCCAAATAAGCCTATCATTCACAAAAGCTTCTGCCCCAGCAAAATGCTAATCAATCCCCCTGCCTAAAACCGCAGGAAACACACCCAGACAGATAACTTTTCTTAGAATACATGTCTCTAAAAAAAGATTATACATCTGGACAGCCACTGGAATTTGCTAACAATGCATTATAGTGACTCTGCTTATGTGTTTTCATTTTTCATGATCACTAATGCTGTGTTAGTTTCCTTCCTCTTATGCATTTCTTCCAAGCACAGAATGTGGCAAAACCAGATTTACTCTTTCCACGTATCATGCATCCTCAGGATGTTCCTTGCAATGCTGCTTTCAAAGGTAATTTCTTTGTGGCTCTTTCTGATTGTTACTACTAGTTAGGTGATCTCAACTGCCCCATGACAATGACAAATATATATTTAAAGCAATTAAAACAGACAACATATTTATAACAACTTGCTTAAGGGAAAAAAAATGGACACACCACGTCTGTTGGACTCCTCCTCTAACTCTGTGGTGGTTTATGCTGCCTTTCTCATGTAGGCTGTGGGTCTACAGAGCACATACTTCAGCATAAGAGTCTAAATAGGGCTCTAGATAGGTTTATAAAATTGCTGTAAACTCACCTTCTACAGAATTGTAAGCTGCATGTTTCAGGTTTTTTGACATGCTCTATTATAACTGAAAATAGAGTAACTGGGTAAGATTGATTTTGAAACTTTAAAAAGATAATACTTACCACCTTGCTCTTGGAGAATTCTATAACTGTATGCATTATGACATGCATGTTGCCATAAATACCTTGAATATTAGATTTGAATTTGTAAATTCAATTGTAAACAATTAAAGTAAAGCTTACCAAATGTGTAATGGAATTGTGCTTCCATATAAAAATTAAAAATTAATTTTAAGAGACAGACATGAACACATTGACACTATTTTCAGATGAGCAGGTAAGACCTGTAATTAAAGCCTGATCTTTGCCTAAGAAAACATCTGTTTTACTCACTGTGTAATTAGTAAATTAATGAATTCTAATTCATCCATACAAATGATTTTTTTCTCTCCAAAATCAATCATTTCAACACCTAAGATGTTTTCAACTACGTAAATTTACCAATAAGTGATACTGTAGATCAAGTTCAAATTATGCATGTGATTTTCTTCATAGTTATGTTTGAAACATTTTCTAATCCTCTCCCTCTGTTCTGCCAACATTGGCAGTTACATTATAAATAAAATGGATCTGTGCATTAATACATTTTGTGTAGTACCATACCAGATTAAGCTTCTCAGACAGTTCTTGTCAGAAAACCGATCTCATTGCATAACTGGTTTTGAACAGGAAATATGCTTATTGGTAGATTTAAAAAAAATTAAGTCTATCCCTCTCTACCCCATTTTAATACGTAGAGAGCAGAAAAATGAACAGTGAACACAATTCACAAAGCAGATCAGCAGATCAGTCATTAAAGAACACAGTGATGATATATTCATTTCAAGCATTTTCTTCTAAAAAAAGTTACTTTTAAAAACACGAAAAGGTAGATGACCACACTTTGTAAGAGGTTAGCACTGGATAATTACCAGAAACAAGACATAACTGGAAACATAGTACTGCAGATCACAGAAGCATATTGTTATGGTCTTGCTGCTATAAAGGAACGACAAAGAAAGGCTTCTGCTGTCCTATTATGTACGGCCACTGCTGGATTCTAATTCAAAGAGGCAATTCTGCTTGCCTACATTAAAAACCTCTGGCTAAAAACTACATATCTATTCATTTGCTATAATTCTTTCAATCTTCCTCTGAATCAGGGAGATGTGTAGAAGAAAACCAGCTAACAACCTCATAAGTACTTGTTTTATGAATCTGGCCCTGAGTCAAGAACTTGCAGTGAAAAGTCTTTTAATCACCTTCTTATCAGAATTTACTGGATTGTATTTAAGTTCAAGGGTATTAAAATGTGCAAAGGAGACTATGAAAAAAATGGCTGGGTTATAGACTTTAACTTCTTAAATAGAAAATTGAATCAAAATAGATTTTCTAATTTACAATGAATCAAAAGAAAAAACATTAGACCATAGCAAAAGTGGCACAAATGTATCAAAAAGCAAATGAATAAACATTTGAAAAGATTTATTATTAGAAATAGTAATAAATTTTGGAAAGATGAATGAATTTTAGTTAAAAGGTATAACTGACAATTTATTGGGTGGGAAGATGCATTATTTTCCAATTGTTATCCACCTACAGTAAAACTGATTTGTGTCCTATTGTATTTTATGGAAAAGGAGAGAGCAACTTTCAGTGATTTAGATTAAATGTATTAATCATAACCAGGCACTGTGAACTATATATCTACTATTAAAGAAGATTTTTGACATTTAATTCTGTAGCAATATTTTGGCTCTGTACCACTCTTCCTAAATCCAATTCCTGCTACAGTTGGCAGATTTCTCCCTTTTAATTTTATGAGGCTTAAAGTAGCATTTAACCACCCAAGCGGTAAATAATGCAGGATTAGAAATATTTAGTGTTTTGTTTCCCTTTGAACAGTACTAATCCATCAACCCCCAAATATTTTTAAAACATTTTTCACATTTTAGTAATATTTAATATAAGATAAAATACGTAAAATACTCCATGTAGATGAAGTAAAAAAAACACACAAAAGCTTAAATATATGCATGTACATTACTGAAATAGAGGAATTAATTTAATAAAGACATCAGTACAAAGAAGTCTTTAGTAAACACTTTAGTATTTAAATATTACATATGATGTGATAATTACATAGCTATGTTGTCAGATTACTGAGAATAAATTAAGTGTTCTGTTCTTCCTAACAAAAGGTCTCAATACATGTCAAAATATTTATGCTCAACTTAACAATGAAATGACCTACTTTTTTTTTTTTACTTAAAAAAAATTTACTTTTTCTGCAATCATTTTCTTTCTATTGCATAAATGCTACATTTCACTGCATGGGAAAGCTGCCTAATGGTAACTTCTAACAGGTAACGTTCTCAAAACTATTCTGGGCACTGCAAATTCTCTTAAATCATCTTAATTTTTTCAACTTCTACAACAGTATTAGATCCCAGTTCAAAAAAAAAAAAAAAAAAAAGCAGCAGGACAGCAAAGTCCCAATCACTGTATACATGCTTTCTTTTTCAAAACTTAACACAACAAAAGTAAAAAAATTTCTTTCTTTCAGTTTGGCTATATTTTACAGAGAACAAATCTAATCATATAATTTTCCCCTGCACAGTCAGCCTACTGCATCTATTTAAGTCTTTGTATATGACAGCTCTTAGAAATAAGCGGGGGGGGGGGGTATGAGGGAGAGGGGAATGGTACACATTTTTATCTAATGCTCTTTTGCTCTTTAAAGTGAATTTTACAAGTGTTTAAAAAAAGTGTATACACATTTATATCAAGAAAATCATAGTAGAGCTTGCTCATCAGCTGGTAGTAAGAAAAAGAGTGCATAAATAGACAATTTCAATTCTGAAAAGTGAAGATAAGTTTCTTCCTTTACCCTTAAAGCTACAATCTGCGAAGGTGTTAAGTCAGCATCGAGAAACAACAGAGTAAGAAAGGTATTCTCCTATGTCTCCATACAGGTTTTAAAAGTCAGCTGTCAGTGAGGGACTACCTACAGTTAATACAGAAAAGAGGAAGAACAAACCATATGCAAAAAGAAATTAGTTCATCACAAGCAAGTTTGTAATTCACTGCATCAAATTGCAAAGGGCCAAGTGGAACAGATTTTTGAACAACTATTGAGACTGTTGGACTGAGAGACCTCTTGTGATCAGTTATTATGGATTAAGCAGGTCTCCCCTACTCCACTTGGTAACAAATTAAGACCAGCAGTTTCAGTGTGCTAACTGAAGATACAGTAACTAACAGGCAAGGAGCAGCAGCTTCTTGAACTGTTACAATACAGTCAGAAGTGCTGATGTTGAACAAACCTTTTTTTTATTGTCCTCTGTTTATTTTGATACATGACATGAAATTCAGTAATAGGACAAATGGTTTAAGTACATAGAAAAACATAAAGATAATACAAATATTGTGTAGTATATGCAGTCTTTTCCATTCCAAAACATCAAGAGACCACTAAATGCACGACCTTTGAATCTTCCTGTGACTCACCTAACAACCTGGAGCATAATTAATTTACTGGGAGCCTTCATGAAGTGGCCTTTCCATTCTGTGGCTGCATATTAATCGTTCATTTAACATTATTTTTGCAGTCTCTTGATACTGGATAAACATATTTACGTATCCACTTCTGCAACTCCTTCTAGCTGAAAATCTCAGAGAAATATGACGTGAATTCAGCAACAAAGCCTGCAATCCTGTGAAGAAAAGGATCTTTTCTGCCTTCAGTTAGATGTATGCACTCCGTTGGGTAGTGCACTTTTCGGAATACACACTGAGGTTCCACATAAGTTGGAAGCAAATGTGAAGAATACCATATTCAGCTGAATAGGTAGGAAGAATATAGATAGGCAAAATAATTTCTAGAATGGTAATTTATGTTCAGTAAGAGGCCAAAAATTTAATACGTTCCACAAATGGATTAAACAGTTTTATTACTAGTCAGAAAATATCTTTTGCTATACTGTATTGCTATAGGTTCTGTGTTGCTTTGGAGTAAAGTAGCAAATCGCTACCTGTGTTACTTTTACCACTTTCAGCCTACACTGAAGTGGTGGTGAACTGAGGTAGCTTAGTTTCATATATGAAAAACACTGGGGTAGGTGACATGCACAGAAGTGGGCATAACTGTGCCACGAGTCTTGAGAGAGATGATCTCTCCACTCTATTATAGACAAGAAACAGAGAAAAAGGTTGCGAATGTGAAATGAGTTAAAACCATTCACAGCATATCCTACTACATTTGAAGGGATGTTATTTAACATACTCTGGAGGAGGAAGAGGAGAGAGGGTGAGATAACACTTTTCTCATCATATAGTCGCAATACTAAAAGATATTACTATCTGGATCTCAGTCCTGTTAGTCTCAAAAATTAAGATGTCAAAGGCTGGAATTTCAGAACAGATCGTATATTAAGGAGAACTAGTACTAAAATAAAAGTTAAAGTATAGCCAAAGTTAAAGTTTATTTGCTGTAAACACTGTATGATAACTATTAAAAGACTTAACAGTTAGTTTCTGAGAAATTTTGGATACTTTCTTCCCTCCTCCAGTTATGTTCTCAATGCTTAAAACTTGATTTTTTTTATTTCAAGAAACAAAACGGCAACACATACATAATTTTCCAGAGCATTCTCTAGAATAGCATTTCACATTGTAAAAATTGAAAATGAGTCTTGAAACACTCTTCCACCTCTAGCATGACAGAACATGAACTGAGGGCATAGGTTTTTTTTTTGTATGTATCTTTTGGTAGCAATGTCAGTTTAAGCATCCTCTGTGAAATTCCTAATTACTTGTTCTCTTCTTTGACTCTTCTCCTAGTTCTGTTGGAACAAATATTGGTGGGAGTACAGGGTGAACCAGAGAACAGAAATAATTTAGGTTATGAATATGGGTTTGGGAGGACTTTCGATGCCGCCCTCCGGCCCTTTTTTATTCCAGATCTCTTCCCTTGTCTCATTGCCTTTGAAGAATAAATCTATTTGTTCATTCCACCTTAAGTTCTCCTTAATTTAGGATTTCAGACAAAGTTCACAGTTACCTTTTCTTTATGGTTTTTCAATCTAGAAAAAAAATTTTCCTTTGTAAAATTTAAAGGAAATTCAGAACTACTCTTAACAGTGCATTCGTCTTCTACACTGATGATATCTAGGTTGGACAGATAGCAGTTAAGTCACAAGTAGGTTAATTGTGACTACAGCAGCTGTGGTTCTCTCCACTACTTTATAATTATTTTTAACCATATGTAAAGGTAGTGCTCTATTATCTGTTTAACTAAAGTCAAAGTAATCAAATAGAAAGGTAGAGGAGTACCTGTTAATTTCCATATTATACCTCACATTACAGAAGGAACAGAACGACTTTCTTGGGAGATTCAATTTCATCATAACATACCCTGTGTTTGCTACTTCATTTTTCATGCTGTATTTTGAACTTATTTGATATATGCATCTCCAAGATAAAATTTTGAAGAGGATATTAAAGGTTCAGTTTAGTTCACTATTCTTACAGCTGCCTCCTACACAGTATATAAGCCACTTATACTCAGAATGTGGATATAAAAAAAGATACATGCAAGCTGCAATTTGTATTTTCATTTTTATTATACATGAAGCAAAATTATATGACATTAATTTCCAGTCTTTGCTTTATAGTAATGACCTGACAGGTGACCTGCTAAAAAAACCGAACACTGTCATCAGATAAGAATTTTTTCATCTATAGTATATAAAAATCAAGCTAGAACAGAGCTAGATAAAAAAGAGAAAATATACATATTTTTTGAGTTATATCTCCCAGATGCTGAACAGTATAAGTTCAGAAGTCTACTAATAGGCTTAATCTAGACTGCTTTAGATGCTGGAAAGCTAACTGGCAGGGTATTTCTATTAGATAGCCTAAGTGTCATTATGAAAATTGTGTCCCTAAGAATGACAACCATATGAAAGGCAACTAACAGCTTACCTATTTTAAGTTGCTCTGTGTCTATTGGTAGGACTCATTCTCCTACACTTCCCTCTTTCAGGCAAAAAGAGGATGTTTCCAACAGAATGGAAAAACTACTCCTGTGAATGAGTTATTATGGTTTAGCATATGGTTATCAAGAAACCATTTCAGGAGTTAAAGAGTTGTACCTGATGTTGTGCATACTTTCAGTTAAAAATGCTAAACTTAATTTTGTAGCTTAAACCACTGTCATGACTTAATGTTTATGATAATACTACAGCATAAATTAATGAGTTACTGCTCATCAGCTAAACCACATTAACTGCATGTGTTCCTTGCCTACTACACATAATATTTTCTGTCTGTTCTCAGAGTTAGATGATCAACTCCCCCATCCCATCCCAAAAAAGCTTTCTTCTACCCTATCAATCAATTTTAAAGGCTAATACAAGGAAATACGACTCCTAACTTGACACTGGGATATGAGATGTCATTAGTTTATTGTCAATTCTTCAAGATGTCACTGTGAGCTGTTATTAGAAGGAAGCTTCTGGGAGAATAGGTGGCATTTTAGGAAAGGATTTTTTTAAAAAAAGTTATGTCTAAAGACAAATTCTTTCCATTGAAGTTGCATTAAAACATTTTTTGTTTTTAATCACAGAACCAATAAGGACTTAAGAAGTCAAAGCAAGCAAATTCCAGATTTCTAGAAGAGCAACACAACACATTCAGCCAGACACTAGAAAGTGGGATTTCTTTGTAGCAATCAGCAGAAAAGAGGAATAATTACAAAGCTGCATATTTTAAAACCAAAGGTTTTAAGAAGTCATGATTACCTTTAGAGAGAGCATAGACAGAACCACAGTTAATCTGCTCAAGACAGACACATACTGAAGAATAAGAGATGGCATTATGCTATTTGCCCTGGTTTAAGAGTAAACTTCAGTGTAATTTTAGATGACTATCATTTGAGTTGTTAGGTTAAGGTGAATTACAAAGAAAACTGTTCAGACTAACAGTTCACAGCACTTGTCACTATGAGTAAACTGCTAGATACATGAAAAAACAAATGAACAAAAAAATACAAACAGCACATTTGGCATTTCTGAGACTAATGCTTGAGGGCAATTATTTTACTGAAGTGAGATGTCATTTTTGACACTGTACTTAAAGTGAGAGTCCAGGAAAAAGATTTTAAGTCGTCACATTAACATCTGCTAGAAAGAAGTTAATCTTTGATATTTTTAAATGTTTTGATCATTGTGGCAGATGAAATACACCTAGAAAAACAACTGAGAGTTCTCTATTGTACAAATGACTGTTTCACAAGCTGTACTTAAGAGATATCTTTATCTTAACTGATGTTTAATGTGCTACAATTTGTTGGCAAAGTGTAATTGTTACTTCTACAAACTATGCATTGGCTAATGCATTAAAAAGATTTTTTTCCTTGATAGGCATACATTGTATAAGAACGAACACAGGCCACGTTTCAAGGCTATCTACACTCCACTTCACAGGATAAGTGACATTCCATAACTTTATTTGCCCTTACAAGTTACCTTCCCTTCATCATTTATAACGACATTGTATTTTCAAGCCCTTGGGATAATCATAGCTCAACCAGTCTGAGCTAAAAGAGAAGAAATTAACTGCTAAATGTTTTGGATGCACAAGGAATATTTAGAATGGTGTTAGTAGTAAGGGTAGGTCAGAATCATTACTGAAGACAACACTCTTGAAGAGGTTATCTGTCAAGAATTTTTGGAACAAATCTATATTATTTTTGTTGACTCTTTTTTTTTTATTTTTTTTTATTTACTAGAAGCCAACCAGAGATGTTTGGATTTTGTAAATGTTTGCATCTGTGCCCTGCGGCAGGAAAGGGTGAAGAGGGAAGAAGGAACTGGGCTGCCAGTTGTTTCAGATCTTTATTACTCAAATCAAACTTTGGTACCAAGCCTTAAAATATGGAATGTAAATAACTAGAAGAATGGCTTATGTTAACCTTAGTAATCAACGTTTCCATTTGTTGAGAAATCAGATTGCTGACTGGTAAAAACTTTGTCAACTGAAGTAACACAATCAAAAGAGATACAGGAGTGTGGGGTGGGTGCGTGTGTGTGGGGGGAAGACTCCCCCGCACATGTTCTCATTCACTAGTAAGTGTCCTTATAATTATTAGAAACTAACTGTATATATATGAGCTATATACATATATGTATATCTATATATTATATTTTAATGCCTCAGTAACAGAACTGAAAAAACTGAACAGTCTTAAACTTGTTGAAATTGAACCATTTGGTGTTTGAGTTATTTGTGACTTCTGTTTGGCTAATGAACTGCAGCTTCAAAGGAGGCAATAGTAATATTTATGCCCGTTTACTGGTTTGATGACACCAAGATGGTCATAGCTTTTCTTTAAGGAATTATTATAAACGTGACTCAAGGGTTACGGTAGGTTAAAAAACATTGCAAGGAAGACTTTATTAAACCTTTCAGATCCAATAAAGGATATACAGAATCCAAAATACTTTGTATATCAGTTATAACTATACTGATGAAACTGATCTAATTCTAGTATTCTGCCTTAACCAACCACACAACATTTAACTGTGTCTTGAGCAGTGGTCCACCACTGACAGGTACCACTAAGAAATACTCATCTGCAATGAAACATAATGTAGGCATGATTATGATTCATTTGATGAGTGCGCTAAGCTATTATTAAAGTCACTAAGAAACATTTACTCTTCCATCAAGCTCTCAGCCATGGCAGGTAAAAGAAATGATATCGAGCTTTTGTCAGTACATATGAAAGCTTCAGCAAAAATGCACTTGAAAATTTATTTGTGGAAACTAGAACATCTTAAAACATATGGCAGCTGTAAGAATAGCAAGCAGTTTTCCAGTAAACGAAAAATGAAGTTTAAGATGATCATGGGGAAATATGCAATATCCTTAAAACTTACATTCCATATTTGAAATCCACATTGTTTAGAATGGGGTTTTGAAAACTGACAGAAGCATTTTTTTCCTTTGCTTTCTCAAAAAGGAAAATATTTCAATTTGACCATGTTCTGAAGACTAGAAAACAGCCACCTGACTCACTTCGCAGGATAATTTTAGCATTCTAGCCAAGAGTTACTGATCACTGGCAGAATCAAAGGTGTGGCCCATCCTGCCAAAGCAGCATTCCCTACGGTACCAGCCTGAGCTTTCTGTCCCTGAAAATAATATCTGCAGGACATAAACAAACGTACCTACCTACTCTATGAAAAAAAGTTCAATGGACGAAACCAATCAAAAAAGGTTGTCCCTCCACTCTGTGCTGTAAAACTAAGGTACTAAATTGATTAGATCACATTCTTTCAATTTTTGTTATACTCAGTTCATTTTGCCTAAGTAGATACAAGTTTGAGACAATTGCAAATAAGAACATATGAAAAATTAAAGAATAGCATACTACAAAATGCTTTAAAAAAAGAGCTCAAAATATATGTGGTGACAGGGAACTAATACAAACATTATAAAAAATAAAAGACTCTACCCTCCTAGTCACTTAAGAGAAATTTAATTCACAGCTTTAGCAGTATAAGGTTTCAGAACGTCATCATCAGACAGAGGTCTAAACTTCATGATCTTGGGCAAGCGAAAGTCTGGAACTAAACAAGCGTTTAGTCTTATCAGACTCTAGTCCGACATCCTGCTGGATATCAAATAACATCACTCATACTTCTACAAAGTTTGAAGTACTGTCTATTGCTCTAAGTGACAAAGGTTATCTGAAGAAAGTAATTAAAAACTGCACAAACAAGTTTTATTTCATATACTTAATTGCAACTGAATTCTGTTTACCTGACTGTAGGTCTCACATTAAATCTGAAAGAACTCTCCATAATACTGAACTAAATTTAAATATGGGAAGCGGTGGTGTTTTCTGGAAAGTTGCAGAGCATCCATTAAAAGGCTTGCTCCTGATACTGTAAAAGCAGTCCCAGTTACTCTTTAAGAAAAGATTTCTTGATCTGTAAGTAGGTTTCTTCTCTAAAGCCACTTCACTAAATTTTCAAAATATTTTTTATGGAAAAGAAAAAAAAGTGCCTGCTTCTTCAGTTAGAGAGAACTTAAAAGATGAAATATTTGATCTGATTTTACATTTTGAAAGCAGTTAATCTTGTGATCTTTAAAAAGAGTCATAGGATTTGACGAACTATCGAGACACCAGACCTTGGAATAACAAGTCTCTCAAATGTAGCTTTCATGCCTGATGCATTTTTGCATAATTACAACAACGTGTAGTCAAGCTCAACAGTACAACTGCGCTAAAAGAAAAATCAATCCTGAGAGTGCAAGATCTAAAATATCTTCAGTATCATGAAATCAAAATCCGTGACAGACAAGGGTGAGAGATGGAGAAGGCGGCCGGGGGGGGGGGGAGGGGGGGGAAGTAGTCAAAAAAAGGTATAATTTTTATAGGACATGTCTTTTTGGAGTTTAGCCCAAGGAAAAAACTCCTTAGATTCCTGTCCAGATAGAAAAACTAGTGTAGCAAGAGATGAGACATCCGAATGCCTAGACAAAACTCTGGAATGTGTCTCCCTGTCTCAGGAACGGAACTGTATCTAGAACTACACAAATAACAGCCCAGAGAGCAGCATTGATTTTTAAATCCTACATTTGCACTTACTCGTATGGAAGAGTTGTAAAGAAAACAGAGAAACTGTTTAGTCAATGAGTGCTGAGTTGAGCAAAATATTAAAGAAATCACTTCTATTTTCAGTAACTATAGTTAGTGCTAATTTTCTTTTATTAGGGCTTGTGTGATCACTCCAGGAACCCATTCAAGAAAGCATGTCCTTAAACATTGAAGGAAAAGAGTTCACCTATTTTACATGATAAAAATAAACACAGGACAAATTCACATTTCTAATGCATCTAAAATGTTAGATTCCTCATTTTAGTCTGCTAAGCACCAAATTTTCTCAGGTAATTTGTTGGAAAGGCCAGAAATATAATACTGCATAAATGATATGCAACAGAACAGAAATGTGTCTGGGGGAAATGGTTAATCAGATCATATACAACTGCAGAATTCAACCAAATACAATATGATGTCAAGCAATAACCTTGTTAAAAGACTTCATTAAATGCTGATATGTAGCACTGATGTGGTAAGTGCACATACCATGTTTCTGACTATGATTACAAAATCGCTACTACAAACTTGACATGGGTGGAATCAAAAGCATAATATATAGAAAAACCACAAGTGCTTATTTCTTTTCAAAGAAAGGTATGTTACAAATTACGCTGCCACAAAACAAAGCAAAAAGGCATGAAATGTCAGCATTACCGTTGTATACCATTATATATGCCTGACAAATACTATTTAATTAGATAGGCACATTTTTTATGGAATCCCTATCTTTAATGAGTAGGCTGGACAATCCAAAGGATATAAAGCACTTTCATGACATATTTTTTTTCATTTCCTTGCTTAGCTTTTTATTATCTCCTTTATCATGACTCATTCAACCTGGACATTGGATTAAGCAGGGATTTTTCAGTATTTGCCTTTCCAACCAAGTTTTTACAACACTGGACCAGCCAGAGGCAAGTAAGATCACTAAAAAACGTGTTCTGATTCAAAAGCAATACACTAATGACAGAAAGACAGTTTGTTCAAACTAAGCAAGTAGCCTACTGAAATACAAAAAGAACATCTAGACAGCATCTGAGTGGCAAGTATGGCTACTTCAGATTAAAATTCACCAACTGGTCCACAGAGAGCAGCATGCTTCCTCTGATTCTCAGCTCCCGTTGCTTTAGAAACAGTGGCCTAAGTTGGCAATTTCCTTGGTACCATACCTAGCCTGTTGGTTCTCTTACAGGAAAAACCCAAACAGTTGGGCATTAAACATTTTTAGACAGAAAGAGATGATATAGTACAGTCTTAGCATACCTATGCATTTTGCCTTCCCAAAACTAGTAATCTCTTAATGGCTTTATTAGCTGCTAAGGTTCAGAACCTTCAAAAGTATCTTTTCAAAAAAAGATTCTTAAACTTACCCTATGTGTATGTAAAGGGCTAACTAAAGGTTCACATTCCCTGGGTATAAGATATCCTTAGACTGAATCCATCTCAGCATATAGTGTTTAGGAAATGTGTCTTAGAAGGAAACTTCATTTTTTGCCTTATCTCACTTTAAAGTATGTGTAAGAGCAATGATATAGACATCAGACTCCTTGCTGTTAAAAATGAAAGAAGCAGGTCACCATCACAACTCTGTTCAATGAGTTGAGTCTGCCCTGTTCATTCCTCAGGATATTAAAATTAATCTTTCTAAAAGCATTTTTGCTGCTCTTCAGTGTTACCATCTAATAAGAGTAATTACTTCTTGTTCTGTGTTATCAGATATCACAGGTATTAAAAGACTTTCTTTGTCATCAGATTGAAGTAGCCAGGAAAAATTTTCTTTACAAAGTGACAACTGATTTAAAAAGCAAGTTCGTGTGCTCTGACTTGTATAGCTACATTTTCAAAGACTGATGCAGCACAACAGTGCCCACAAACATAAGTATTCATTAACAAGGTTAGAAGATCAGAGAACTCTGCATTTGAAGCACTACATTCATTCCATATATGCACTCTTGCCTAAATATAGTGGTTTAAGAGGTGTGCTTACATGTCAACCTTATTTCACAACACTATGTAAAAGATGTATTTAATAACTGGAGGTAACTGAATTATCATTCTTTAATAGATCAGCTTGCATTTTTCTCATAAAAGGAACCATGATACCATATATGAGATATGATCCCTGGAAGGCAAAATGGGCTGCTAAGGACAATACAGGAAACGTAGCAGAAGATAAACTTTCTTTTATTATATATATGCATTCACAGTATATCTTCATCAATTGAAACTTGATCACCTTTTTACAATTTGGAAGAAAAGGCAGTTTTTAGGGTAGTTAAGCTATGTATCATCAATGCCATGAAGCTAACCTATCAGTTATAATAGCTCCTATAAAATACCAGAGTGAAATTGCAATAAGCCTAGAAAATGGGCTACAAATCCCAGATATGCTCAAGCAAGCACTGAACCAAAAATAAAAATAGGAAGATAGGAAACCAAGAACTAGATAGCAATCATCTAATTCATGACCACTAGCAGCAGAGATCATAGGTCAAGGTTTTAAAGTATCTTATTCAGCACAGCAATTATTGAACAGATACTCTGATTATCAAAAAAATCCCTCCCTCTTCAAAACAAGTTAAATTTCTAGCAGTTCTTTTCTATTATCTGCACATGCAGTCTCTCTCATTTCTCAACAGCACCTTATTCTGTTTAGGCAAACTAACAGTGTTCTCAAATAGTAAAGATTACTGATGCTGCAATATTTAATCATGCTGGAATGTTTGTTATACATTGATAGAGAGTCTCCTAATTTTTCCTCCTCTTCCAAATACTATTCATATAAGAAAAGAATAGAGAGCACTACAGTGAGTACATTTGATCTTAAAACGTCCACTCTTCCCCATGCCCTCCACCTACAACGAACAAACTCTTAACGATTCATTAAAGTTTTATTTTAGTAAAAAGCTGCAGGAAAATCTCACTGTTTGGACTGTGTATAGAAGCAAAAATAGCTAGATTTTTTTTCTTTCATTATAAATATAACTATTCTTAAAGCTGAAGACCCTGAAAAACAAACAACTGTCATTTGTAATCAGATGCTAAGTAGTTTTGTCTAAAGGTATGTGATGGGTATGACAGGTGCATTAATAAAATTACTTTTAGTTTTCTAAGGGTATGTACCCTTTCCCTCTCAAGAAAGAAATCAACCAAACAAAGGAGAATAAGGATAGATTTTTCAAAGTGGACTTTGGAGAGGAGGAAAAAAATAGTACAGTATTGTACCATATATCCATCCTAGAATGCTTTTAGTATTAAATAAAATTGAACAACTTGGGTCTGATTTTTTCTTCTTCATAAGAGAGGGAAAACATGCTTTCATGTTAGATAAATACAGAAAACTTTCTTAAATAAAAGAACAAAAAACCCCTCTTCCTTCATACAGCTCAGAACAAGTAGTGAGGAACAGTCTTAGACTATTTCTGCCATTCAAGTAAGTATATACAAACATTCAATTGAAACAGAATGGCAGTAGGAAGTAGTAAATGGAAGTAGTAAACTAGACATTATTTAAAAAAGCAAACAAACAAAATAAGCAGTAGTAGCATTGTAGTCTTACCATTCAATTATTTATCCATACCATTAAGACAGAAGCATAAGAGGAATAAATACATTTTTCAGTTGTAAGAACAGCTTATATTAACTTACGATAATAAAAGCACCTACCAATGTCGTCTGGTTTCCTGAAGCCTTTTTTATGTTTCTTGCTGGCATTCCATGAAGATGACTAAATCTACTCTGGAAACCTACAAATAAGAAGTGGGGATTGATTTAAGAGTATTTCCTATACCACAGGAACAAGAAAATTATCACTACACAGCAATCTATTGATCTATGCCACTGACTTCAATTTAAAAATATATTAATATTAATATTGCCAAACATGGCACCTACGAAAATAAAGAGCAGAGAATGGGAAAACCGTGAGAAAGATTAAGGTGTCATGAAAAAAGAATACTCTCCATACATTTTCTGACTGCAGTTCTAGTTCCATGCAGTTTGCTGCATAAGCTGAGCAGACCATACTGAAGCAGGTGAATGACTTTGCATCACTTACAACTTCTTTAGTACTAGTACTAGAAAGTTTAAAATCTGGTGAACAGGCAGAGACTAGATTCAGCAGAAAATAAGGCTCACAAAAGAATCCACTGCATAGAGAAGTAGAAAGAGAGAAAATATTCTTTCTGAGCGTAAAAGGTCCTTGTGGTAGATGGAAGATACAATAAAATTCTTTGGCAGCAAGCTCAGGTCCGACAACATCAGCCTTCAAATGAGTGGGTTCCTAGCTGTGAAGGCAATCAAGTGCGGGAACAACTTACCATTGGATATACTGGATCCATAGTTGTCAGAAATCTTTTAAAGAAGGCGGGGGGGGGAGGGGGGAGAAGCATAGCTTTCTAAAATGTATTCTCAATCCCTGCCATAAAGAAACCCTTCACTCCTCTCCACAAACAATATGGCCTGAGCATAAAGCAAAGCAAAGCAGATGATCATACTGATCTTTGAATCTACAAACTAAGATATAATTCTAAAATTATCACAGAAGCCAGCAACAAAACGTAATATAAAGACTCCCTTTAAGTAAGTCTCAATAATTCTCAATGCAAAAATTGTGACAATAACAGAGTAGGCTATCAAAATCAGCAACTCTTACACTTTCTGACTTTTCTAATCACTGCTGTCTAGTCTTAAAAATTAAGTAGTTTAGGGATAACAAACTGGTAACTCCCAGATTTTGTCAACATTTTACATATTCTACACAATCCACAGACATTTTTCTACGAAATCCAAGTGATTCTAGAGTTTGCATTTGATTGTTACCTACCTCTTCTCCCTGAATGGGACATAAGAGGGAAAGTACCAGTTAAGATACTTTCAAAGACGGGATCAGGCAATTCTCTCTCCAGTTCTGTAGCGTCCTCCTGTTCCCACCAAGGAATGACTCCTGTAATTCCACAGGCTCCGCCAGGTTCATTTTCATGAAACCAGTCACTCTGCTCATCGTCACCTGTGTGAGGACAGCATCCCCCCCAAGGCCCCCAAAAAGAAGGAGGAGCAGAGAAGATTTAAAAAAAAAAAAAAAAAAAAAAATCAGATGTTACCCTCAAACACTCTGACAGGACAGTAATTTCTTTTGCTTTATAGTTGTACAACATTGTATATAGCAGTTCTATTTGGAAAAATATTTCTCAGTAGGATTACGAGCATTGTCATCTATAAAAACGTATAAAATGTAATGTTTTAAAACTAACTTAGAATAGTGAAAAAAACAATAATAAACTAGTTAATCCTTTGTTGATAACTGCAGAGAAATCCATTTAAGCAACTGCACTTTCCGTATTAACAAAACAAGCCTTAATTTCCTGCAGGGAATTAAAAGGTATAAAACTGAAACTAGTTCTTTGCAGCTGATAATAGTATATAATTAGCTTAATTTCATGATTTGTATGGCTAGCAAAAGGGAAAAACAATCATGAACAGATGTGACTGAAATTAATCTGATTAAGTTCATTTAGAAATAAGTTTTGAAAAAGTTGATTTTAAATGAAAACAGACAGTGCCATTTGATTGAGAATCATACTACATTATGCCGTAAAGCTTGTCATTTTTATTAACCATACCTATAGAACTAATATTTAAATATTAGGACTCAAAGTCAAATGCAAGACAAGACTGAAAGTCTAATCTTAAACTTAACTGATATAAAATATACCAGCAATTGAAAATAAACGTTTTTTAAGAGAAATAGCAATTCTTTTATACAAACTGGCAGTTGACAGTAGATCAGAAAGTAGCCTCATAAAACATGGCAAGTATCCTTTCGTACACTCAAAAGTTACATTCCAAAGGACGTCTTCTATATGCTAATTCTACTTCAAAGTATCCAAACCATGCCTCACTATTTCTGTATATATATTATTTCTGTACGTGGTGTTTCAATTTTTAAGTAGGTGGGACTAAACAAGAGACAAATGTAATATTTATTAGATGCTTAATTTTCTGTAACAAAAAGCAACTGCGTAAAATTTCATTGCCGCTCAGCCCCATAATGGGAAAATATAAGTAATGAAAGCCAAAATTTGAGGAAAAAACACAAGATTCAACACACCTTTTCCAAATATTCTTCTCCATGCAGAAACTTATTTCAAGACCAAGTGCAAGAGGAAACGGCCATAAATATTTGTTGAGAAGAGTATAAAAAATACAGAATAATTAAGGCCTCTCACTGGTCGCTTGCAGGTGAAATGTGACCTTTAATTGTTGAATGGTCACTGCTAACACCAAAATTACTAAAGGCTAGAGAATAGAGGAACTTTTAGAGTAAAGAAGGAAAAAAAACAGAGTCAAAAAAGGGATTCTTAGGTCCAAGTAGTATTTAAATTTCTTTGTAGATGACATTTCAGTTGACTCTCCATACTTCCTTTGATCATCATTTATAGCTATGACATTTAACTAAAGCAGTCACCATTAATTCTCACCTTGTTTTCCTACAGACAGGCATGGTTTCTTTGGAACATGTGTGAATACTGAACAGAGATAGCATCAGGAAGAAGAAAAAAGCAGAAGCACATCTTTTCACTAATTCTGAATTGTGGATCTTCCGAATCACGGAAGACGGACCTTCCTGTGTTTCAGTTTGTGCCCAACGACTCTTGTCCTGTTGCTGGGCACCACTAAGAAGAGTCTGACTTTGGCTTCTTTATATCCTCCCTTCAGATATTCATATACATTGGTAAGATTTCCCCCTCAGCCTTCCCTTCTCCAGGCTCAGTATTTTCTCATATGGAAGATTGCTCTAGTCCCTTAACCGTCTTTGTAGCCCTTCCGTGGACTCACTCCAGTAGCTCCATATTTCCCTTGTACCGGGGAGCCCACACCTGGACCCAGAACTCCAGGTGAGGCCTCACTGGGGCTGAGTAGAGGGGCAGGATCACCTCCCTCCACCTGCTGGCAGTGCTCTCCCTAATGCAGCCCAGGATACCTTTGGCCTTCTTGGCCACAAGGGCACACTGCTGGCTCATGGTCAATTTGTTGTCCACTAGGACTCCCAGGTCCTTCTTTGCAGGGCTTCTTTCCAGCAGGTCAACCCCCAGCCCGCACTGGTGCATGGGGTTATTCCTCCCCAGGTACAGGACCTGGCACTTCCCTTTACTGAACTTCATGAAGTTCCTCTCTGCCCATCTCTCCAGCCTGCTGAGGTCCTTCTGAACGGCAGTATTAGCCACTCCTCCCAATCTTTTATCACCTGCAAACTTGCTGAGGGTACGCTCTGCCCATCATTCAGACCATTAACAAAGAAACCGAACAGCATTGGACCCGTATTGGCCCCTGAGGGACATCGCTAGTTACTGGCCTCCAATTAGACTTGACTAAGGCATATAAAGATGCAAAAACATTATGCATACAAGAGGAAAGTGTTGAATATTTGTTGCACTTTAAATTACTGAAGAATTTTTAGGTACATCACACTGTTCAAATGTTACCAAGGAGAGATCTGTCAGAGAAGAGAAACTCTCTAGATGCATGCATTTTCAAATCTCAATCCTAGACTAGTAAAAAAAAAACAAACTGGTGTTTAGAGAATATCTCTGAATGAAAATAAGCTCTAAAATACTGTCACATTAATTCAAAGAGCAAATAAAATCCAAAAAACTCACACAGTAGTAGTTTGAAAGGCAGTACTTTGATCACATGGTCTTATGAAAAAATTGGAGCAACTGAGGAATTAAAACTTAGCCAAAAGCTGTTTTGAAAATCAACCTTTGTAATACAATAAACCTACAGACAATCTTTTGGAGAGTAAAGTCACTTATATTACATTGAAGTTATTTATATTAAGTTATAGATTCAGGATACCCTGCTACAGCATTTCAAAAACCCTGAAAGAGAGCTATACTTCAATTCATTAAAATAGTAATAACAACTGAAATACAGTAATTGACCTATGAAGTAACTTGTAACGCTTACAGAATTTCAACTGATGTGGTTTGAGGGGTGGAGAAGGGAAAGATTGTTTCAATACCTTGTCTTCCCTCATCATTGGTAAACAAACCAGCATCACTGCTGCTCAGACTGCTGGATTCACTGTAATAAGAGAAAGAAAGAAACAGATCAAAAGAGCAACTGATCTTTCAGTTGTAAAATTTTAAGGAGACAAGGCTGTGCTCAGATGGAATTTAAGTCCAACAAAGAACTAAAAGAAAATAAGATTTTTTTTTAAAAAAAATCAAATTGCAAATATCCTAGTTCCATTAACTACAAAGCATATTATTTTTGGCGCATAAAACCATGGGAATCTAATGGTACCCTGACAGTAAGCCAGATGCGACTGCAATGAGGCGCTGACACAATTGATGCATTTTATTATCTGCTTCCATCAAACGCTCCCTGGTCCTTTCTTATGGTGTGCAATTCAGCTTGATCCTGGAACACATCACTGCTCAATAAAACAGGAAAAATCTCAATCAAAAGCAGTCCAAGCCTTTCTTCAGCACACAAAATATAAGAGCTTGAAGACAGAATTATCTTTGCAAATATTCTGGAAAATACACTGCTTAAGGATTCATTACATATTACTTGGGGAAAAAAGAAAAAAGTTTACAACGGTAGCCCATTAAATCAAAGTAAAGGTCACCCCAGAGAAAATGAATATGATCAATAGGATCATAACACGAACAAAGAAAGGCAAGTTACAATTTACTTTTCCACAACTTGTCATGGCCTTAAAATTAGAACATGGGCATACAATACGCACACACTTTTGAGAGCATACTTTGTTCTTTGTTGTACACACGTTATTACAAACAACATTCCATCTGTCTCCAAATATTGAAATAGCCTCTTGTCTTTTAATAACACAGACCACAATCTGATGAGCGTCACATTAAAGGATTTTTTGTAAACTAAATATTTTGTCTTTTGTAAGTAGAGTAGCTCTATTAAGGAAGCAATATATCACCAGAATTTAATCAAGTTATACTTACAGTGAGATGCAGAAGAATCTGAAAAGGTCACCTCAGTTCACCTAACAAATTCAAGTACAAGTTATAAATCCTATGGCTACTCTCATTGTTGTATACAAGCTATGTAAAAAGTTGAGATCAGTAACCTTTCTACGTTTATTCATACTAAAATAGACACTTGAATTCAACTGATTTACTATGTCATTTTTAGTTATTTCCTCTACATATTTAGATTAGTTTTAGTTTTGTTTCTAAATATCTAGCATGCTTAGGAAAACTATTTCTTTTTAAATGTACATCTCAAAAGTAAGCCTCAATAATTTTCAAGTTTCTAGAATCAATTATATAAAATAGACTAATTTATGTTCAACTGGAACTATATACCTGTTTTTGTATCTTCCTTTTGGAAGCATTCCAACAGGATTCGTACTTAAATATATCAGAAGCCACAAACAGTCTTCTGCAGCTATCATTTATATATATAAAAATGTATTTGAACAATAAGTTCAAATACAGGAACCTTAGCTGTACCTTCTACTTATACGAATTCTTACTGCATAAGCAGTATTTATACCATATTTTATCCATAATACAATTAAGTGAGACCTAAGAACTCAACTTGGATAACTGCCCTAAATAGAAGAAAGATGACAAGCACTGAGCTATGAGAATGGAACCATATTTAAAGGGAGTGACCAAGATTTGAACCTCCTAATATTGTAAAGCTAGGCAAATCCTTAGTAGCTTCTTTCTAGAAAGCATCTCATCCTCGCTTTAGTTACAGCATAGATGGCATCACTGTCCTTACATTTCCTTGTGTGCTATATTATATCATATAGCTTTCTTTAAAACAGAACATCCTTTTTCATGGATTCTTCCTGTCAATTTATTGTTGTCTAATTAAACACATTTTTTTTTCTTAAAAAATGAAAGAGTTAGGAAATCCTGTATACATTTTAGCTCTCTCCACTAAAAATTCCCAACTTGGAGAAAAATAGCCTCCTTTTTCTAAGGAACAAAAGGAAAGAGACACTTTAAACGTGCATATAACTCTTACTGTAGGAATAGCCAGCTCATGAAGTCATAAGCACTGGAAGCTTTCAGAGGTACACCTAATGACAGGTTTTTTTTTAGTATTCTGCTTTTTTTTTTTTTTTTTTTTTAATCATAAACTACAACTCTGGCATATTCATGGCAGCCACAGCATCCATTTTGCTCAGGCCACAGTCAAACAGGGCAGGAATTACAGCTGAGAGCTGCTACATGGCAATCCCTTAACTGGATTAAACACAAGACCTTCGGAATTAATTTATTACTTTTTAAATATAATGAAAGCTGTTATGATGGAAGTTACTTCCAGTTTTAATATAACTTTGCACTTTAGATTGTTAATTGCTTTGCAACAAAAATTCTTCTTCCAGTAAGACTTCTGGGGGGAAAAAAACTCCAAAACAAACAAACAAAAAAATCAATCCCCCAGATTTCTTTTCTATAAAATAAGGTGTGCAAGTAAAGTCCAAAGGAACAACTCTCCCCATCCCTCCCCAAAAAGAAAAACCCCAAACCTACCTTTCACAGCTTTACTTAGACATCTATGAAAACAAGGAAGAGGACATAATTTTTATTACTAGTCACTGTTCAAAGTAAGTTGCCCTATGCCCTGGTTTCCTATGGACTTGTGACCTTTGTTTACTCATTAATCCCACCCCAAGAACTGACCAACCACTGCACTCTCAGTGATGGGCAAGCTGGTGGGTGCCTCTCAGAGGGGCAATTTAGATTTCTCCTCTGTTCAGCCATCTTTATAAAAGTGTCTAGGAACTAAATATCATTCAGAACTCCATGCCTTGTCAGATTTGGTTGAAACTGGACAAGGAATTAAGTACTGGGGATGGGGAAGAATGAGGAAAAGGATAGGTTCTGATCACAAAAGTCTTATAGTTCTTAGGCTCAAAAGTAGCCTGACATGAATTCATCCTATTACTTAGATACTGACATTTTAACAGCTTGAAGATTCCTCCTTCTACTACTGAATCCTGCACTTAAGAGCATTACTGTTGCGTGGCACCGATAAAACACTCCAAAGAAATGTCACTTGCTCATTAAGCATTTTTAATATGCACTTCAAATATACATTATGCTAATTTAAAATAACATAATGTTACATTGCATACACTGCAGTGCATACACCGAAACCTTCTCCTCACCAGCTCTGGATCCAAGGAATTTAACTCCCACTTCAGGCAAAAGCTGTAAGGATTAATTATTGGCTTCGTTTGGTTTTTTTTTTTTTTGAATTAAAAAAAAAAAACACACTCTAATTTTGAGGTGTAAGCGTTAAATTGTATGCACACAAATATATAAAACTTTTTATTTTGTACATTTTTTACTTTGTATTTTTCTCCTCCAGTAATCATTGCTGAAAACATGAGTCTTACTAAAGACATTGTTCTCTCTCCATACCTTGTGTAATCTTAGAAGACTCCTATTCTCTTCTAAAATCTCAGCCTTTACTTATAGCACATTCGTGTAAGATTTTGATAGTTGTTTCTGAGTCTTCCAGTTAAATGAGATAGATGAGCAAACAATACAGTCATCGTTGTATTTAAGCACAGCTAGTTTAAAAATCGGAGTTGCTTATTCATATACAAATTGTTTAGAAACAGTAGGCACCCCAGAGGCTTCAGTCTGATGGGTGTGTAATCACATTTTTGAATAAGAATTTTCTAATTCAATGATTTCCAAACCTTTTGGAACAGATGACCATTGCAGGAAGTTTTCCAGAATTATGGATCATCATTCAACCATGGTCATGAGCAGAAAACACTATGAAGATGAGATGGTTTTCAAGGCCATTTATGGGGTCAAAGATAAAATTCTGAAGTATAATATGAGAAATGAAAACATTAGGTGTAACAAAACACTAAGCGTTTCAAAAAGAAGAATGGATTTGTAAATTCATGATGTTTCTTCAGCATAAAAGGATAGTCTGAATGACCTGGAAGCAGTACACTGTTTGAGCGTCTACAAGATTTTCATATTGGTCATGCCTCCCTCCACTCAAAAATTAGCTACAGAATTTTTGAGTTTGATAACTGTTACCCTTGCAGCTTAACAGAAAATCATTAAAAATTAAGGTAAAAGAGTCATAAGAATATATACTTATGATAAACTATGGAATGATTTATAGCTCCAAAGAAACTTTCAAATCACCTATTTCTAGGTACCAAACTTGGCAACACAGATTTCCAGTACTGAAGAAGAGGGAAGTCTTCTAAAGGCTCCCTGACAATACATCCTCTTAACTTATTTGCCTAAATGAGATGTCTGAAGTTAAACTGGCTGCCCTAAAGTACTGCTTCTGCTCTAATTCAATTATGAAGACATTAGGTACAATCTTTAAGGCCCAGGTTTATATGGCTGTTTCAACGGCTTATCTTCCTCAGGTGAGAGACAGAACTACCACGTAATAAAAAGACTCTTAGAAGAACTTGTTTAACAATAACTTGTGTTAGTCATTTACCAATACTGCTATTATTACAGCAACCAACCTGCCTATTTTAGCCAAAAACCCTGAGTTCTATCCTTGCATTTACTTATCCAATAAACAAAAGGCTCAATAGTATGGATAAAATGCCTACGAGAAACAGGAACACTGTTGCTGTCAAGCAACTGAGCAAAATTATGTGTTTTAATACAAGTCTTTCCTGATGACAGTTCTGCATTCAGAATAAGACACACAGGATAAACGTAATCAGGCTTACCAGACCCTGCAGGTAAGATCCCTTGTGTATAGTGGAAAAATGACTTACACCTTACTGTGTTGTCAAAATGGTACTTTGGAAACAATTACCATTGTAGCATGCCTGCTGTCTGCAATGGATGGATGAGGTGTACTGCCAAAGGGTCATCATTCTCCCATTTTTCTAATGGCAAGCTCAGGTGTTTCTGAACTGTAAATTGGTTTTTACATTTCGTAAGTGATGTATATCCTTGGCAACCTGCAGACTTTTTATACCCATGACACATAAGAACATACTGCCTAAATGGTGAATCTAAACATCAACAACCTTTCTGATGAACTGGGAACAACTAAAGCACCAATGTTTAGCAACCGGAAAAGTCTTAGTTTTCTGTCTAGAAAGTCTTGAAAACCGTCACCAGTTGAAACACACAGGAAAACAACATTTTAATCATTTGTGTGTTCTATTTTGTCATTCTTAATCTTGAAACAGTTGGAATATATTATTTCAAGATGTTTTCTAGGTTATTCCCCTGCCACTTGACTCTACATCTGAATTACTAAACCCGATCAACTCAACATGCCAAAAATAGTAGACTTAAGTCAAAAAAAAAAAACCAACCCACAAACGATAAGAGTAGCTTATTAAAACAGGTACAACTGATGTTTGCATTTTGACTCTGAAATCAAAAAGAATTCCAAAGGCTGCCAATATCTACACTTACAACAGTAATATAAGCAAATATTATCCAAAGATTCTGTAAGAAGTAAGAGAAAGAATAACCTGTCACTCATGTTCTCATCTGAGCCCTTTTGCTCCTCATACTCCATTTTGTCCTTATTTGCTTGGTTCACTTCTTCATTTTCTATAACTACTCCTTCATCCAAGATTTCTGGTCCTTGTCGAGCTGCAGCTACTTTTCTTTTTTTCACTTTGCTCTTGGAAAACTCTTGATGTTGGTATGATTTATTGTCATTGTCCATTTCTTGATCTCTCCTGTTATCCTGCTGTTGAGTTATTGTCAGTGCATTAGAGACTTCTGACGGCGGGTCTATTGCCATCCGCTTCACCTTTCTTCTCCTACGCAAAGTTCTGTTTCCTAAACTGTCAACAGCCAAATCTGGTTCATGCCATAGAGGTCTTTTGCCTCTAATGTTATTTAAGTTTGAGGAAGGTCGACGCTTAGCAACCAACAACTGGTCATCAGAGTCACTGTGGTCTTTCTTATTGGCATGACTTTCCCTGTAGTCTTTGCTTGATTCTTCCAAACTGGAATCAGAACCTTCACTTAAACAGTGACCAGTCTCCCAGGGATGATGGGTGGTAAATGAACGTCTCTTTCGTCCCCTCCTTTTTCTTGCCTGTCGCTTTAGAAGGCAAGACACACTTCGAGAATGATCTCCAGTATCAGCAAAACCTCCTCTGGCTTGCTCTGAACTTTCTTCCAGTGCCGAGACCAGATCATGGACTAGCTCCTCCATAGTCCTACTGAAATGCCTGTATTTTCCAGGAAAATAAAAAACAAAATAAAAAATAGTAAATCAGAGATGTGTTAATGCATCAATTCTACAACACTTATCTGCCAAAATTACCTGAGTCACTGCAAGGTAGTCTCAACACCCACCCTATAAAAAATATTGTGCTTTTACTGCGAGATAAAACTTGTCAGCCATTCCTACATAATTCACAATCTATACTAGTATACATGACTTTTAAAAGGCATCATGCCTAATTTCTGTCTGGGAAATAAGAGTAGCATCTTTTTCTCATTTGCTTTTGACCCTACTTCTATCGTTTGATTTTATTTTATCTCATCACATTTTTATGTTTTTCAGAGATTCAGTGTGGCAACTGCAGTAACAGACTAAGAACATTCAATATAAGCGTAGGCAGGGAGCACACTAATTTATGAATAGGAAGCTGAATACATAATATTCCTCCTTGATGGTATATTATGGAGTTCTGTTTAAGAGTTGTCACTAGGATAAAAGACTTTTAAGGATAATTATCTCTTATCTCTAAATGCCAGGATAGAGTTAAAACAGCAATTCTTTAATTATATAAGACTTTTTTTTTTTTTATAGTGACTAATTTTGTCTTTCCAAATGGCTGATATCTATTTGTTTTTTTTAAAATAATGATTCAGTGGAGTGATACTGAGAGAATGTCCTGCTACAGGTAATTCCAGAGGAGGAAATGTGATGTTTCCCACCACATCCAGACACTCACTCCTACCAAATAACACACTTGTGTAACGAGAGGGGAGAAAAACAAAACAACCACCCCCTCCCCCCCCAAATCCAAAGAACAAAACCAAAAAAACCTAAACTCACAATATCTGATTAAGGACCTATCTTTTCAAATGTTTCTCTCCTCCCTCCTCAAATGTCACTAGTATTTAGCATGTCGTCAACTCAATATGCTTCAGAAAGTTCACCTATGTGTTACAAGAACACAATTATGAAAAAAGAAAAGACATTAACAGATTACTGGTGAACTCTACAGAGAAGGCTTATAACCTTCAGAGAAGGAGTAAACATGCTGATCAGATTCTCACATCAAAGTCAAAGTATTACAAGTCCTCTTTCTTCTAGGTAAAGTTGAGAGGAACGCTCATGATCATTACTACATTATGCCCACTGATAAATATGGAGGAGTGAGTAAATTATGTAGAGGTACGTTTAAAAGCAAGACTATTCACATTGTTTTCCAATAAATGTTGAAGGAGGCATCAATGAATAATTTTCTACCCATATTAGTGGAGCTATAGACAGAGAGAAATTATGGATGCCACACTCTCACCACATACTCCAATGTTAAAGGCGCTTAGATGGGATGCCTGAATAGACAGCCATGAACACAGAGCACACAAGTTTTAAATATTAATGGAGGAACTGAAGAGCATGTTTATTTAAGAAGAAACTCAATCTTACCTTAAGAAATGCTATATTCTCCTTTTAAAAGGCTTCCAGAAACATTTATTTTAAACGTTTCAGTTGCATGATATGGATCACCAAAAGAACAGAATGTGACAGAAATTCAAGCGCACTTTGAGGTCCTTAAACTACTGTGTCACTTGCATTTATTTCTATTTCTTCTGTTTCTAGCTTGTTCCAATCTCTAGTCCAATAGTAATAACTCCCTCTTAATCTGACACTTTATTTGGTTCTTAGTACAGCAGAATCTTCATATAATCTTTTTAAGGGGTGACACACAGCTCTGGAAAAATAGCACAGTTCTCCTTAATCCATTTGGTTCTCAGGAATCAAAACCTTCATAATCACAAAAAATATTTCTTAGAAGTAAGATATGCAACATAACCGGAAAAGCATTCCAAACTAAGCAGTGATTAGCAGAAAATTCAGAGAGAAAAAGAGACATAACAGCCAATTAATCTAGACCATACTTTCAGAGGCACGTGGCGCTATAACAATTTAAAACCAGTTCTTATTTTTAGTTCTCAAAGCTTCAGTCATTGCAGGTTTTTTTTTTTTTTTTGCTTGTGTAGGCAGGAGTTTTAACCATTAGTAGAGACAAGCCTGTGTATATTTGTGCAAGTCTTCTATACATGAGGCTTAAACAGTTTGCAAAGTCAAATACCTCAGCACATGTTTCTTTGCAGTTAGAATAACTGCACTGTAGCGAAGGCACTAGCCTCTTTAGTGTCATTTTTAATGCCCACAGCTATCTTTTCAGGTACACATACCAGAAGCGATGCTCTTGAGATATAAGGGGCTTTCTACTACTTCTGCACTGGTGTAACAGGAGTGTCGGGCTCAGATAGATGAGCTCCACTGGATTTATTTGGGTTAGTTCAAGGAATTACTCTCTCCAGCCAGAGGTTTTTACATACATAACAGAGCTGAAAGAAGTGGAAATGCACCAACAACTCAACTAGTGAGCATAAACCTACTCATCTCAAAAAGGACAGGCTTCTGCTAACATGCCAGAATGAACTGGAAGAAGTGAGTATTTAATCTCTTTCTGCCCGTTCTGCAGCAGGGGCAGTAGAAAAAAGTAAAAGAAGAGGGGGAAAAAGGGATACTAATGTCTTAGGCCACAGTTTATGATGAATTTGTTCAACTCAGTCCCTAATCCATATGGATAACTATATCACCAAAAAAATCAATGTAGCAATTAGTTTGTGGTGGGCAAACCAATTTATTTCAGATAACAACATAAGTACTGTAGTAAAGTTACTCTAGTTCTATGAAATACTGTAAGACCAAATAGAATATTACTGAATATTACACTTAGCATTCATACATCTGCTCTAACCTTGTCTTGGATTTCCCAATAAACACTAGCAATACAAATGGTGCCAGTTCAAAAGATGAAACTTAGGAGGAGTTGAACATCCTTAAGTGTTTTGGAAGTAAGGGGATAGTATGATTCTTAAAAGGTCCTGGGCAGTAAGGCACTTAGTTCCTATCAGACAGCCACTTTAAATCTTATGCACTCCTACAATTAATCTTTTCTACTGAATATTAAGTCTCTTCATTGATCAAAGCTGCAACACCTGAATTGAATAAGAGCTGTAATAGGGCAATGACCTTGTTTACCCTACAAATTGCAGCCATGATCTCATGTATAATAGAGCTGTACCCTAACTGCATTACGTCTCAGAGATCAAACTCATTTTATAATTACTTTAGCATATTTCCTTAGTATGATTATGAGAATTACTTCATCAGTTGGGACATCAGAAGCTCCTTCGTAACAGGCTCAGAATACACAACACACTGCACTTTTTTACTCTCACTGCTCTTTCAACGTGCCAGTGATCAGCATTAAACCTATACGACGGAAAACCCAAGAAATCACTTTTGTGTAATTTTATTGGATCTTTCATTTCTCCTGCTATGGTTAAAGAAAAAATGGCAACATTAACCAGGAAGCACAGTTAGTCTGAATATTTATTTTTAAAATTCAGGAGCGCTTTATTATGGCATTATTCATCAGACAATTTCAGTTTTCACAACTTATTATGTTGTTCACAACCAACTGTCAAGCTTTTATTCCAAACTTATGAAGTTTATTTTAATTGTTTCTGCAGATGTTACTTTAGTAAAAATATCTGTGCGGGAAATTGGTTGAAAAATAACTACAATAATGGAAGCCAGACAAAAAGTGTTAAAGATGTAATCAGCAAGTACTGACTGTATTCAGTAAGATGAGAAATTTTAAAGCTTGTAATAAGGAACGTAGGACAACATATTAAGATACATAAAATGTTAAGCCACAATTTAACATGACTCACATAAGGCTATGAAAATTCTGTTACAGCAACAGCCCACAGCTAGCAATAAACTGTAATGTCTTTGCTAGGAGAAGATACTATTTTACTGTAAAAAAAATACAGTTTGCCTACACTGACCTTTACGTTTACCTGAAGCAATTTCAGTGCAGTTCACCCATTCCCTCTCTATCTGTTACCCCAAAACAACAATAAAAGTACTGTTTGCAGGAAACAGCGTAACTGCTTTTAGGTACTCCAAAACAGTTAACACAGCGTGTGTTCACCATTATCATTTAGTATCGAAACCACAAATTGAAATAGGCATTTACTTTTTCAGTGCAATCAAATATTATATTTCTAGTTCACTTCCCACCTAAAATGCCTGACAATATAGAAGTCTTGTCACTCACAAAATATTTAACACATTTACACACTTGTGTGAAAGCTAGTTTAGTTACACCCCCCTTAAAGAGATGTGATATCTTTTATTAAACCAACTGATAGAGCTGCATTTCCATTTACTCTCTAATTCTGTATTCTTTTGTTAAACAGATAGAGTTTCGTTCAGCAAAAGCTATGCTGCATCTCTCACGTCAATTCCGCAAAGAGTAGGGTAACCATCAATAATGAGTCTAGAGGAAAGCAGTTTCCTCAGAACCACGATTTTTGCTCTCTTCACAGCCAACCTTGATGACCATAAGCTAAAAGCACAGGAAAAATCAAGTAGCTCCATGAACAATCAGACTATGAAACATGATTTTCTATAATCTTTTCTCATATAGATTCTCTGATGTCTCATAACATGGCTGTACTTACACTTTACCTTCATCCTCAGACAGGCACTAAATTGAGTTCCATTTCTCCACCTCAGAAGTTATTTTCACAATGGCTTAGAAACATAATTTTGAGATCTCTGCTTTACTGCTAAACATGAACAGACGTTGATTTAAAAAAAAAGTGAGCGAGAAGGAGCGCGAGTGAGAAGGAGCGCGAGCACTGTTCTTTGGGCTATACATAGAGGGGAAAATACAATATAAAACCCATCTTAATAAAAATTTTAAACAACCCGTAAGCGACTATGGTAAATGAGGGAATAACTGATAGACCCATGTCCTGTAAAAGCTTACGGCACGCATCAGCTACAGAAAATGGGGCCAAGATTTTGTAAGTTTGCCTGTCATCACATGGCCATCAATGAGAGGAGAATACAAAGCATCCAGTCCACATCTATCCATGTTTTTAGGTGTTCTCCACTGGACAACCAGCTACACAAAAACATAAAATGGCCAATATGCATTTTGTCTCTGTACCAAACATTGCTGCGTGGCATAACAGCTAGCTATCAAGCTATGTAGAATTGCAGTATCCTTATTTACTCTTCTACCCCTAACAATCCTGCCCAGGGCTTGCTGAAGACACTAAGAGTCAACAACATGCAGGGTAGCTTTAAGATTCAGATCAAAGAAACTTAATACAAATTTAATTTTTGTTTTAAGAAAACAATAAACAGACAAGGTCACAACAGACAAACGTAGAGAAACCGAATATCAAAACTCATAATTACTCTGAGTTGCAGGAGACTAGAACTCTTGAGACAAGTCAGGATATTGTACTGAAGCATGTCCATATACGAAAAGGGAAAAATAAAACCAAAACCCCAGGCTATTTTTCATCTTCATGGTATGTCAACTCTCCTTTTTTGCAGTAAGTTACATTTGTATATAAAACAGTTTTGTAAAATAAAAATATCGAAGGATTTTTTTTAAATTAAATTTTATAAGAATCATCATTCTTCAGCTAAGGACATATCTGCTACCTTTGCTGGAATTTTCTATTATTCTTTTGCTATCAGATATACAGCTCCCATACATTTTGGCAGAAAATTGCTAGTAACTTTTTGGTCTTCCCATCACATACTACCCATCAATTGCTGGTACCATCTCTGCATTTGAGAGACTTTTTTAGACAAGCTTTGGAATTCCTCTACACTTGACCTATACAAGAAAGTGTTATAAGTATTTGAGAAACAACGGAATTTTAACTGATTATGCTGATGATCCTCTTAAAAATTAGCACCAGGACAATTTGTAATAAGTACATCTGACTTTTCTAAAATTGCTGACTATCTAAGAAAGCACAACAATACAGTATATCCAATTCAAAATTTCAAACAACATTCTCCAGTAATATTTAGCAGAGGAAAAAAACCCACATCAGTACAGAGCAACATACACAGTCAGAAAGATGCTGACATGAACTGCATTTAACAAGGCTCTAATGCAAATGAATTGGTCAGCCAGAAATGAGATTTGGAGCCATTTATCATGAGAGGTGGCAATTCTTACAATCCCATTGCTGCCATTTACTGATATGCTTGCCCTTTTCAGAAGTCAACTTCATTAATTAATTGTCAAGGTGGAGAATCACATGAACTGTCAAATGATGGCAGCATCAAAGTCATTATCAGAAGAATCAGCGTGCTCAGGACGTATCCAAAATGCAATCTATTTCTAAGTTGTCATATGTACTCATAAAGGAAAAACATTCAGCTTCAGAGGAGCTTTAACACCCAAAATAAAAAATTTCATTCTGCGGAAGATCAGAATCTACCAACTTCTTTACGGTCTTAATGTTTTTAGGGAGCTAAAATCCTTGAGTTTCTAAATCAAGCATTACACCTTGAAAGAATATTTTCCTTTGTTTCTTTAATACCACATTTCTCTCAAAAGGATCTCTCTTAAAGGACAGCTTCTGAAATAACTCCTGTATAAGGACAAGAAAAGACAGCGGCTCCAATGAGTAGTCAGAGATTTAACAGACCTTCATAGCTGTTAAACTAATATTCCAATAGATAATAAGATTTCAGTTATTTTCTCTGTACTGAATTCCTCTGGGCTGCGTATTTGGACAAACAAAACCATTAATATCTGATGACAGATAGAGAAAAACATCAAGTTTCCATCTTTTGTGTTGCTGAAAAGTTTTTAAAACCACTGGAACTAAATTATTTTACGTGAGCACAAAACAATAAAATTTAAAGACAAATGACAGGTCAGGTCTACAATGAAAACTTTGAGTCTCAGAGTACAGATATACCTTAGGCATGTCTTAGGCAGTGGTGTTCTTACTGCATGCACACTAGTACTGAGATAAAAGACTTCTGCCAGTACAGCATACATCATTCTCTGAAAGTGCTATGAACTATACCAGCAAAAGTAAAGTTATATTTATGCAAGGCAAATTCACATGCCTAGCAAAACTATCAAACTTTTTCTAAAACATATATTGCATGTTGGGAAATACAACTCTTCTAAGAAGGCTCTTTAATTAACAAAAATGTAAGAAAGCCATGAAAACACCCACAGGAAAAAGAAGTGGTGGTAGTAGTACAAGTGGGGAAGGAAAGGAGTTTACTATTTAAGAAAGCTGAACGCTAAGCTTTTCCTCCTCCCTCTTCTTCTTCATCCACAGAAGAGGAAAGCAGATTTAAGATCCGGGTTCCCACCTGCAAGTGCCTGTATACATAATACAATGAGATCTCAGACTTCTTGCTCAGCAGTTACGGCTATAACTTTTACCATTAACATAAAAAAGCCTCCCCGTAACCATTAATAAAAATGAAATTCACTAGAAGTTATCAATTGGAATACACAACACTTCAACTAACGCAAGCTTTCATAATATACATAGAATAATCTCAGGACCAGTTTTAACTGAGAAAGCTTTTCACAAGAATGATTTGAGGTTTACACTAACAATAAGATACGTAATTTTGAGAAGTTTCACTGTTTTTAATCTTTGGAGGCATATAATGGGGAAAAACAAAATAAAACACAGCATTCTTTTTATCACTACTTAGAAGGATAATATTTTGTGATATTTCTCTTCTATTTCATATGAAACATTCTCAATATTTTACACAGTGACCTGAAGTTTTCCAAACTATCAGCTTCTTTTAAGAAAGTTAACATACTGTTTACATTTGGAAGCCACAAGACACTTAACATTTCATGAAGAAAACGGAAGGCTTCCCTGTTGCCTGCTTAGGCCATCTTGCTTTCATCAACAATCGCTCCGCTACCAGTCTTTCTACCTCCATCTCTATGGCCTGCTAACAAAACTTGCTTTTCCCTCTTCTGTGCATATGCATTCCTCCCATCTTTCCTCTTTCAGTTGCTCGATTTCTCCTTTCCTCAATCCCATAAGAAAAATAATACGCTATTTAGAATCATTATGCTAATATCTGGAATTACATAAAACAGTAAATTACACTGTACTAGAACTATGTATATGTTTCTTGCTCACAGGTTATAACCACACTTGTTGATTCTTGTTTCAGACAAAATATAGTAACTTCAGAAAAACAACTGCACCTTACTGCCTGTTTCTGCAGCATACATCACAAAGGATGTAGCCCTTCAGGGTCAACAATTAAAAAAATTAATAACTACGTTTGTGATGAGTTTTTGTTTTTCTGCAAACAGGATAGGTTTCTTCTCCCACCCCACTGCTCGCTTATAGGCACAAGGGAACCTTCGAGACGTGCAAGTGGCACTTGCCAGGCCTCGCAGCCCTCCTCCCCCGAGGCCTTTGGCGGAGAGATAAGCACCGCGCGGGCCGGGGCAGGCCAGGCCACCCGCTGCCCGCCGGGGTGCTGTGAGGGCCGGGGGAAACACTTGTCCGCAAGTTTTTAAGCCTCGCACCTGGCACGGAGATGAGCTCCCTCAGAGGCAGCGGGCTCCCCCCCCACCCCCCGCCCCAGACACCGTCCCTTCCCCCGCGCCCTGCGGCAGAGACACCCCCCCCCCTCCCCGCGGGCGGCCCCGCTCTCGCCCCGCCGCCTCCGGCCCGGCCCGGCCTCACCAGCTCTTTCTCGCCGCCTGAGCTCGGGTCGGGTTAGGCTCAGCCACCCGGAACATGAACCCGGCGCCTCCCCCGGCCGCTCCCCGGGGAGGCTGGCGCCGCTTCGCAGAGACTGGGGCAAGCGGAGACGGGGCGAGGGGCGCCGCGGCTGAGGCTGGCGGGCGAGGGCCGGGCGGGGAGGCTGCGGGCGGCCGGGGCTGCTCCTCACTCCCCCATGATGAGAGCCCGGAAGCAGCTGCGGCACCGGCAGGAAACCGGGCGCCACCATCGCGCCTTCTCCCCTCCCGCTCCGGCCCGCTGCCCGCGGGCGGCGCGCCCCGGCCCGCCTGCCGCCGCGGCCCCGCTGCCGCCCGCAGCCCTGCTCCGCGCGGTTCCCGCTGCCGCCTGCGCCCTCCTTGCTCTGCCGGCGGGACGGCGGGAGGAACGGCCACCCCCGCGCCCGCGCGGAGTGGTACGGCCCCGTTGCCATGGTGGCGGCGTCGTGAGGGAGGCGGAGGGAAGCATGGCCACCTTGGCCAGGCTTCAGGCGAGGCTGCCGGCCCTGCGCGAGGAGTGTTTCCGTCGGAACAGGTAACGGGGGCGGCGCGGGGGGCCGCGGCCAGACGCACCTCCTCGGGCTGGGCTGGGGCGCTGCTCGCCCCTCGCTGCCGCAGCCCCGGGGCTCCCTCCGTTAACGAGATGGCGGCACTCCTCCGCCCTCCCCGGCGGGCGGCGCGGCGCGCTCCCTGCGCCTCGCCGTGCGCTCGCTGCGCTGCGCTGCCGGACGCCGGGGCCGCGCGCGCGCCCAACCGCCGCGGGCTGCGCGTGCCCAACTGCCTTCCCGCGGTCGGGCGTGGCCGCCATCCCGTGAGCCCCCCAGCCCACCGCCAGGGAGGTCTGAGGAAGCACCGGCGTATCGGGGCAGGTCTTTTTAGGGAGTGTGTTTATACCCCGAAAAAATTACCGACCTTCCCCTCCCCAACCTCCGGCTAATCTTGAGCGGAAATTAGCCTCCTGAAACTCAACGTTTAGCTGCTGAAACTTCTGAGTGTTTTATGCAGTGCCTTTCTTGATTTGCCTCTCCCTTGTTTATCTTAAACAGAACTGAGTTTGATGTTATCGCTACAGTGATATAACTCTTTTATCAAGGGTACTTACACAGTATAAATCCCTACTCAATATCCATAAACTATGAACACCTCCTCTTGTGGCTCAAATTTCTATGTTACTGGAGATTTAGTTTATCCTGTCAAATGATAGCACTTTCTAACTAAGCGACAGAATCCTCCGGCCTCAAAGTGAGTTGATGTTTGTCCACACTGTTAAAAACAGATATATTTCTAAATTAGATTATGCAGCTTGGGATAAGTTTTGTCTTTTTGTACTAAATTAAAGAGATACTTCTTCTACTAAAGATCTGAAACGTCCTGTACTACAGAATGGCAAACTGTGATCAAATCACCTGTTACCATTCTCTTGACTAAGTGGGACTGTTTTGCTGCTTATTTCTTTATAAGGTGGTGGTGGAGGCCGACTTTTCACAGATCATATTTTAAGAAATCAAAGCTTTGACACATACTTTTCATAGGTTTCTACTGAAAACCCTTTTATACAAATATATTGTTGCAGTTACTAAATATGTAACGTTAATATCCAAACAGATTAATGTTTAGAATAGTTATAGCTTTTTTCTTTACTGTTCATTGACTCAATCATTTTAGAAACCAGTTACAACATCATTAGTATAAATAACAAAGCTCTCTAACGTTGCTAAAAGTTACACAGAGTTCAAGTCTTGCCTGTGTATGAAGCATCGTGTTTTCTTGTTCTTTCCCTGAACTATAGCTTGTCCTCTTGTGGATGTACACGCAGCAGTTCACTAAGTGAGCATCAGTTACAACAGATTATACTTGTATTTTGCATGTTTCGGGTTAGAAAGAGCAGGCTGAGCCAAACATGGAAATTCATTGGAGGGCAGCACGCTTGATGTTTCGGGATCTGTTTTTTGGCACAGCTTTCTAAAAATGAATTGGTTCCTTTTTAAGAACAGGCTATAATCCATCAGCTTCTTGAAATCCACAGACCTTCAGCTGAGAATTTAATTGAGAGCCTTCAAACGCTCCAGTTCAGCCACTGAACAGCTGATCTGTAATCTGATCTTTGGTCTTTAGGGCGAGAATTTTGGACTTCAATGAAGTAGTCAGTAAAATCTTGAAACAAATCAGAATGTCTTTTTCAGTGCTTTTAATACATCCTTATTTAACTTTTAAATTAACAAATTAACTTTTGGCATTGAAGTGTGTTTACATCTACCTTAATCTAAATCATCGAAAGGTACAGCAGAATATAGATTACCAAGTATTTGTCTTATTTATATGAGTTGTCTTGGTTGCAAATAAAGTTGCTTTGTTGCAGGGGTAGAACCTGAAGGATTTACTTCCATGTGTGTCAAGCACGTTTTAAGAAAAAATAAAAATATTTCTTTCTTCACCTGTCTGTCAAGAACTAAATACAGAGCTGTGTAGAACATCGAGAACGTGCAGAGCGTCTAACACAGCCTGACATAAGCAGACCCTTGTGGAAAAGAAGTACTTTGGCTAATACTTACTGTTGCAGGAGGAACAGTGCCTTGAATTAAGTCCTCAAATTAGAAAACTAACTTTCTTTATCTTTCAAAATGCATTTGCTATTTTGGGACTTTACATCTATTCTATTAAGGATTAGGGCAGGTTGATGACTGCAATATCCTGCCTGTTGGTTGTGGTTAGATGGGTGATCAGTTTACCAATTTTTTTCAGATCTTAGTAATGTTCCTGACATTCTTTATGCAGAACTCCATTTATATCTGAGGTACAGGGGCTCCTAAAACCAGGATGTCTTTTTAGGAGAAGTGTCTTTTTAGGAAAGGACTTACCCAATGACAGCCCCATGGAAATACCTTGAGAAATACCCGCTTAGGATAAGCATTAAAATGTAGAGGATCTGTGTAACACTTAAAATTTGAGAATGCACTGACAAGTTTATAACTTATTCTTTCAATAGCTTACTTTTATATGCTTTAACATCTGTAGGTCAGATATTGACTTTGAGCGTGCGTAGGTAACATTCAGTAAAGTCTTTGAGAAGCGTTTGTGACTATATAAAAGCTTGATTCAAACTGTGTGGCAACTATGCAGTCTGATCAGAATGGCAGATATCAGTTTGAGCAACCTAAACCCCAAACCACTCCATTTGCTAGCATTGTTAGTTGAAAGTATTTGTGGAACTATAGTGTAAGAAAAACAAGTCTGTTGGTCTGCTCAAGTGAACTTTGTAGGGACTTGTAAACTGACTCAGCTAGGCAAGACAACAGTCCGACTAGACAACTAACATGGAGTAATAGAGGAGAGGGTTTCTGCCCTTCCAGAAGCAGACTATTGTCATTGGCCATTGCCAAGTAGGTAGGATTGGTTTTGGAGCTGACATCTCGACCTAGGCCAGTCCCATGTGTCGTTCGCTTCCAGGCTGTAATTGTGACTGCCCAGCCAGGCCCAAACAGCTCATACATTTTACATCAAACTCATTTCCCTTGGGGTAAAGTTTTCTGGAGGTGTCTAGACTGTAAAGTCTAGGAAGCTATCCAAGAAAGGAACAAGAGAGCTCTTTACTATAAATGGCTGCTTTGGTATTGACTTGTTTTGTGGTCTTAGTAAAAGGATGGTTTGTTTTCTGCAGTTTCCAGATATTGTAATGGGTCTGATGCACATAATGTGACAATGAAAATCTATGTTCATGTTCATGTCCATGTAATGTGATGTGAGAGCACATGCTGCAATAGCAGATACAAAATGAATGGAGCTAATGTCCCTTTAGGAAAGAGACATTAAAGTAGTAAATCAGTAATGAGGATAATATTCAGTTATCAGATATAAATGACTCTTGTTAGGGTTCACCAAGGCAACTAATGTTGACATGATACTTAGATAGTTAGAAAGCTAACCAGTATTAATCTAATTGTTATTCTGTGAGAGGTGTGACAAAGTAAACTATTTGGTAAAATGTTCCAAATAAAAATGTGACAGATTTAAAAATGTGTAAAAATCCATGAAAATTACAATATAATTTTAACTTCATCAGCTTGACAGTTCTTGACATTTTATTATGAAAAAAACATAAATAAAAGCTAGACGTGATCTTGTGGCTAGATTCCACCCCTCAGCATTGAAACTGATCATAGCCATGATTTCTTCCTGAACACTCTGAAAACTGTCTTTTAGATTCTTATTTTTCTTTAGGTGTCTTTTTACTTTGTCCCAGTTACAGTTCTCCTAGTAGAAGAATTCACAGAAAAAAGAAAGGGGAGGACTATCTCTGGGAATTATTTTCAGAATTTCTGATGGGGACTTTTCACTTGTGCTTCTTTCCCCACCTGTGCACCTGCCATTTGCCTGTACTACTGTATTTAACACAAAGCTTTGACAGCTAGTGCTTCTCTAAGATCTGCTTGAAGTCATCAGTTCTCCACCTATGTCTATCGTGTATCTTCAGCTGCTGCACTGGTATCTCTTTCTAGATAACCTTTTTTCTTTTGTAACTTAAAAATAAATTCCTCATCTTTCCCTGTATTCTCTCTTCATCAGTTTGTTTCCTTTTCTTCCCTCCTTGCCTGCCTACATCACTCCCTGATAGTCTGCCAGATTTGTTTCTACATTATCTCCAGAATCCATGTCTCTGAATTCCCACTGTGAAGTCTTGTCAAGACTCACAATCTTTTGCTTCAACTACTGTAATCCCATGCTAAAGATCCCCATCATCTTTCAGAATCTGTCCAAATTACTTACTAATACCGTTTGTTTCCAGTTCCTCTTCAGATCTCTTCCCTGCCTTATTCTTTTATGCAACATTCAAATTTCACATCCTGACATTCCAAGCCTTCTAAAGGTTGGAAATTTCTGCATCTTATCTCCTTTCTGTGCTTTTATTGCTCCATGCTCCAACTCGTAATATTCTTTTCTTCCACTTTCCTCTCACTTTTTCAGTCATCTCTTCCTCTTCATATTTCTCTTTAAATTACTTCCAAAGAAACTAGCTAAAAGGCTAAATTCTCTACTTTTATCCTGCAAAATAGTTCAAAATTCATACTAATTAAAAAAATCTACTAACAAGGTCTGTCACCATTAGTGATGTTATCACTCTTCAGTGATAATATACAGGTAATGTTCAAATACATTTTTATGACGTATACAAAACACTTTACTTGCACAAGATCTTACTCCTAATATTCAGTTCTTATTAATGCAGTTGACATTTATCATAATATTGACCATGGTTAATTTATTTAATTTTCCTGTAGCTATCCAATTTGGTACATAGTTATGGAATTTCTATTCAATTGAGGACTAATTTTTGTTAGAGCAGTATTCATATTTTTCACCTTCAAAAAAAGAAGTCCCTGACATACTGGCATGGATATTCAGTATTACAAAGGAGCACATTCTCCCCAAACGTATGTTAGCTGCAAGTTACAGTTACTCTAGCACTGAAGTAGCTTACAATGATGTTTATTTTTCCTTATGTTTTTTAATAGTTTGTTTCTGTAGTAATTTTTTAGGTAGAATGGTTTAGGATAATTTATGTATTGTTCTGAGGCTGTCTGATGTTCTTTTTCCTTATTCTCTATTCCTAATAAAGTTTATAAATTTTGTAAATTTTTAATAGTTTACAAATTTATAAATAATTTTTAAACTCCATATTTAGTTTGTTTTTGTTTAGTTTGTTTGTTTTTGATTCTAAAATGTTTATGATTTGAGTACAGCCTCTCGAGTGACCAGTCCTCTACTGGGGACTTTGTTATCTCTATGGTATGTAATTTATGTAAATTGTATTGTTCTGCACTGTTATTGAACTATGTAGAATTACAATTTTAACTACAGGCAAAAAAAACAGTGAAAAGGATCACAAGCTGCAACAGTAAAAGAAATCCTTATAAGCGTTTTTTCTTTTGATACTAAATTATCATGCTAACAAGTATTAATACTTTTTATACTTTCTATATCTATTGTAAAAATATTTACTACTTTTAATATTTTCAGATCTGTAGATGAATACCGAAAGAAAGAGTATAAAGCTGCTGTCAAAATCCAGAGCTGGTTTCGAGGACACAGAGTCCGAGCCTATATCAGGTAAATAATTTGGCCTATTTTAATCTCTATTTCAATCTTTAATTTTTTTCCAAAATTTATCATTGTATTACTTGGCTTTAAGAAAATGGGAGGATTCTGAAAAAAAACTAACCATTATTCTGCTTTTATGTAGAAAGAAACGTATGCTGTCCCATGTGAAAAACAATAATTTTTTATTTTTAGAACTGCATGTGATTAAAATGGCATGATACTGGTAAGTAGCATGGAAATAGCCACTTTTTCAAGACAGATATTGTTTAAGAAATGGCCAAAATTTCCCTCATAAAACATAGGCTACAGCCATTCTGTGCATTTGTTAAAAAAACACTGATAATCCATTGTCCATTGCTGGTTCAGGTGTGTCATCACAGGATGCAGTCATCACATGCATGCATTTGGTAGGCATACAAATGTGGTATTTCACTCCTCAAAGGAATAATATGTATGTCAGAAACCCCTACAAAGACAGAGGATTGATTAGGCAAACTGTTCCTCTGGGTTGTCAGCACATGAGCGACTACAGCATGCAATGGAGGAAAGTGAAAACCTAAGTGTATTTGTCAAACTGTTCTATAGGCAAATTCTCTCCCAAATGCACGTTTGTAAATCATAATGACCCAGAGCATGTAAGAAGAACTAAACCAATGAAGTATGGAAGAGGATTTTCTCTGCCACTGTATATGGACTAATCCTGCTCAGTGTCCTGTTTCCAAAGTTGAATGTGGTGTCTGACTTGAGAGCACAGGCTAACTCTACAGTCAGTTGAGAGCGCTCAGAATTACCCTCTCATTTAGGTTCTCTTTATCACCCTTTAGAAAAGCCTGCTTTCAGTGAGTTATGCTATAAGTACTGCAAGGTTTCTAAATTAGGTGTTCATAGGTACTGTGAACGCCCTAACACACAGCGTTTTGTAAAAAGTCTCAAAATAATAATTGCATTATCTTATGCAAAATTGATGTCAGACATCATTTGCAGGATTTTTAGTCTCATAATAAAATATATATGATAAGGACAGAGTAAAGGTTTACGTACAACTAAACTGATTTTAATTTTAAATGAGGAAAAAGGTAGTCTAAAAATCTCAGATAACTGAGGCTTTTGTCAAATATCTGAAAAATAAGCAGTGGAAATTTTGCATTTGACTGAAAAGATTCTGAGCTGGTCAGATATGTTTCATTATGTTTCATTAAAACCGTTCACGAAAATAAAATGAACTATTATGCACATTATATTCTTAAGAATATTTCATAAATCTTTTGTAATGACAACTGGAACAGTATATGAGTAAGTTTGCAGTGGCCCTTTTATTCCAAAAGCTAAGTACTTGTGGGTTGCGTATAAAAATATGCACATATGTATAAGTTTAAAAGTGTGTGTGCATGTCTACATATACTTTTGCCTAAAGAGTATGTTTGCAATGGCTTGTTTATTTGGAATAACTATTGACAATAGACTGTATATTACTTTTAATATTGCAAAGTAAAAAAGTATTTACAGTTATTTTAATAATGTCCCAATATAATTATAGTTTTGTTAACATACTTCTTTTTAGATATTTGAACAACGTGGTAATTATTATACAGAAGTGGTGGAGAGGTTATCAAGGCAGAAGATACTTCAGAAAAATGGTGGCGGTAGGAAACAAGTTTTTAAATTTTTTGTTTACATATATTATAGCATAAATTTAAAGTAATACGTTAACTCATCCTGAAATTAAAAAGCTGAAACTCAATCCTGTATTCAAACATAAGCGTGCTTAACTTTACTTCCATGAAAAGCACCATTAATTTCAGTGAGCCTACTCATGATGGTCATGTTAAGTTAGTGCCTAAGTGTTTGCAGCTCTGGAGCATTAGTTCCCAAACCAGCAATGAGATCTGCTCATGCAGAAGCCTGCCTGCATGATGCTAATTGCAGGATTGGAGCTTTTGGAGATGCTTTTTTCCTGGCAGAACTTTTAGTTCTTAAAATAAAATAAGCCAATGTTTCTACACATTGCTGTTCTATGTTTTAGTGGTTTAAATTTCTTACTTTATGAACCCTGAAATACTTGAGGTTTTGCCTTAAAGCACACAGCAGATCACAGTCAGTCTAATTCCCTTTATGGACTTGAAGATAGCAAAAATGTATGAGAGCATACTAGCTAAAACCTCTGTTAAGCGGTTTAGGAGATTAAGAAGAAGCTAGTTTGCCTTTAGCATAAAACAATAAAATTTTTAATAAGTAGTTTATTGCACTAATTTGTCAATTTATGCTAACATTTTACATTGCAATAGTTTTTAACTTATAAGTCATTTACTCTTGATTAGTTTTGTTAAAGCTGAATTGTTGCCTTTCATTCAAAACAGACAAGTCAAAAAAACTGAGCAATAATAGCTCACATATTACAGCTAAAGTCCATACCTCCTAGTAAACTGTATTTTCAAGCCTAAGGACTTGTATGCCTGAAAGCTTATGCGCTTTTCACCAAGTCTGTCAGTAATTTAATAAAAGGTTTTACCTCTTCCGACTTATATTTCCTAATTAATAAACTATGAGTTATCCTTCAAGGCTAAGGTTTTCATTTTACCTTCCACAATATTCTATTTTTTACAAAGTAGATAGCTGGATGCTTGAATTGAATTCTATTTTGAAAAAAAGGTGGGCCATCAATTGAATATTGTCCCTGAGTTTAGGGAAGGATTGTTTAAGCTAGAAAAACCTTCTGTGGAAGAGGAGAGACATGATAATGTTGCATATGTTGAGATTTGTTAATAAAAAGAGAGGACCCTTCAAGCCACGGGGAAAAAGGAAGGATGAAATCAACCTGCTTTGAAACATTGACACAAGTTGACAAAGATATTGTGGAACCCCCTCTACTGTAGGTCTTTAAGAGCAAGTTAGACAAATGTTTGGCATGGATGGTTTAGATATACTTCGGGCAGAGTTTTAGGCCAATTTTTCTAATAACATCCTCTCAAGTTCTACATTCCTTCGCAGTTAAAACACTGTGGAGTGGTGAATCAAAAGCAGGGTGATTTATGTGTTTCTGTGCCTTTCAAGATTTGAAAATAAGAACCGTCAGTGTCAGTTTCTGGCATCTGATCCTCAGGTCATTACGAGGGCTTAAGCAGGACAGAAATCTAACGATGATCTTTGTATGTTTTTTCAATCACAAAAAATTTTAAGGAGCTATCTTTTGGCCATTGAATGTTCAAATTTCTTTGTAGGTAGTAGTAAATTTCCTATTTTAATCAGAATGATGTCAGTTCAGACACTTTTTTTTTTATATGAGGGTTGTAAAAACAGCAGTGCCCAAATAAGATACTGAAAGAACATATGCTCACCTCGCTTGCTGTCAGTGCTTGCACCACTGTTCAAAGTAGTGCCAGGTAGCTCAGATGGCAAAACAATTCTTCCTAGAAGGTCAACCTGCAATATCACCTTGGAATAGGCACCCCATAACAGGATGAGAGGCAGCGGGCACAAATTGAAAACAGGAAATTCCACTTAATCATAACAAAAAATGTTTTTTTTTATGCGAGAGTAGTCAGATGCAGGTTACTCAGAGAGGTGGAGCCTCTGTCTTTGGAGATGCTCAGAACTTAATGGGATGATCAGCTTGCTATAATTGAGCCTGCTTTAACCAAGGGTTTAGACCTCCAGTGGTCCCTTCCATCCTCAGCTATTTTATGGTTCTATGAAATTGAAGCTATTTTACCTCATCTCTCTGTTGTATTACCTCTTTCTTCTTTTGTCCTCAGTTTTTAAAAATGCTCTGACAGTTTAGTTTTAAGACAAAGGAGTCTTTTAAATTAACATAGATTCTCTGCAATAACCAAGCCAAGATAACTAGCATCATAAAAACCCCTTAGTGTTACATTTAAAAATAAATAGTGTCTGAAAAAATGTTAGTGATCTGTAAAGCCCGGTTTAAAATGTAGTTATTCAGATAAACATAACTGATAAGACCCTGCCAAATCTGAAGTTCTGTAGAATAACGCAGGACAAAAATCAAGCAAGCTCACCCTTAAAACACACATTCTGAATCAGATCATGAATCCTTTCTGTTTCTGGATAGCAGCAGTTATCCAATATTAGCAAGGGCTTTAGAGAAACTGAAGCTTACCAGCAAGCTTATGAATTGTACAGCAATAAGCATTGGAAAGCCTTTTTCCTCAAATGCTTCATTTTGTGCTTGATATCTCTTTGATTGAAGAGCGTTAAATTTCACAACCTTACATGCAGGCCAACCCGAAAGCCATGTAAGTAGCAGATAAAAAGGCACCTCTTTCTCCCTATAGACTGCTATATTCCGTATTGTCTGTTCAGAGATTGGACTTAGATATAAAGATTAAGTTCATTCCTTCCATTCATTGTTGTGCTGTCTTGATCATGACTGGCTAAATTTGTAACATTTGAAAATGAAACAAAAATCTTTCAGTGGCTTAAGGCAACTTTTAAGTTAAAAGATCAGTTAACATTTGCACTGAATCTTCTTAATAACTGTTGTGATGACTCTTGATAATGAAACACAAAGATATGTTTTTGACATGATAGTTTCTTAAATACAAAAAAATTTGATCACTTTAAAATTTGTCTGCTGATAATGACTGGATTGGTATCTGCTGCCAGCAAACAAGGCAAAGCATATGTACAAAATAGCCATGATTACGTGATAATAAATCATTTTAATGATTATATTCAAAACTGTGAAATGTGAGCGGTACTGATGCGGAAAATAACAAAGGCTGAGGCTCATCATATTGGCTGTCCATATGTGCATCACTACTAGTGTTTCGTTTGTTACTTTTCTAGTGCCTCTTCCTGTGATCGTTAAAATACATACATACAAACTTTTAATGTTTCTTGTATGCCTAAGTTATATGTCTATATTTTAAATATAGGCAATTCAGTAAAAAAGTTTTTTCCTAATATTAGTCTCAAATTAAAATTAAGAATTGAGCTCATAATAGTTTTCTTAATGCTTTAATTATATTGTTAGTCCTGGTTTCTGAAAGTCTGCATGACCTGCAGGAAAAGATGAATTTTACAATCAGATAAACACCAGAACATAAATCAAACTATATATATCAATGTCTTGCTTTATAATACTTCTTAAAGACAAGAAATTACCTGTTAAAGCAAATAGAATTCCAACATTTCAGGGTTATATGAGGTTGGTAACGCAAGATGGGCACGTTTGCAGCTCACTTTGGAAGGAGATGCATTTGAAAAAAGTGAATATTTTTTGTGGCACCTTAAATATTTTAGCTTCAACTCCATAATCATGTATAAATAACCCCAATCCAATAGGAATACATAGGCAAATGCCTATTCACTCTGTAAAAAAAGTGCCTGTCCCCAGCTTAGGCCACATGTTGGTGCCTTCTCTCAGTCAAATTTCTGCTTCTCTGTGGAAATTGTCACTTTGAAAGTTCTGTATAAAGAATAAGAAGACTTATCAGGAATAGATCATGTTTCTTTTGAAGGTGGAGCCCAAACGTATTTTTAAATAGTAAGAAAAGGAGAAAGTAGATTAAGAGCAGTACAGCAATTTATATACAAAAGGTCCAAATATATTTTGGAATCATAGCCTTTAAAATAAACTAATGGGGAACTTATATGTTAATATCAGAGATAAGTACAAACAATTAATGCTTCAGAACTGGATAGGAGAGCTCCAGTTCAGAAATGAATTTTCATTGGGTAGGCACAGAAATATAGGCTTGAGTTTAAGCTTTAAAGTTATGCTAGTGCTTTTGTGCATAGGGATGAACACATTCTCAAGCACTTGTCATATCAGAATTAGTACATCTTACTCAAATTGGGATTAGAAAACAGAAGGCAAATCCGTTTGCCAAAGAAACTAGGTGGACACACGGGTCTCTCAGCTCAAGAATAAGGTTTTAAGACAAAGTAAGTTACATGAGTAATTATGTGAACTATTCTAATTTGGCTGACCTGTGATTTAGAGGACAACTGAATAACAGCAGGAATGTGTGGTTTCATTTCTGATGTGAGTGACCTTGGTAAGTAGTGTTAGAGTAAGGCCTGAATTTGTCACACCTAACTTTGGTATGTAAGTTAATAGCCTAGTTGCCATTGGCTAGCTCTGTAAAAAAAAAATAGAGGGAGGTGCATTTGCAGAGCTCTTCAAATCTTAGTCAGCTCCAGAGGGCGGGGGTGGTCCCCCTGTCTTTCAGTACTGGTGACATAAAGTTCAGAATGATATTACGTCTCCAAGTTAGGTGCTTCAGGGAAATAGGCCTAAGTGCTTACAGCCTTCAAATATAGTAAGAATAAACCAAAAATGTGTGAGATTGTTTAATTTGATCACTTGAGGGACAGAAATCCAATGATTACTTTTAAACCTAGAAATTTCAGTTAAAATGTAGTTTATCTGTTTGATGGTGCCGCAACTCTTGTATTCCCTTCCAAAGAAGGAAAAGATGATCTGCAAAGCAAAATTGTATCAATTTAATCCAACAGTTTCAGGATGTACTTAGGCCTGGCAACCCTTATATCATTGCTACATTAGCTTCTTACAGATAGTATCACTTGGAAAATATTTATGGAGAGAAAAGTGAAGACAGAGTCTACTAATTGTAGTAATTCACCTTTTGGACTGAGTTTCCCTCTTTTATATATATATATATGTGTCTGTATACATATATGTATATGTGTGTATACATACATACATATATATATATATGAAACTTTTTTGGAAATTTAGCAGTCCTGCATTCTTCGTTTGTACAAGAAATATCTTTTCTATTGTTTGTGTTACTAGTAGAACTGTATGATATTAAAGTGAGCATTTTAAATGCACCTTAATTAAACTGCAGGAATTATGCCTTGCTTAATGTAATGAAGAAAGAGAATTTAAAATGAAGTAGCATCATTGTGTTCATTTGTAAATAACATATTGCGGCCAACTGTTTCTTAATTGCCCAGACTGTTGATAAATAATCCAGTCCTGCTGCTCTCCACAGACAATTTGCTTTGGATCAGACTAGGCAATTCAAATAACACTAATTACAGTGAAACCCTTTTATAGAGAATTCCTGTTTGCCATGGGGGAGAAAATCACTATATCAGGGGAAAGCACTTTTGCCTTTGATTTGTGTCTAAAACATGAGAAACACATAAAAGCTGCATGTTGTGCTAAATAAAGGACATACTCTTGCATTCAGAGTACTTATATTTTACTTTTTATGATACAATTGTGAATTATGTTCATTTTGCATTTGTAATTAGAGGGCGGAACAGATGTGAAAGCTTAGTTTAAAGTGATGTATCCATTAAAATAACCTATGCTGCCAAGTGATTGCTTAGTATAATAGGGGTTTCGTTCACTGGGAGAGGAATTCTACTTTATTGGAAGGAAACCAGGACTTCAGGAAATATTTTCTATATCAGGGGATTCACTGTAACATGATATCATTGTATTTATGATTTTATGATGTTAAAATGAATATTAAATGAAACAAAATTCCCAAGGATTACTCGGGAGGCAGCTAAGTACATAACATTTAGTACAGATGGTTGGAAGGCACAATTTTGCTCCATCACTGCATCCGTATCCTTGAACGATTTCGACTGAAGACAGCATTTCTTTGAATTTTTCATTAAACCAGACGTCTTGAAATATGAATTCCTTTTATGTTTCTGTGAGTTTTGGCTAAAAGAACCCCAGTGAATAAATCATACAATACTACGTGTCACCAGCACTTGTGAATATTTCTGCTTTGTTATTCTACTCTCAGTAGAGCACCATTGATTATCAAACTCAGCGGAGAGCATTTTATGATCATATATCTCCATTAGCTCCTAGTTTGACTACCATAGATTTTTCTGGTTAAGCCTGCATTATGTATTAGGAAGCCTATCTCTTCAATACAAAGTTTGATTTTATTCTCTCTAAGCCTAGAACTCTTATTATGTATTATGTATAAAGATTCCTATCTTTTATATGTAAAAATAGGAGCACTGTCTTTGTGTAACTGAAATATATGCCGTCTTTTTTTTTTCTTGATTCACAGACAGCATATTTTATTATGAAGATGAATTTCTACAATGAAATGGCTGTCAGGGTAAATATTTCTTCACTTGTTAAACAAATGAAAAGTCAATTGTGCTCCGAATTTGCTTTTAATAAAATGAGCAAACCAGAATAATATACACTTGATTGATATGCTGATGGCAACAGCAGGAAATAGTACATAGTTAAAAATTAAAGTTACACTCAGTTATCTGGGATATATTTGAAAGCTATAGCTGAATTTAAGGCATTTGTGTGTGTCTTGCCCCATTTAAATTTTAATTGTACGTTACCGTATAGATAATGATAAAACAAACAAATGTTTTATCTGAGTACCCTAACAAATGTAGACATATATTTACAGTTCTAACAAACTACAGAGCTTTCACGTCAGTTGTTGTATCTGTGCTTCTTTTGTTAGTACCTTATTATCATATATTGAATCTCAAAAGGGTTACTCAGATAGCAAGCTACAAGTTCAGTCCCTAACTGTGCTGATCTCCCTGATGTTGTTATGAGTGATTTTTCTAGATAAATAAGAGTATAAACAGTCTTTGAGCTTTAGTAAATACAAAGCAAATGACATTGCTCATGAAGAAAACTGCAAAATATATTTAACAATACATTAGCATTTTTTTTCCTGGAATTTGGATCTGCACTTAAACATATAATATGAACAAGATAAGGACATCAGATAATCTTTGGGGTTAAATCTTTTTACCTTCTTTAATTCTTTCATTTTTTAGAGAGGAACTGCTTTACTTTAGGGGCTTGGCTTTACTCTCTTTTTAGACAAGGTGTTTGATTCTTTTTAGAAAAAGCCATAGCCTACCGTTTAAATTCCACCAAAAGCAGGGATGTAGATGGAGAGTAACCCAGGAGAACTCCTATAATTTAGGAAGATTCCCCACACAGGTTTGAACTTTACAGTGGTCTTTCTGGTGGCTATTTTGGCACCAGAGTTATTTTACCCAAAATCTCAGAGTCAGGAGATGTATCATTAGGTTCCCATCAAGTTTTTGGCTTGGTGCTGCTTCTCCCAAAGGCACAAAATAGAATCTTACACTTAGTGCAAGGTAGGTGAAAGCATTCAGCAACAATCTAATTGCTCAGAAATTGACTTTTTAATTCTAGATTATTCCTTAGTTGGCTGATTTAAAAGTATTCCACAGTGGATAAATGCTGTATACTGATACTGTTGAAATCAGTGGGAAAGCACAAAATGTAAGCCAGCTCAAAAATTGGCTGTGTACTTTTAGCAGGCGTTTCAAGACCAAATTATATATTCTCGTTAAATGAAGTTTTGCATTTGGTCTTTCATTTGTAAAAGAAATTGAATGTGTTCCCATTCATTCGTAATTGAAGTATAATGTTGAATCATTAGCTGATATAAATCTTCAAAGTGCCGTTGTTTTCAGTCATGTCTTGTTCTTTAATGGAAATTTATAAGTAGAAGACAATAGAACAGATCTTTATTTAGGCACAAATGTCAGACTCTGATTCTCCTCTGTCTAAATCCTCTTCGCCCATATCTGCAGAGCAAATTTAAAAAGCTACTATTCTGAAACAGTTGGGGTTTTTTGGTTTTGTTTTGTTTTGCCATCATCCAGTTATTGAAGAACTAACCAAGGTACAGAACAGTAGATAATAAGGCCTGTTGGGTTTGTGCACAGAAGAGACTGTGCAGCGCGAGACTTTGTTTTCTAAACCAACAATGCGTTCCATTCACACACTGTGAGTTTGATTCACAATTAATACACTTCAATGTTCTGAAAATACCACAACAGCTGATGTATATACTTTTCTGACTACTTCATTTTGCCTCATAACGTTATTAAACAATTTAGTTTAGTTTCCAGGCACTGATCAGAAAGGCACTTTCAATTTCAGCATTAGAAGTATAATTGAGGGCAAACACATGGTCATAGCTTAGAAGTCTACATCTTTACCTCCCTGAATTGCATTTAGTTGTAACCAGTATTATCAGTTTCACCTTTTAAAATTAAAACAGAGAACTTATCTTAATCAATTTTAGTTTTGACTACTGCATTGCAGTATGGTGCTCTCCCTTAAAAGATTTAAGGTTGCTATAAATTTTCTGTAACAAAAGTAATCCTAGGAAAAAAAAAATATTTCCATGAGCAGATGGCTTTTGATATATGAAGGTTTTGCCATTTGTTTTAGTGCTTAAAATAAACATTATTTATAAGACCACTTACATTTTGATGTTACTTAATGAGGAATATGCATCATTGATTTGACTAGCTTAAGAGGTCATTTAGAACTTGCCCGTTAACAAGCTGTAATCTGCTGAGCACACAATGACTTTGTTTAAAATTATCTGTTCAGTGCTGATCAATGACAATAATTGTTTTGTACCAATCACTGTTGAAACTTGCTAATTACTTTGAAGGGCATACACACTTGTCTTTTCTCCCCAAGAATTTTTTGAACATTCACCTTGGAATTAAAAAGAAGTATATTCATAACATATTATACTTCCTTATGAAAGCAAAAACTTAGAACTTTCTTACTGAAAATATGAACGTCATTGGAGTCTTTTGATAAAATATTTTTTTCCAGAGAAATTAATCTTCAGTCTTCTGATCTCTGAGACATAGAATTAGGTAAATAGAAAACTAGCATAAAATAATTTGAGGCATAATGTACTCTTTCCTACTTATGTTTCATTCAGTTGAAATAAGTGAGTTCGTTCTGGACTGACAGTGGTGTAAATAAAGGTAGACTGCGACACTTTGTTGCTACACTGGGCCCATTGAATTATAGTTTTATACAACTTTACTCTTTCATCTCTCAATTTAACGGTTTTGATCCTGTAACCCACAAATATCCAGTTCTACATTTGTAGCTGTAAGGTGAGGCTATCAGAAAGAATTTCAAAGGGACCATAATCCTGCATTAATGAGAGCACAGCTATGTGGAAGCCAAGTTGCTCTTGTTGACTAGCAATATTGCAGCCAAAGAGAAAAACAAAGCTAAGACCCTTATTCACATGCAAAGGATTTTGCTTAATCCCAAATCTCTGAAGACATACTTATTCTTTGCTCTTGCTCTATCCCTTTTTAACCCAACACCCTTGTGTATAAGAAAATGGAGTTGCGAAGAACATGACATTTACTACAATATAGTGCAAAGTAGCACACCTAGTCCTTAACCTTTCTTATCCCCATGTGCAGCTGCCCACATAACTATTATTTGTTCATATTACAGCAATGTGTAGAGGTACCAACCTTTTTTTAATAAAAAACAAACACATGGATTAAAGAAAATAGCAACTTCCTAAATTAATTTTCGAGTTCAGTTGAGAAGAGAGGAAAATAGATGGTAAAGTAGAAAGGGGAAATGAGTAAGGGTATACCAACACCAAAAGTGAACATCCTCCTATTACTGATGACTGTAGTGTATCAATTTATTTTCTTGATGTACAACACTCAAATACTTATTAAAAGCTTGCCTATGATACTTGTTCTCTTGTTTACTATTTTGTAAAGAGGCGATTACAGCTGTGCCACTAGGTACTATCAGTTTAGACCAAGTGCTTATTTTTACTTTAAAAAATTACGATTTGGCTTTTGTCTTTGAAAAATGGTACCAAGCAAAGTTTGGACATTTGCAACCCTGTGTTAGTAAGTCTGCAGATAGATGGCTCTAGTGTTTCTGTTACGTGTTCAGTTCAGGAAGTGGCAGCAGATGGACAACTGCAGTAGCTTTCTTCAGTTATCTTATCTAGCTAGCGGTACAGAAATGGGCTGCAGTGGAACTGGAATGAGTAGAGATCATTTTGACTGTAACTTAAGAGCACTCCCAACACTTGAAGATGCAGGCCATGAAGTCACAGAGTACAAAAGCTGATTAATAGCTTGTGAACAAAGGACAGCTTTTTTCCTTGTCTTCTTCCTGATCCAAATACAGTAAAATATGACTCTTTCTTCATCTTTTCATGCTGCGTTAGAGTAAGAGATGAGGAAGAAAAAAAAAAGTGGATTTTACTCCACTTATCCTTGCAGTCATAGATTGATTCTGGAAAGGGAGGAGTTGGTGCAAAGGAAAAAGAAAAGCATTCCTTGTAGATCTATTGAAGAATTTAAATTCTTGAAAAGTCTAATAGCCAGAGGCCCGTGGAAAAGGAGAGCTCCTCGCGAATTCTGAAATTCTTTTCTTCACTACACATAGAGAGTAGTTTCTCATCCTGGAGTTGTTCCTGGATAGTAAGACCTCAATCTTTTTGCCTTTTTAATGTAGTAGATTTTGCTTTTCTGCTGTTACGTGTCTTAAGATTTCAAAACTGTAAAGGTCAAAGAGATGGAAGCTGGAGCAGGAGTGAAGGTAATACAGACTGGAAGACAGAAATTGAGAGATTATTTTAGAAATGTATTGAGAAAAAAAGAGAAATGTAAGGAATGAAGTAAAGAATATTATGAAAGAGGATAGGTTTAAGGGTGGAGGAAAGAAAAGACAGAGGAAATAGTGAAAACAGAACATAACAAAAGATCATTAATCTATTTATAAGATATATTGATATAGCATTCAGAGGTCTGTTACAGGAAGGAAGATGAGGAGAGAGAGCAGCCCTCAGCATTAACTGAGGAAGTTATGTCTTCCACCTGCATCAGTACATGTCATGGCATAGGGATGAATTTGGCTGGCCAGTGAAATGGCAATAGTACTAATTCTTTACCTAATTAATGCTTACTTTCTATTTCAACAAAATGGAGAGCCTGTGATCACTTCAGAAACATCATGCTCATAATTCTCAAGTATCCAAGAAGGTTTAAACAGTTTTGTTAAATTAAATTATTCAGAAAAATCAGGCTAAACTGAATCTTATATTTTAAAATGCATCAAGCTGTGAATCCTTTGTCCTGTAACGAGGCTACATAATTTCTATTCTTAATACAACATTAGAACTAGTTAGTTACAGATAAAGAGGTTTCCTTTTCCAGCTTAAATTTCATCTGTTATGCAGGAAGAATTGTATGTTATTAGAAGATTATAATTAATATATAGGAAATAGACACAGATCATTTTTTCTCTTAGTTGGGGATGTCCAAAATGTTCATCTCATAGAATCACATCTTATATGGAAAATGAAAAAAAATGCAATTTGTGAAAGATTTTTCCAGAAAGCCTGATTCATTGAGTTACGGGGAAGGCTTCCATTGGATTTAGATCATATCCACAGCATGAAGCTGAGAGTATAGCGTAAGACCTTGGTGAAGTGAATGACTCGGCTGAGAATGCTTGTTGACTGAAACAGGCCTCACTTCTGTTAGGTGGGTTTTTTACCATTCTAATATAAAACAATGCCACTAGCAGCAGCAGACACTTCTTTACATGGCCACACCCCAAAATAAACACTGGCTTAAAACTTGATTTATGTTGACATTTAATATTAAATTCACATCACCATTTAATTACAGTATGTTACTTCCTACCCTCATTTTCTTTATGGAAACATGTTAGTGCAGCTACTTAATAACACTTTTAAAGACATCAAAACCTTTGAGAAATGAAGCAGGTATTTGATATGCATATTACAAATGTTTGATTTGAAATATACTAAACAATTTCTGTATTTCTTCTAGATTCAGAAAAGATGGCGGGGCTATTATGTTCGAAAGTATAACTATAATTATTATGCACTGAAAAAATACCTGGAAGCCATTTCTGTGAATAATGAGATTGTCAGGTAAAGATAAAAATTCCATGTGGTCGAACTTAAATTTCCTCTTTTTATTTGTAGAAAAGTTTATGATACTAATTAAACTATTTTTTCAGTGTAGGATCCCCTCCATTTTCTAACACATAGATAGCAGTCATCATTCTCTGTTACCTCGAGACTATGCATGTTGTGCCACGTTCTCGTTTACACTGTTATGAATTCAAAGTAATTCTTTCGAATTAATTGAAAGTACTCTGGGTTTATACCAATTTAATAAAACAGAATTTAGCTCTTCACCTGCCTTCAGAATTCATAGACAGTTATGCCTTGGAAATAGTTTGTTGAAATAGACTTTTTACCAGTATACACAGGCTAAGGGGAACTTCTTTTTTTTTTCCTAATTTGTTTTGAAAATTGATTATTGACAGTGAATCAAAGTGCAAACTTCTATCTAACTTATAATCATGTACCATACTATGAATATTAGTTGGTTTTAATTGTTCCTTGCCTTTGCTCAAATTCTTACAGTCATTTGGGGGGAGGGGAAAAAGAGAATCAGTGTGCTAGGAACCCTGCTTCTCGTGATGGCTTATTGATGATGTCATGCAAATGGGCTTACTCGGTGGAAAACAAGTGTGTAAAACAAAGGTTCAGATGGATCCAGCACACTTTTGCCTAAATGCCTGGATACTTGTAGCACATCAGAGCTTCATTAGACCTAAAGACTGTCTACAGATAGTGTATAAGCAGACTTCAGAACATTTGAAAAACAATGGTGTGGACACACGGCAAAGTAAATTCTTCTCAGAGTTACAGAAGAGATTTGCCTGTTTGGGATTACTAGACAGAGCCGTTACTAGCTCACTACCATTGCTAGATTACTAGCTAGAACCATTGTTGCTATATATTCCTACTGTACTTCTGGCTGTCCCCTGTGCTTAAGTTGAAAGCTCTCTAGAACAGAGGCAATTATTTCCCTTGTTGTCCATACAGTACCTAGCACACTTCATGTCCTGATGCATGAGTATTCATGTAACTGCAGAAACTGACAAAATACTCCCCAGCTGACCATAACCATTATTTTCTCTTTGTTAGTGAAAATGTGTTGGACAAAATCCATCCAGTTTCTACTGTTTAAAAATACTGAAGCAAATCTTTACTTTCAGAAGTATAGAAATATAAGGAAGTCTAATAAAAAAAAAAGTTTCTAGAGGTCTGATCTAGATCACATGGCAAAGGCAAATCAGCCAGAAGATTGTGTTAGAGGAGAAAGCATATACAATGTCTATATGAAAAGCACTAATTATCCAACTTTTTTGAACACTATTTATTATTTTCTATTAGTTTTCCACAATTATAGTTCATGCTACATTCTCTGTGTCATAGCATTGTAACTCCTATATAACGTTGTTACTTATAATGAAACATCCTCATAGCTGCCTCTGATCTTTGATTACTGTTTATTTAAATGTATTTTTATGCAGAAAATTAGATCATAACTCAGCAAACCAAAACTTAAAAAGTCAGTTAATCTCTTCAATTATATCTTCCTGCTCTGAATTTCTTCAATTTTTTTCTGTTTTTGGAAAGACAGAATCCTAGGAAGACTAGACTAAATCTTGGAAAAAGTGTAAGACCATAGCTTTTCTGATCTAAAATGAATATATCTAGATGAACTGAACAACCTGCTTATCTGTTCAAAATAGTTCTATCACTACTTTCCAAAGTAGTGTTCTAAAACCTAGAACAACTCTCAGAACTGGCAGACGGACCTTTTGATGTTTGTGAACAGAACAAATTAGTAAGTGATATTCCTGCTGTATTGAACACAGAGTTATGGATGCTTTGTGTTTTATTTCCCCACAATCGATCTCTGTTAGGTACACCTACCTTTGGAAGACGACAAAAATATTTCTGTGTTTCAGTGTTTCTGTGTTTCTGTGTTTGACATGTTCAGCAAATTCCCTAGTATTTGCTCTAGGTCATTAAAACCCATAAAACTTATGTATTAGATTTTGATCAGGATCTCTACATTCAGTATATTGGCCTGGTTTTTGCATTATTTTTCTTCTAACACATAAAGTGAGCAGTATGAGTTCACATACATTAAAAGTGTGTCAGAGTTGGTCTATGTGAGCTCTTACTTGGCTACTGATAGATAGTTATTCTGCTAATTGAAGTTCTGTCTTCATTTTTGAAATACATGGTTTTGGTTTTTTGTGTTAGGAAAGTGTAAGAGTATTACTATGGAAGCCACCAAACAAGTCTTGGATTTACTTATAATTTATCTGTTCCAGAGTTAATAGTATGGGGTTTTTTATGCATATGCAAGAACAAATTTTCATACATAGACTAGATGTTTTAAAAAGATAAATTAGTTTGATTAATTTAAAGGATGAATTTGCATCTGGTGGACATGCACCCTTGTAACCACTAGTCTCATGCAAAAATTGCCTTAGATTAATGAACATTAAAATGATATCATGAAATTAAAAATGAGCCAGAGAATTGCAGATTGGTGTTAATATGTTAAATAAATATGTTAAAACATATTAAATGTCCGTGAAGGACAACTAATGTACTTCAGTTGACAGAAACCCAAACTGAAAGTCATTTTCTGTATTTTTTGGGGGTTATAAATGTTGATTTAAATCATTACTTTGTCTTGTAGAAGCCTTCACTGTATATTTCATGTTACAAGGAATAATACCTACCTAAATTCATAGCTGAAATGTTTTAATTAGAATGTTTATGAAGTGTTTGTTACTTTTTGTTTAGAATATTTATCTTTCAGTTAAAAAGCAAGTTAAAATAAATTTTCCAGCTAGTTTGGTCGAATATATCACATCCTTTCAGTTTTAAGAAGGTAGCACTTATCAATCAGGTATCAGTGCAGTAATTTCTTTGTTGTGGTACATTTAAAAAGAAAAATATACATTGCCTTCAACATTCTTTCAGTAGAATCCATCAGGTGCTTAGTTAAGATCAGCTGTAGGCCCTCAGCCTAGCAGATTTTTCCAGTCTTTGGGCTAAGGATCACTGCCAACTACTTTGGCCCCAATGTGGCCCAGTTGATCTTTTTCCTACCGGGAATATAGAACAAGGTAGAGGAGAGATTTCCTGCATATTTCCATCCCTCATCATATCAGGCCTGGGAGAGTATAACTTCCTTGTTCATAAATACTTTTTGTATATAAAATTGTTGCAATTGTTCATTATGAAAAAAAAAACCCAAAAACAGCAGGACTCATCTGAAATTGCAAAGTGCATCTTTATTTAAAGTGCTGGGTTTTATTCCAGCATCAGTGTTATGGAAATTTACATGTTGGTGAAGAGAATCCCTAGTACACTATCTGCAGTCAAATTAAGCCAGATTTGAGTGTTTGCATCTCTACATCTCTAGAACTAAACAAAATAACAGAATCATGATACACAAATGATCCAATTATTTTCTCATTCATCTTATGGCTGCATTCATCAAAGTTTCAGCATTAGTGCTATGTCACTTGCTAGTAAAGACATAAGTTTCTCCACATAATACTGAAACCACAGTGAAACACACACTAGTAGTAAGAACTCCAAAGTGGTATAGAAACAAAGCAACACACACACACGCACACACACACACAAAAACACACACACACACACACACACGCAGAGTTTGTCTGTTCAAAAGTTAGTTTAAACTATATTCTTTCCGGTATTATGGTGTAGTCCTAAACGGTAACACAACATATTTTTCAATCTTATCTTTTGGAAAAATGCTGATAGAATTTTTATTTATCAACAGCTATTTAAAACCACATTGCAAATCCTTCTGAGGTACCATTTTACACATCTTGGTCTCCAAAACCAAGGGTTGTGGTTAATTTTCTCCATTTTCATTAAGGGAGAGCCTGTATCAATTTACCATGCATTTGTTTCTGTCTAAGAGTAACTGCAGAGGCATATTACTGTGAAACTTTGACCGTTCTGTTAGTTTACCACCTTATATCCTGTAAGAGTTTGTGAATAATTTTATGTTATTTTCTTTTTCCTCCTCCTCCTTTTTTTTTTTAAAAACATAAAACACTTCCTTTACTAAGGGGCTAAGATGTGGCTTGTAGCCACATCTTTACCATTTAGCTTTAATACAAGCCGTCCTTATTTAATAGCTGCCCTCGTTTAGTAGCCAGACCTTTATCATTTGTCCTGACTGTGAAAACCCCAGGAGAAAGTAAACTTAATAGAAGCTGCCCCAGTTTAAAGCCATAGAGGGACATAATTAAGTTTAACAGAAATTGATTTAACAGAAATTGACCTAAAATATAATTAAATAATAATAGTCCTATTATGTGAGCGTTTGCACACCTTAATAGACTGCTTATCCTAACTTAAAGGTATTGTTTTCGTATGAATAGAAGATATATCCATTTTAACTCCCAGACTAGTTGAAGAGGAGGTGGATCTGCCTCCAGCACTCCCATTAATTTCCACTGTTGCAGAAACAATAGATTTGATGCTTGCTGGTGTCCACAGTAGAGTCCCTGTAGATAAGCTGGGAAATGTTTCATAGTGTCCCTTGATAGAAGGCAAAAGAATGAATTTGAACCCTGAATTCTAGCTACATAAGGACGTACTTAGAGTTTTCTTGTCATTTGTCAGTTTAGCTTCAATATAACTGTGAAATGGGTTCTTTAGGCCTGAATTCTGATTTTCCTAGAAGATTCAGGAAATTTTAATCCAACCAAGTAGGAAGCATCTACTTAAATATTTATTTTCCGTAATCTTGGGATGTAGATTTCAGTAAAAAGTCTTCATCTGTAGCATCCATTAGTATTTAAATAAATACCAATGCATACCATATTCTATCTGCATATGGATAAGTTGGGTGGTTGCATATGTAAATGCATGCATTAAATTTTTTAATTCGATTACTTCTCCCTGAAGTTAGCGTATTTCATTCTAAGGAAAAATACCTTGTTTAGAAACATTCTTAAAGCTACATTTAACATCTCTTAAGAGTTGGCAAAATGGTTACAAGGGGAAATATACCCAAAGCGATTAGCATAGGCTATAACTCGCTGTGATGCATTAGAATTTTGTTTTATGTGAAGCAATTTCCAATCCATGATAAGCAAATGGACATCATTTCACATAAATTAGCATGCTACTGTCATTATATCAGAAGAATTTACAGATGTTGCCAGTTGCCCAACTGTGTGATTAACTTGCAGTTCTTTGACCAAGGTTATCTACTCACTGGCCTTTAAACTACAGTAAAGCAACCTTGCTATATGTCTGGTGTCCAACTAGAGATAAGATTTTTGAATGTAGTGCATATTGCTTTGCAGTGCTCCATTTATTGGAGAATGGCACCATTTAAATTTTTCCCTAGGCACTGAACTCAATACGATTGCATTCTCAGAAAACTAACAAAGCAGAGGCAAAGTGACGTTAGGGTTCTTGTGTAAGCAAGGCAGGTAGTTTAATTTTCTTTGCTGTTGAATAAACACTAACTTAAATGTAGCAAACTTTAAGAACTGAGTCTAGACTTAGCAAGCATCTTGATGTATGTAAACACTGTTATGAATGGTGAATTTCACAAAATTTCAGGATTGACACCAAGTTCTCCTTTCCGTTGTTGTTGGCTTTAGTGGTGAAGAGGCCTTGAGAGTGACCCTCAAGTGTGTGACTTTCATTCAAATTTGACTAGCTGTTTTATCAAGAGATTTAATATCATAATCTTCATTAAGGCCTTTTAGTCTTCAGGTAAGTTCAGGGAAATGGTTAATGCAAAGGCAGATTATATAAATCACTTGTTTGGCAATACGGTGAAATTCTGTATTCACAAATCTTTTGCGCAGCCTAACTTTTAGAATCTTAATGAGCAGTGAAATAAAGTACATTATGCATTGCTGGTGATCTAGTAGTCTGATAGTTTTTCTTTTCTCCAAATATGCCTGATCTTGTAGTACTGAAATAACTGAGAATATCTAGCCTTTTCTTGAATATTTGAGTGTTATTGAGGGTTATTTACTTTTAACATGACACTCACTTTCCATCATATATCTTTTGAGGTATTTCTATTTTCCATAAAGTGGTTTTGAAATAAATCCTTTAGTGTCATACTAATATGAGGAGAACTTGCTCAACCTCCATCTGTCTGTTTCTTTCTCATAAAGGTAAGTCCAGGTGCTGGCCATTTTCTCAAGTGTCAAAGTGTTTTGAAGAATGTATATATTGTCTTATAATTCAATTAAACTGTTCCTCATCATTGACTGCAGAAGCAATTGATTCTGTAGTCTATTTTCAATTAGTGCTAAAACCTTTCAGACAGCTCCTTGGAGTTCTTGGAACAATAAAAAGCTCATTTTTGTAATGTTGTCTTTCCCTTCACATTTAATTAAGTAATTTATCTTCAAATCATCTTTTTTTTCCTTGTCCTCAAAGATAACTTGAGAAAATATGTTGTATTTTTTAAGTTATTTACCTGTAATTAGAATTTTCTGAAGGTAAACTCCTGCAGGTGTCTTTGGGAGTCGTGTAAGTAGACACAAGCACCAATATGCTTTCTTTTATTTAAATAATTGTGAATGGTCGTAACTTGAGCCACTTACACCTTTTTCAGAGGATTTCAGATATAAAAGCTGGATCCTGAAGGAAACTCAGAACTGGAATCCACTGAGGAACCCGGAGTACTTCCATAATTTACAAACCTGTTGTTATTGGGGTGGGCTATATATAAAAAGTGAGTTACTAGTTCGCTCTGTGATTTGATCTAGTTTCCATTGATCTGTATTAAGACGCTCGTATTAGTCTAAGTAGGAGTTAGACTAGAGAAAAGCTTTAAAATAATGAATTTTAAAGAGACACAAATTTAGTTAAGATACTCTCTGCAGCCATGTATTTTGTGATTGTTTCCTCTTCTTAAATGTGTTACCCAGAAATCCATCTTTCTTCACAGATTCAGCACCTAAAAACTTTTTTGACAGGTCAGCACATTTTTAACTCTTACCTTCACCTATCTTTTCACATATAAAAGCCGGTGCATATACATACATGCTTTTATACAGCATGTATACTTATGTGCATGTATGCTTTTAATAATGCATTTTGTAAAGCAAGGCATTTTAGATGGAGTCTTTGTCTTTCTTGTTTGATCATGAAATTGAAAGTAACTGGCTAAAGCTATAGAGGAGATTATACTCTGTTCTAACTCCATAGCAAAGCACTCTGGTCACAGTGAGATTAAAGTGGAACCATTATGATTAGACAGTAAGCTGAATTTCCAGTGCAGATTCAGTTAGACACACCTCAGATGTGCCTTATTCTATTTGTGTCTCTCTTGAGTAAGTGGCAGGAGCAATCTTACCAACCTTTTAGCTAGTTTTGTGAAATAAAGATCAAATTTTTCAAATAAACAGGACTAACATAACTAATATAACCAGCTGGCTAGATTGTAGTCTTTAAAAATATGAAGGCTATGTTTTCTCATGTGTTTTTGTACAGCACTAAGCACACCGTTGGGATTAACAGATTAAACTTTAAGATGAATTTCACTTGTACCCAAAGGGAAATTTTGAATCTCAGTCTGTAGAAAGAAATTAGAGGCACTTGTATTCACTCACTGAACCATGTAGTTTGTGGTGTGGCTGATTGCTTTTAATAAAGGTAGAATAAACAGACGTGACAGCATAGTATTGTAAAATAGCAATATTTTTATACCTGAAAACTTTGAAGGCACTGTAATATCAACATTTTTGGTTTTGAAATAGGCCTGTTAGAATTACTGATAAAGTGTTTTCTGCAGACCAGGACTGACTTATCTTAGCATTTCATGTTGTCTCATATAGACAGATTTCACAGTCTTGTGTTTTGTCTGAAGTGGGATCTTAGGTGTAAAATGAGTAGAAAAGAAGGAAGAGGCACAGTTTCATTCAGCTCTAACATATCATTGACTGTCAGGTAGGTCTTGTTATGCTGTCCATCCTCATTTAACTATCCCACAAGATCTCTTAATGAAGTTAAGCCCCAAGTTCACTCCAGTAATTCTGTGGCAAGAGTTTGTGCAATGTAACAATTCATCACTTGTCAGGAAGGCACTTTTAGTTTATACATTTAATAAGGGCATCCTCTAGCTTGGTTAATTAGAAGTGAACAGTTTGCATATTTACTAAATGCGGAGTGTCATTGCCACCACGGCCTATTGCCTACATGAATTATTTCTCTATCTGCAATAAACAGCTGGGTAATTATTACTGCCATAATCAGATAAATTCCCTCTGTAAGGCTTTTCTTACATGGCAATTCTTTGAACTCATCCAAAGCTGAACAAAATTTATGAACTCCAGCAGCTAGACCACTTTTTCATGGTGTAGTGTCCCTGTTCCCCATTTCAAGGACATGTAGAGTATCATAAATATTGAGTAAATTAGGAGGATAAATATGATTACCTAAAGATTACATATTAATAAACTTGATTTTCAAAATATAATTTTCAGGTTGTAACTGATTAAATTATATCCTTTCTGATTTTATCTAATTGTAGAGACATGACAGGCCATCTATATACAGGCTATACTAGGTTATCAGAGAATGGCTCTGGTACTTCAAGACTAAAGACTCATGGGAAAGTACAGAAGTATTCTTAATATATCTTTTGGAACAATAGCCATTTCAACTGTTTAGGTCATTAGAACTATGACAAATTTTATCGGTCATACACTCAACTCACTTAAAGCGGTTCTTTTTTCATTAAAAAAAGGTGATGGTTCTTTTCAGTATGCAATTTTCAGTTTAATTACGAAGCATAAAATTTAAATGCATGAGTTCCTATATATTGCATAAAAAAATTAGAGATTTCATTTATTTGTAAAAGCAATCTGTGTGCAAAAGGTTATGTAACTAAGCTTGCTCTATGCTATCAAAATTTTCCAGCTCATGTGTGAGTGTATCTGCAGATACATCAGTGAGTACTTAATTTACACATACACACGTGCTCTAAAGATACAACAACAACAACAACAACAAAGAAAATACATTTGTCTCTTTTAATTTAAGCACAACAATCCGTTTGATGTAACACCACAAATGTTTAATCCTAACATAAAATACAGTGTTTGGATGTAACTAGGAAATTACCATTAACTGCTCATGTACTTCATAGCTCATTATTAATTACGGAATATACCTCACAGTTTGACAAAAAGTGCGGAGAGAGCAGGAATATTAAGGAAGACTAAACTAAGCAAGGTGTTATTTGGTACTGCTTTACCCAATGGGAGGCTTCTAAAGCTAAACTGCATTCCCCATTTGCCGTCTGTGTGGAAGAAACAGAGGCTAGAATGTTTGTTTGTTTATTTGTTTGTTTTATGATGACACTTCTAGAGGAAACAGATGTCCAGGAGAAGATCTCTGAAAGCCTCACACCACAGTTATGTTTTGCTGTTAAGAGTGTGGTATTCAATAATTCACCTTTCTACAAATTCATGATCTGATTTTTTGATTAAAGATGTAATTTTTTTCTGGTGGCAATCACAGTCTTTCCATTTGTCTTGATAAATCCTGTGGTATTCTATGAATTTCCACATAATTTCATGAGATACAAAGCAATATGTAGTCTCTTCTGACTACAGGCCTAACTAAAAGGCCTAACTTTCAGTTTTTCTAGATTATTAAAAATAGAGGCTTCAGTTAACTAAGAAGAATTAGTTCTCTTAAGCATTCCCTTACGTATTTCTTAAGTATCAGAGAAGTAATGGGAAAAACTTATTGTCTTCTATGTTTATAGCCTAGAACAGTAATGAGGAACAAAAAATAAATGTTAAGAATTTTTTTTATGTTCTGTGAAGCTCAGAGTTATTCTGAATCAGATGATCTAGTCTGACTTTAGATTTGTTGGAGATATCATGTCTATCAATAACAAATCCAGTAAGGTTTGACCAAACACAGTCTGTTCTTGATTTAAGAACGTTAAAAGATAGAAAAATACCCTTTTACTGTTCAAAGTATGTCCCATACTTCCCGACTGAATTTGTTTCATTTCATCTTTGAACTATTGCTTTTCGTTATGTCCTCTTTTACCAGACTGAAAATGCCTTTATTATCCAGAAGCCATGCATTAATATAGCCACCTTTTAGTTTTCTTTTTGAAGGAACAAATGGAGCTCATTGCTAAAGCAGTAGAGCTCATTGCAAGGCATTTTCTCTGTCCCTAAAATCATTTTTGTGAGTATTTTGGACAAGCTTTCAAACATCTTTAAAAGTATTAGCATCAGAACTCAGCACAGTTATGCTGTGTAAGTATAACAAGTAAGAATAATTTTTCTACTCTGATGTATTACCAATGTATGTATTGGTTTATATACCTTTTCAGCACAAAAGAGCTTCTTGATCTCTATAAATCCTGTGCAGAATATCCACTTTACAAGGCCTAGTTCCTCATCCTGTGAGCATGATTCTTTTTTTTTTCCAGCTGTACAAACCGTTTACCTGTTGGTACTCCCCTTTCAAATTCTTCAGACTCTTTACCTTTTAGAGATAATTATGTGTATCCATTAGGTACCCTTACCCTTGACAGTACAGCTAAATCACATTTCTTTTACCTTGAAGTCCATAGTTCCTACTGTCTTCAAACGAAAACAGCGTGATTTCAAGAAAGCAAATTTCCACCTATTTTCTCCAAGTAGGCTATTCTTTTTTTGTCCAGTCACTAGCTGATTGTTCATAGCTTTATCTAACAGGCTGGTTTGACCTTTCAGCTGCATGACTCCCAAAAAGATCCGACATTCATTAGCCCACTTCTGCTTGGTGGTAGGAGGGCTCACCACCATGTAGCATGGTGCTTAGCTACTCAAATAGGGGCCTAGTGCTCAGATCAGAAAATTGCATGCTTAGGTATAGACCAGGGTGATCTAAATATTGGATATACTGTTGAGGCATGTATAATTAGGTGCCTAAATTTATATTTAAATGTCGTCTGTTGTATAAAGTAGGAACCAGATTTCAGAGTAGGCTTTAGAGTGTCTTATTTCCTGTGTGTCCATTCTAAAAAATGCCTGATTTTTGGAGATTTTTATCTTGAATATTTTCAAGACAGTAAGAGGTAAGGGTTTCTAGCAAATTTGGGGATCTGTAATTAGCTGCTGCTATGAAATGACATGCATACAAGTAGCACTGCAGCGTTTAAAAAATGTGTCAGATCCCTCCCAAAGTAATTGCATTTACTTAAAAACTCTCATGTGAAATAAATAATTATTTGCTATATCTTTCATAAACTTTTAAGCTTCATCAAAAATGACATCATAGATCCTTAAGTGGTAGCACCGTTCCGTAAATATGGAATTCAGGAAAACCATTAAATGTCATGAGAGCAGCTATGAAGTTGAGAGAGTTAGCATTACTACTAGGGAATACAAATGGGTCAATTCAGAAGGGTCTCCCTTCCTTCCTATTGTAAAACCTATTTAATGTGAATGAAGTGCACCATTTTATTAGCAAACATATGCAAACTTTATGTTAGAGTAAGTAAAAATGTGAGTCAGATGGTAGGCCTCTCAGTCAAATTGTTTCAAAATACCCTGAGAAGGAAAATCAACTTAGCTGATGACCATTAGAAGTTACGACGTCACATTTACTTGATAAATCACATAATGTTCAATATTGTAAATGTTACCAAGGACAATATATTGAGGTGGAAGGAATATGGATATGTCTACATGGTCCTTCACTTCATCAGAGAGATAACAGTTAGCTTTAGATGAGTTCACTTTGGTACTGGAAGTAGCTTAGCCATAGCTAAACATAGCAGTGCACTTTCCTATGGTTATTACTGTGCAGATAGTAGCATAGTCTTGTGAGAATCGCAGTGCCAAAAGATAACAGATATTTTACATGACATTTGCTTGAAAATTTTCTGGCATTTCGCTGTAGTTAGACATCCTCCTTCATATGTTGCTGGAAAAATTAGGAACATAACTGCACTTAGCAGTTTAGCACTGCTGCTGTGCTAGAAATGACCACCACTGCTAGGCTGCTATCAGAATAGTTTGTGTTAGGGGTCTCCAATTCATTTAGGGCCAAATCAGCTCTTTTACCCTAAATACTAATTTCACTGCATAAGCTAACGGTGCTTATTTTCCATGAAGGGGTCAATAGCAAACAGATGTAGAATGATAACATCTTAAATAGTTGCTGCCATTTGCAAAATGAATGCCTGTCAATGTTTTTTTTTCTGATAGAGTTAGCTGTATTAATATAAAAGCAAGCATAAATACAGTTGTACCAGTATTCTTCGTTCCATTTCCTCAGCCAGCAGAAGCTTCAGTCCTGTAGATGCTCTTTTTGCCATTGTAACTATATCCACAGTGGGTGGATTTTACAGTTTAAATAAATCAAAATAATTAAGCTAACATAACTTCATAGTGTAATCCAACCCTTTTACAAAAGTGATTTTCAACTACATAACACTTTGTGGAATCCTATCTCTGCCAATGTGTATGAAGTAAATTCAGCTTAAGAATTTATGTACACAAAGGAAAGCATTTGCACAGAACAGAATTTGGAGAAATATGTTCCTTTTATATGTTTCCAGAAAATGATATAATTTGATTATGGATTACTTATTACCTTTCCTTATCCTTTCATTAAGGATTACTTATTACCAGAAAAGTAGGTCTCAGATAGGTTGAGGAAAACTTCTTTATGAGTTGTTATTGAAATCTTAATTAGAATTTTCTGGATTAGGGAAAATGTCCCATTTTTAGTTATAAACTGGCTCTGCAGCCAATGTTTTGAAAAGATATTGCACTGTCTGGAGGAACTATGCAGTTGTGGAAGTTGGAAGGATAGGGAAGGATACATCAGTCTGTTCTTTACTATCTTCTGATATATGCTGTGTCCTGATCTCGAGCTGCACGCAGTATTCATTTTATGCCCTTCACCACTACGTTCATCACATTTCCTACATAGAATATTGATCACATGTGGCCCTTGACAGCAGAACTGGTATGTCACCTCATTCCATTGGCAGTGTAGACTGTATGGTTAAGGCAAGATGGGCAGAATATGTCCTATTATGCACAAATTACAGTGAGATTTAAGGTATTTGAATTTCTTTCTGTGAAATTAATGCTAATAGAATTCATGGGGTGTTTTTGCATGTCTATGTACTAGCTTTATTTTTAATTTCTTTGATTCTAAGGAGTCATATTAGTCTCTTGGTCACTGCATTGCAATAACAGAACAGTACAAACCCTCCAGATTTTGATGAGAGATGTCATGATTAAGTTGCCAAACAGATTGATATAAACACTCGTGTAAAATTAGTAAGAGTTTTGGAAACGCATTTGTGGTGTGTCTCTTAGGAAGAAACTTTTAAACACTCATCCATCAACCAGTAAAATAGGTAAATTGACAGAAGTTTAGAAAGGAATAAAAGAGAAGCAGCCTATTGACTCTGTGTTGAGATCTTAGATACAGAGGCTCTAATTTTTGAAGTGGAAATAGGCTTAGAGACATACATCATAACATCACATCTTGGTCAGTTTGGAAGATTCGTTATCATCTACTTTTCTTTTAGTAGCTGAACAAATTTGAACTAATGTTATGTTAAAACAGTATTTAGGATGTAATACATTTTATTTGTATGATAAAAAGGCGACAGCCCTCTTAAAAGTTGTACCTGAACAGCACAACTACTGGCGCAGGCATCAGAAAGTCTAGCTCATGTGACGGTTTGATGATAATAAGAGGGGATCACAGTCTGACTTTGTATGTATACATGTTAAAAAAAATATTGTGAATTGGTTTTCCTTCTTGTCAATATGCATTTTACTCTTGAGTATCCATGTTTTAATCTTGGAGCTGCTATTTGCACAAGGTAGTGTTATCATTTAAAAACAATTCTCCTGGAACACGAGAAATATCCATGGGGTTTGGTTTTGCCTAAACTTGCATAAGGCTAAAATAAAGCAAATAAAGCATAAAATGAAAATGAAAGCTTAAAAAATAAAATAAAAATGAAGATGTAAAGCAAATCATTTTTAAACTCAAGGATTTCTTGACCAGAAATTTATCATAGCAGCTGTGTGAAAACTAGTTCCTTTCTTGCTTTTACATGATCTGTTTATAATCCTTACAGAATTTACCTATTACAAAATGTCATAGTTTTGCCTATACGGCAATAAAACTGAAACAAATGTTTTTTGTTTTTTTTTTTACCGATATTAATTTTTAAAATGATTACACTGAACATGCAGGTTGATACAGGTATTATGGAAGAGCTTTACCAAAACTCAAAAGCCTGTGTTTATGCAAAACTATACATGCTGTTAAATGCGCATGGTTACACTTATAAATCTGTTTATAACACTAGAGAAGGCTATTTCTCTAAGATTGAAATGCTGTTAGTGGATTGGTGGTGAAGTCTGATTACTATTACTAAAATGCACTATCGCATTATTCCTGGAGTTTCTTTAATTGAAATGTATGAGTCTCTTGAGTATTCCTGGAAGGGCTTGGACATTTCATGTATTTGTTTCATGCCAGAGTGTGAGCAAGGTACCTTCTAATACATATATATTAACCTTGAGGATCCCTATGAAATGACCATAGCAGTGAAAGATGTTTTTGTTGAAGGGGAGGGAGGGGGATGAAGAAAGCAGTTATAAATATATGAGACATTATTTTAGCATCTCACATGTGCTTTTAGGGAATAGTTAGTTGTAAAAGAATATGAGGACATTCAGCTATGCAGGTTACAATTTTGGGCTTTCAAGCACTTTGGGTCTTCAAAAATTGTTTCTGCAGATTTTGCTTGTGGAATGCCTAAACATAGGCATGCATATAGGCATCTACACTTAATCACAAGCTGGACATATCTGGAAAGCATAGCAACAATATGTACTTGGACTCCTGCAGCAAGAGCTTTACTTTTTTCCTTTTTTTGAAATAGCACTGAACCACAGCACTTACGTATCACAGATACAGACACTTTAGAAATGAAAAGTAAATGATAGGTTTGAAACAACACATTTCACGTTTATATCTATCTAAAACAATAAGATGTCTGACACCACTAATGACTGACTTCTCCTTTGAGCAGCTGATATTTTCCCCTGCAACCTATATGCTTTAGATGGAATATTTTGGCCAAGAGTTTCTGATAGGATGCACTCAGTGTCCAAGGGCTGAAAGTTGCCCCCTCAGTTCTTCTTACTGCTGAGGATTATCTCTAGGTCTTCACATTTTTTTTTAAATTTAAGTGTGTACATGTGTTCATGCATGTAGTAGTGTTAGAAATAGATTACTAAAGGGCACTTGCCTGAGCAAGATAATTTTGTTATTCAGTTCAGGTGTTCTTGCCAACTCACCCTGCAGAACTTCAACTGCTTTTAGTGGACTTTAATCTCCACTGACAGTGGAGACCTGCTTAGAAGTTGACATTAAGTGACCATGCTCTTTGGATGTCTAGAGTATTTTAATTTGAATTAGAAAGGATTTCACAAGGCTAAGCCATACCGGTTAGTGAGAAAGATACATGGTTTGGACTTAAAACACTATCTCTTTTGGATACTAATATTCTCAGCTATTCTAGACTGAAATCTTAAAAAGATAAGGATAATATTTTAATTCTATAGGAGTACACTTGGTGTTCACATAAGTTTGCTGTTTCCCTTCATTCTTCCAGAGCCATGTCTTTTCTTAGTGGTATCTACAATACTAAAGGTTCTCTCCCATTTTCTGAGTTATACAGCCAATGTCTTCATAGAACAACACTGTGAATACAGCATGCATGTGAATGCAGAATCTGGTGTTAAGCGTCTTACAATTTGTTCTCCGTTACATTTGTTTCTATACATAGGCAGTTTGTGGCAATTCCTCCAAATGCAAAGAATTTGAGAAATATGGCCGTTCACAGAAGTCCCTTCTTTTACCTTTTGTAGATTTCTGTCAAAAGACATCTAATATTTCTATTTTAATCAGACACCTAATTTGTGGATTTTCCTTCCTGAATTACATTTTGGGCAAGTAAATGCTATGTTAAATTTCAAACTTTGGATGCCGTTAGACCCTTATTGTTTTATTTGCATATAACCAGGTTTACAGGGTCTCTCACAACCTCAACGTAGCGACTGCAGATAGGCTAAAAGTAAAGATGTTTCAGTCCAAAGACTCCTAAAATAGCTGGGTGGTTATATTATAATTAGATACTCACTAGCCCACTCAGACTCCACAATGATAGTTCACCTTTGTTTTTAAAGTGTTTGTATGGCTTCTGTGGCTTCCTTTACAAGGATAATTACATGGGGTTCAGTCCATTCCTTTGTGAGACAACATTCCCTAATGCAACTGAAATCTGATTTTTCTTTGTATCTCTGTTCTGTAGTCTTCGAGTGAACCCCAGCCATTCATTTCCTTTCATCACATCCCCAGGAATATGATTACTGTGGATTTTTTCATTTCCTTGATCCTCAAGAAGCAAAAAGAAATGAAGGACAATTGCTCCTGTCCCATCATTTATACTTACAAAATGTACATGAGGACATTCAGGATGCATGTGTGACCACAGATTATATTACTGAGAATTATGATTTTGAGCATAAAAGGGCCAAATGAACAAATGCATAAGGATATAATATGTAAAGATAGCACATATGTTACGGTAATGTATGTACCCATTTTTAACAGTTAGTTAAGTGTTAGACCTACTGTTTAACCTTACAGTTTATTTTTATTTTAAACATACTGTTTAAAATTAGAAAATACTGTACATGTTTATGCTGTGGCAAATCATAGCTCTAAAATACTAACTGTATAACATTTTTCTTATTTTTGCAGGATTCGTGTGGCTCAGCATAGGATGTTGTATACAACAAAGCTGGCCATTTATTCTTTTCTCTAACAAAATGATCGTATATCAGACTTACTGTAAAGAACTGTGATGTTTATTCCTACTTAAATCAGTGTGATCTTAACCGTGGAAGAAAAAAAATGCTTTTCTATATGCAAAAAAAAAAACTGAATGTAAATTAATGCATAGGTCTGCAATAAGTGTTGTGGGGTTGATGTTTTCATTTTGTACCAGCTAAAACCCACCTAACAAAGTAATTATAATTTACAGAAGCACTTTTTGGACCTTTCTCACTTATATTTTGTTATATTTGGTGCAAATATATTATGGAATCCTCTCAGTGTTTCTCAGATAAAAGAACAATGTTTATCAGTACATTACTGGTGAGTGCTTTAATTTTCAGGTACATGAATAAAAGAGTCTAGCACATATTTCAAAACAAATAGTGTACTTTACTTTAATAATGAATATAGCCCTGATTTCACTGGGCAAGGCTGCACAGCTGCAAGCATGTCACGTAACGTGGGAGGGTGCACTATGGTGGACTGGACTAGGGGACTGCAGAGCTGCTCTGTCTAGCTGAATGTGTCTGAACAGTTGCATACAAATAATCAAAAACAGGTTCAGGATGATCAGGCTGTCTGGTGGTACATAGCTAACATAAGAATGTAGTATGTGTGTTCTTTTAAAAAGCTGTCTTTAATCATGAAGCTCCTTAAACTATTTTTACATTCTAGGTTAGCCTATAGGTGTATTTAATTTTTTACTCAAGTATAGTAGATAAAGCGAAATGATGTAATCAAGGCAGGTCATATTCTGTTCTCACATAGGTGAATGTAACGTGAAGTCAAGTGGCATGCAGTGGTGTATCAAAATGTTATCCCACTAATTTAATTTTTAGTTCCATATTCTGTATTTGAGCGGGGAGGATGAGGAAGGTAAAATCTATTTAGGTTATCTTCTTTTATGCTAAGGTTACCTACTGCCTATGTCAAAGGAATTTGGTGATTCGGGATTTGAACTATTTAAAATCACAATAATTTTATATTCTTTCTGGCAAATTATACTAAATTTAGATTTTCCCAAATCTCTTTACTTTACTTAATATTATTATAATTTTATGGTTATCTGGTCACAAGATCACAAAATTCCAGTGAAAATAAAAACAAAATACAATGTTTTGATAAAGTTCAGTAAATGAAGGTCAATATAGATTTGTAAAATGATTCATTTCTATGCAGAAATGCATGAAATGCATGAGACATTCCCTATCACAAGGAACATACACTTTATGTTGCCCTCTATATTCATTTTTTTAACAGAAGAATGCCTCCTAAACTTGTCCCAATAAACATTGATGTTCTTTTGATTTGTTGAACCTTTTTCAGATCATGATAGGGCACTACATTTGTCAAAACTAACATGTATTTCCTCTACAAAATAATTCAATAAAAAGCCTGTGTAATAGTAACTCTGATTGGACAAAACTTGTATGAGAGGTCAGGTCTGTAGGAAGTTTTTCAAGAAATGGCATTATTTATCAAAATATTGCCCAGTTTTTCAGTTGTAACAGTTAGCTTAATAAACAGTACTTTCCCAACTCTGAACCATGCAAGAGACAGATCATTTGTAGAAATAGAACAAGAAAATTAATTAATGTAAAGCATTTATTGTATTTACAGAACTCCTCTTTTTCTCACAACATTTGGTGAAGCTTTAAACATGCAGGCCAAATTATTTTCCCATGTTCAGTTCTCCCCCTTCACACATGGAAGCTTCATCCTGAAGGAGTGAGTCTGATACAGAGTGCACAAAGGAGAAAGTTATGTATCATGCATAATTAGAGATATCCGTTATATCATATAGTTCCAGGAAAAGGTTACTTGCTATTGCGCGGTGAACCTGAGATGTATAGAAACAATGAGACGGTTGGGGTTAAGTGTAAGGATTGAATCCCAAACTCATTTATTTTAGTGGTATTTTCAATTGTCTTGAGCAGAATTTGGATTTTTTTTCTCTAGGCAGACATACATGTAGAAGGTCATGAACATGAAACTTCTTGATAAACATTACATGTAAGCTGTCTGAAAGTCGACCTCTATCTGGAAGTTGAAGTTTATGTCTTTAGTATCACTTAAACACTATTTTCCATATGATAACAATGAAACCCACTGAGCAGTGTGTTAATGTGTTAGTATTAATTTACTAACACATGAAACAGTATAGTCATATTCAACTACTTTTAGATTCTTTGATTTTGTTCCTTCTATTCAAATCCCTTAAAATTTTGTAAAAGAGACATGAAAGTTTTAGGTTCAAGTAACTTTAGAATAAATCTATATTAACGCTAAAATACCTATACTTTCCAGGGTAGCAATTTTTGGAACACCTCATGCTCCTTATTTTGAGGTACTCCCCATGAAAGAGTCATCCTGGAGTTATCATCCCCAAAATAAAATTGTGTGTGTGTTCGCTACAACTATCTAGAATAGCATAATGTGTGAAAGAAATACTATGCAAATAATACTAGCATGATTGGCTAAAAATATGTAGGCTGCAAAAATGCATTGAAAATCAGTTGTATCTACTTAAAAGAAATGGACTTTTCAATGGATTATGTTACAGTATTAATGAAGAAATATGTGACATTTGGGAAAGGATCATGATGATTTGGATAACAATACTATATTAAAAGATCCTGAATTGCTTTGAATTTCAACAAATATTCTAAACTTCATTTAATTTCAGCAAATAATGATAATTAATCATTCATTCAAAATAATCTGGTAAATTAAAACTGATGACAGTGAAAAACATTTTACCTCCCATTATCACTACATCTGAAACACAAATTTATATCTTTGTCAACATTTTTCTTTAGGGGTTTTCATCAGCAGTTATATACTGGATAACGAAGCTTCCTTTTCCCTGTTGGGAAGAAGTAGATAAGAACCTGAAGATGCTGTAGTAATATATTAATAGACAGTTTACAGCTATGGATAGTGGTACTAAGGCTGAATAGATGACTCTGTAATGAAAAAGAGCAAGTAGCAGCATTAAATATGTACAATCTTATGCTCTGATTTTGAAGCTAAAGTGGCATAAAATAAAAGAACAAAGTTGATACTATATGCATTGTCTATGTATTCATTTTTTGTGATGGACTGATATAGAACAAAGAGTTTCCAACTAAAATCCTTGTGCTCCCACATGCAGTGACTCTGAAATCTGTACCTTAAGGACAAAGAAAGGTCGCCAGTCTCTCCAACTCCTAGTTCTTTGTCAAAAATGGACACAGTTAATGAGGTTTGTTTGGTACAGCACAAATTCTCAGACACAGATAGAGATCCTTTCAATGGAAACAAATTTGTTTGGCTTTACCAGGTTACTTAGCGATTAATAATAGCCTTGAGATGCAGGTCAGAAAGGTCATCGTACCGCTTGCCAACACAATCTAAAATGTGCAGCTAGTCCGGTTCTGTGGCTTTGAGGCCCCAAAACACTATGCATAAAGTAAAACAGGCTATTTTCCAACTTCTTTTTTCATATTAATAAGCAATTTTCAAGAGAAGGGTGGCAAAATGGGGGCCATGCCACTCTAAGTAATTCATTTATTTTGCAATTTAATCTTATGTTGGAAAAAAATTACACTGCTGCAAAAGCATAGCATGGTGATTTTTAAACGTCAGTGTGCTTCATAAGTAACCTTGTATGAAATATTGTATTAGCAGCCTTTAACAGTAAACTGAAACAAAAAATATTTCCAGAGATAGAAACAGACCTATACATCTTTTCAATCCTTAACTTATATCCTTTTCATTACGTTTTTGTCTGCTATATTTGACATAAAGCCTGCATAATTACTTAAGATTTTCCTTATGATACTTCATTAAAAAACTTTAAAGATTATACCATGAATAAATAAAATTCTACATTGCAACTTGCATTTAGGAATGTAGTTTCATAATTTTGTATTTTATAAAGCAATTATTGCTCTTTCACATATTTTGATGAATTCAGCATTATGATAGTTAAAATATTAAGAATAACAGGTTAAGTTATGATGTTGAAAGCACTTTCAGGAGCAATATGACTTTCTCATGCTATAATTTATGTCACTAAACTTATTCGTATGCATGTTTTGACAGGATTTCACCTTCTTGCTCAGTAGCCATTGAAACCAGTGAAACTGTTAATGTGAAAGTCTCTAAATAATCCATTTTGCTGGAATATTTGAATTATCCAGATATGTGAATAGTGAATAGAATTTTTCTTTGCTTTTTCTTTTATCACATACTCCAAAAAAAAAAAAGGACTAAATTTGTTCACTTAATTAACTTTTAAACAATCTAAATGCTTGACTAAATATACGTGGTGTCTTTGGCACACAGGTTGATTTGAACTAGCCATTTCTTAATAACAATAACAAATGTTAATCAAACTAACCTTTTTTACTGGGTCAGAAAAATTCCATTCATGTACACTGAACAACAGCACAGAATTATGTTTCTTATAGAACATGTATTTACTCCACTGTTTGCATAACATAGGGCAAACGTGGCCCTATGGAGAAAAAGCCATTGAGGAGAAAGGCTATGCCCATTTTGTCTTGCAGTTTCTTCTAGCCATTCAGTTCGAATCATGAGTTTTCTCCACTCCTTGAAAGCTGGTGTTAGGTACAGCCCCCTATTTATTTCCTTTACAAGTTTCTTATTTCTTTTACAATGAAAAAATTTTCTAAGACCTATTGAATGCCTAGACCCATTCATTTAGAAGACACTATGCCCCTGCAAATGTCTGTCATATGCTGGCCTGTGAGACAGTTATGTTCTAGTGATGTTCTTGTTTGTTGTGTTGGCCTGTACCATGGCTATCAGATCACAGTAGAAAGTTGACCTGTGCAAGAAACTTAATGCTATGCAAATTTCTCTTAAGGACATTACTTAAAGGTTTATATCCATTTCTTCTCTGTGCGTACATACTCCGTCTTACAAAAGGCTCAAACGTCTAGCAATGAATGTCAAATCTTACCCACTGTCTATTACCCCTTTTCATTTTGCAGGGTCTTCTGTATTTACAGATCAGGCAATGTCCTAAGGCACTGTCTGAAACATGAGAAAACAACTTTTACTTTGAGATTGTTTGAAGGAAATTTGTTAAATTAAAGTGACTTCTATTCAGAAAAATTCAAGCTGAAATGATGTTTAAAAAGAAAAAAAGTATGCATGAATCCTCTTTTATCAAACTATTAAAATACATAAATTGATATAATATTCAAAATAATAACTAAACAATATGAACTAATACACTACTGATAGACATGGTTCATTGAAAGATACATGTACAATGCAGCTTTCATCATTTTAATCCTATTTCTTCATAGTTGTATCCATGTAGAATCCTGCTGCTGTGGAACTGAATGTACTCTAATTTAGCATCCCATTGATTTTGGTACACTGTTAATGAATAATAGCAGAACATCATGAAGAAAGAGCTATTAAAGGGTTAAAATAAAGTAAAACATTAGCAGGACTTTTACCACTGTACTGTACTTAGCAGAGTTATTTTATTTCAGAAACGAACTGAAAGAGTATGCAGAAATGAAAGAGAAAGAAAAGAAAAAGGAAGACCTAGAAAAGAAAGAAAAGGAAAAGGATCACCAAGCCCGAAAGATGCATTACCTCCTTAGCACTGAGCAGGTTGGTATACCTGTCCCTGACAGCTCATGCAAACCACTTGGGCCCCCAGCCTGACAGAGATAAACTAGCAGGCTGAATGGGACATGACTTGTTGAAAAGATATCACAAAGACACTACTTCGAGTTCAATTTAGTGCTTTTCTATAGGCAAGAGCAGGTACCATGACTATTCTCTGACAGCAGCTTCATAGAGGCGGCATCAGCACTGCTGGCAGAAAGAGTCCAAGTCAGCAGTTTGATCTGCCACTGTGATAACACAACACGAAGGGCATAACCTCGCTTTAAAAACTCATTTTGACTGGCTTATTGTTGTGCTGTTGCACTTGTCAAGAACTAACAAGTTATTAAGCTGAGGAGGGATTTCATTTTTTCCCCTTTTTTAATTGAGCTAATGCTTGGATTGGTGTTGTGTTCTGCAGTTTTTTAAGATAGATTGTAAATGCAGGTTTTCAGGTAAAGCTTTTGCTGGAACAGCCTGAATCGGCTTATTTGATTGTTTGCACATAGAAATATCATATATGTTTTGAATATTTGCTGATTATTTTGTTGTGTACTGATAAAAATTTCAGATTTTTTCAAGCTGTCTTATGTATGTTGCTTTGCAGATAGATGAATATGGTAGTAAATATATCTTATAAAAATTAATCTGGTTGGTAATGGTTGTGTTTTTGCTTTTTGTTGATCCTTCTGTATAAATTTTTGTGAAAAAAATTTATGTCCATAAATGTTGGTGACTGAGTGTTCTTCATATGAATACTGCATTGACATGAAAATCAAGGTGTGCTGGTGTGAACTAAATGCTTGGTTTTTGTTGCTTCCTACTCGCTGCTTGCTTTTCATAGTTTGTTAGTTGTAATTGGTGTGTAAGAAATATTAGTCCTAAAGAAGCAGGAAAAATACCATAACATTTTGTGACAGAAAATTTAGTCTTTTCCTCTGGGAATCAATTGTGATCAATGTATTATTAGAAATATAGTTACACTGACAGGATATCAATTATGAAAACTGAATATGTAAATCAAATTAAGTATTTTTATGAAAGGCTTTTAGACAGCAGAGTTACTTAATAAGTGAAATTAGGCCACAATAAATAATTTTTCCAAATGTAGAACTAGAATATTAAGAATATTCAATGCAGTGTTTTTATATTATTTTGAAGTATAGAAAATGGAAGTTCTGGTGTTGTGCAAAACATTATATGCATAGCAAATGTGTAAACATTAATATGCTTGCCAGCAGCACAAAAATCGGCTGGTTAGAGACATTTAGTGATTTGTGGTCTAAGAAAATTTTAGTAGACTCAATTCACTACTGATAATACTAGGTTAGCAAACTATAATGCATTTCTTAGGAATACTAAGCAGTGTCTTATGTCAGCCATCTACCTGGAGGACTGTTGGTAAAGGGTGGCAATAACTATTATGTTCTGATGAGTCTAGCTTTCCAATTTTACAGAACTGGAGTTTAACTGGCAGTGTTTTGCAGAACAAAATACCCTTGACTTTGCTTACTGGAATAGTTTATGTATATCATGACTCAGAGCCCACAGAATTTTTCCTTTGTCACATAAGTGTGCTCCAAAAGCCATCTTCTCATTTTGCAGATAGTATTTTAAAACATGAATGAGTGTAAATCAATGCAACATCTAGAGACAACCTGAAAAACAACCATGATAAATATGAAGTAAACTGTTTGTTGTAATCAAACTGTGTGTATTCCAAAGTCATTGTATTCCACAATTCCACAGTCATAGAATTTGATATCTTGCTAAGGTACAAAGTATATTATTTCAGTGAAGAATTTACTGTTTTGCTGCAGCTATGTCTGTCATTTTGCTTTCTCTATCCCTGGTCTTCTGATGTGACAAAAGCTGCGTCTTGCTTTCTTCAAAGGATAGTTAATTGGATTACTGAGCAGAGTCCATCCATGTCTCAGTAGAACCCGGCAGCCAAAGTCAACACTTCTGAGTGAGTTAAGGAAGCAGAGGGCACAGCAAATGAAACTAGGAGGCTGATGAGCTGGACTTATTGGAGAGTTACATATCAACTAAAGCCCAAAGAGCTGTGGAGATGATGTGTAACAGTTGGCTACAAGTGCCTCCCCTTCCTGCCATGCATAATAAGGTACAATGATATGGAGCTGAGCCACCCTCAGAAATCAAGGCTGCAGATATTCAGACAGGTTATCTGGGCAGTGTTACAAAATCTCTATTTGAAATAACTGTTTCAAATATGTCCTAGAGCTTTGAATCTTCTTGTTGTACTACCGGCATGGAAAAAGGGGTGTTTAGTTATTGACAGAAAGGAATTAACAAGTAGTTGGTCTTCAATTTTAGTAAAGAAAGGCATGTCAAGTTCTACTGCCTACATGCTGAAGCCCACAACCATCTCAGAAATAAATGACAGGTTTAACAGGAACACAATCAAACACTGTAGCGCTGCGTGAAGTAGCAGATGATACAGTGATCCTTTCTGGCCTTAAAGTCTATGAATCTTTTACTGATCATGGAATTTGCTTTTCTGTGCCACAGGCTATATGTATAAAGTTGTGCCCATTCCTAATTGCTAACAGTATTCTGCATTTCAAAAGCAATGTTTAAAAGATAAAATTTAAGAATGCTAGTGTCATGAATGTTCAAAGGTGTCTAATATGCATATAATAGTATGACCTATGATGAAGTCAAAATATTTTATCTTTCTCTTGAATTAACTTCGTATTCAAGCATATATTTCTTCCATAAACTAACAATTACCTTTATAAAGAAAAAGACTGAGGAAGAAGTGGCTATCAAAACCTGAATTAGCATGCATTATTTGTTGTTACCGATAGCAGGCATATATATACACATAGTCTTATATAGACAGATCTGAGCTTGCTTTGATTACTTTCCAAGCCAATTTGGAGCTAAAACATGGGGCTGTACCCAAACCAATTAGCCCTGTTGAGAGCCATGTTATATTAGCTCTAGAATTAATGCAGTTACACAGCTTCTGATCAACTCAAAATACGGGCAGAAGTGTGTTTATACTTTGAACTCAGACACAGTAAGTTTGATTTGCATGCAAAATAATATATAGACATACCTACATTTAAGCTATATTTTCTTCTGCATTTTACCACCTCTTTTTTTTTTCCTAATGTACTGCGTTCTTTTGCTATGAAATAGTGACATTCAGGGAAATCATTGGATTATAAAAAATGTATGGTATTATACTATAATTTACCTTTTTATCTATATTTTTGTGAATAATTAACTGAGATTATTTTTGAGATTATAATTAGCTGAGATCATTTTGTCGTAGGAATGTACCAAAATACAACTATTTCCCTTTGCTATTTGCACTTTGCATTTACCCAAATATTTTAATGCAGATAAGAACTTTGTGGCTCATTTGAATAAAAGAAATGTTATTATTTTACAAAAATAGTTTAAAGAAAAGGAAGTTAACCAAGTTAGGATATTTGCATAATCAATATTTATTAACAGTAGTAGTGTTCATTTGTTGCTGTAGACTTATTGACTATCTTTCTGTGAAAGTACATTTAGTTATGCATCGTGCTAACTTCAACACACAAAAAGCTTTATGGCTTTATAAAGAAACAAACTACTTATTTTTGCCTCTGCAAGCAATGTTCACACAAAACAAATACAACGCTCTTTATAGGTGTAAGAGTTGTCTTGAAAAAACAAAGTATGTTTTTATTTGATTGATATTAAGTTAGTTGCCAAATGTCTGAAGAAATAAAATATCAACTCTAAAACTTTATGCTTATGAAATATTGAGCTTTTAATCACCTTGCTTTGTATGACAATAACTTCAATAACGAGCCAAGTAACATCTGAGACGCATGAGCTTCCTTTGTTTGAAGAAAATTTCTTCTACATGACTCCCATAATTGTGAAAAAAACACTACAGAATCCATACTATTGTTATCATGTGGTAAATTATGCTGTCTACTCCACCTACTGGTTGCTTTTTGCCGGAGAGTCTACTGTAAAATATAGCAAGAGGTAAATCTGTGAGGTGTCAAAACTGTGAGTTCAAAACTTTGAAACTAAGTTCCATTTTAAAAATAAGATTCTCTGTTCCAGATTTTAAAATTGTATGCATATATATAACGTGTATGTGTAACAACATTTTCCTTATCTGCTTTTACGGTCTGAAAATTTCTGAATTTATGATGAACATGATAAAAACTGCACTATACATTTCCTAAGCCTCTGCCTTTGCTCAGGATATTTCTTGTCATTCTATATTCGTAGCACAATAGAAATCACAGTGCAGATCTATCTTTTTCATTATTTTTATCTATCAAATCATGAACTCCATTGTAAGTTCATGTTGAGACATGGAACTTACTATAATTAAGTGCATAAGTGGTCCGTAACTGTGGTGTATTATTTCCGCTGCAGTGTGAATGATCCTTTTTTTAAGTGTCATTAGTAAACGAACTGGATATTTAATATAATGTTTTCTATTATAAATGTATTTATCTATCTATATAGATTATCCATCTATATTACTATAATTTCCCATTTTGTATTAATGAAGCTCACTGTAAGTGAATAGGTTCTTACTTCTGCTCTGTGTCATATTAGCAAAGGTGACATTTGTAGAAAGGGCCAAAGTCTGCCAAGTGCTGACAAACTATCTTTAAAGTTAATGAAAGATAGAACCATTAAATATATTGATGGCACTTCGTAGAAGTAGTTATGAAAACCCCACATTTTTTGGAATGTGTGGTTGCAGGAGTCTAACAATTGATGTTCCTAACCATCCAGTAAGTTTTCCAGTTGGTCTTTGACTTACAGTGGTGGTTAAAATTAGGTATATAATAGGCTAAATCCAAAGTACTAGCGTCAAATTAGAATACTGGTCTGTATGTTTAAGTATCTCATGGTAGAGCAGGCAGAGCTATAATAATGCTGAGATGAGACTGAGCTTGAGTGAGAGCAAATATGGCAGCTGCTGCTACCATTGCGGTTGCTATCCAGGGAGAGGGTCACCACACTATGAGTAGAAGGCAGTAATAACAGGAAGGAGTGAAAGTTGGAGATGTAGTGGAAGGAGCAGAATGGCATGTGTATTGTTAAGGCACGGAGATCAGGAAAAGATTCCTATAGAAACAGTCTTCAGAGTGCCACAGCTGATAAAGCCTTTTGCTCTTGTATTTCTCCTGTTACTGAGAAAAGAGTTAGAGAATCAGCAGAGCAACAGATCTTTTCCCATACTGCCAAGAGTAAGGTGAGGTGAAAGAAAATTTTAATTCTCTATTTTGAAAGTTTTCCGGCCTCTAAACATATGAATTTAGTTTGATTAACAATTTCTCAAATTTGCTATACCAAATTTAGTTTTCAGAGAAAATGGATGTAAAACTGTAGTCCAAAAGGCAAAAGTTCTGTGTGAGGTAATGTCCACAGAAGCCTGAGGGCTTTGTTGTACACAAGTACAAAACCTATTTTAACATTATTGAGAATGTGATGTTATGCCTACATCACTTAAACTTATCATTGCCCTGGCTGGTGGACTCAGTTCCATGCTTGTTTGAGACCTGGATTTCCTCTCCTATGATCAATCATGCTGAGATGAGGTGAGCTCCCTGTTCTGTGGGATCTTCTATACCACCTAAACTCTTTAAGTTTTAAAACCTCGAGAAAGATCAAATCATCCAGATGTGTTTGTATGCCTGCCTAGACTCCTGATTTCTGTATAGAATCCTCTCTTGGGCCCTGATCAATTAGAAGAACCAGATGAGTCAGACTGAAGGTTCATCTGGCCCAACATCTTATCTTTGACAATGGCATATGCCCAGCGAAAAGTATTAAAAATGGGGCAATGGGGCATACCCCAAATTCTCTTGCCGTTTGTAGCAATTTGCAGTTGAAGGACTTGTAATTTTTTGTTGTCGAGCTTCCAGTTTTTGTATTATTAAACTGTTCAGTTTTTTGGCTCTGTATTCCTCCAGCTCCGGCCTCTCTAATATTCAGAGTAGGAATGTCCTGAATAGAAAGAGTTTGATAGCAGATCTAGGCCCACAACTCTGACTAGCATAGGTCTACTCTTCCTTTGAAGACCAAGATAACTTATTCTCTTTGTAGTATCTTTTTACAGCATGTGTTGTCTCTGAATACCTTATTCTTTTTCCACCATTTGAAGATGTTGTGCTGATGACCTCTTCTACTTCAAGCAACAGTTAAGTCCATCACTTTCAAGCCCTGTTTAGTAGGGTAGCAATTTCTCCTGACATCCTTTGGCAGTTCACAAAGAGATATACTCATAAGCTCCTTGGGTCTGCAGAGCTACCAGAGAACAAAGTTCCTATTAGTGACTGCTTGCTAACATGCGCTAAGGAGGTGTTGAATTTCTGAACTGCTCTATCTCAGAGTGGGTCAACTCCCTCTGTGAGCAGTTGTGAGAGAAATTTGAATGAGTTTTCTGTCTTTTACTGTATACATTCTAATGATCTCAGCTATGACTGAAAGAATCCCGGAGCGATTTCTTCTTATCCCAGTGAAAAAAAAAAAAAAAAAAAATTAAACATTGACTTCTTGGGAGGAAGGCTCATTCATAGCAGCCTTGACTTGCATGTTCCTATTTATGGTGTGGTGAGGCAAAGCACAGGTTTTTTTTGTGGTTCAAGATATCCTGAGTACTTTCCTGGGAACAGAAGTAAAAAAGAAGGTCAAGAGATGTTGAAGCATACTTCTCAGGCCCTTTTCTGAGATCTCTGATATGGTTGCTAAATCTCTGGCTACAGTTGTCACTTTACAGAGATATTCCTAGCTTCAGAATTCAGGTCATTCTGCTGAAATGGTGTGTAATTTGAAGGTTCTGGCCTGTTCAGTTAAAAAAAAAAAGTGAGCTTTTTTAAGCAGGAGATCGGAATTGACTGTTATAATAGGCCCTGCTTGTTGCAGAAGCTACAAAATCTATGAAGTTTCTGTAGCTTCCAGTAACTAATAATGTATTTTAATTTTGGACTACTGTAGGTTCTTTGGTTTTCATTGATTACTTGACTGTGTCAGCATTTCTCTATTGAGTCAAGGCTAATGTGTTTAGACATTTGATTGATATTAGTCTATATTTATTCCCATTGACCATACATTGGAAAGGACCATTTATAGTGATATAGTAGTTGATGTGGTAGAATAAGGAAGTATTTTTAATAAAACTAGTTTTAACTAAGATAACACTTTCCAGGGAGACATAAACATGTGAGACAGTAACTGTTTAATAGTTTAGTACTGTAGAAAATGATTTTAAAAAGCCCGTAAGAATAAAGTTTTATGAGGAGGAAGGAAATGCTATCAAGTGAGAAACAGTGAACTAATTTCAGCAATCAGAAGAGAGTTTTTCCATTCCTACTCACTCTGTGTAATACCTATACTTCATAAACAATTCCATGTTAGGGTAATGGGAGCCATTCAAGTTCGTGGACTTTAGAGTAAGGCTTTTGTGAACAAAGGTTGCAAAACATGACACAAAGTTCCTTTGCAGCTTGAATATTCAGACAAAACTGTTTAAATTACTCCCAACCTAGTATGCTGTCCTGTAAGAAGCTGGAAAAAAATTGATCTAAAATGACACTGTTTGACACCCACTCTGTCTCTGGACACCTGGCAGTTTTATTCTTATAAAGGTGAGGACTCAGTGGATAAAGCACTGGCCTCTGATCTTTGGATCCACAGTTTAAGAGACAAGGCTACAAGTTTGGTCATTTGAGCTTAGTCCCGAGTGAACAGTCCACATCACAAAATGATTATACATAATTTGTTACTATTGTCAGTATCTGTTCAGGAAAGGCCAAGGACTGAGCTAGCATGAAGAATGAATTAGCTCTTACCTTTTACATTTTATTTCCTCCCTCTTTACTGTTATAAATTTTATTAACCTGCCTCTAAAACATTCAGGGGATAAAATTATCATTCATTATAAGTACTAATATTTCCTGGAGATGAACTAAAATGATCTTTTTTTTTTTAATGTAGGTACCCCAATCACTGAACATCCCTACCTATCCATGGGTGTTTAATACCCCCTCATCACTTCACTACCGAGAAGTCAGATGTTTCTGACTACTTACCAAAGCTCGTACAATAAAAAATCCCATTTAAATTAAAAGAGAAGAGAGTGAGCTTTCCTAGCTCTCAGGTAGGCTTGCAGCTACATTTCAATAGCATTAGTATATAAAGAACTTTATGCTATAGTATTCTGTTTTTATAAAATATTATTTTCAAAGGATTCTCAATTTACATTAGATCCTTCTTACAGTACTTGCGACAACTATGTCTGATCAGCAAGCCTACTTGGTGTGTGTGCTCACTTCCATGTGAGGCCAGATATATCAGCCTATTCACAGGTATGCAGTGTAGGAAAATTATTCAGCTCTTTTGCCTCATGAGGAACTAGGCATATTTACAATCACTGTTCGCTTGTTAGGAATCTTGGTTAATGTTGCTTTATGTGTCTGTCAAAAAGAAAGACAAAGTAAGGTAAACTGGAAGTGTCCAGTAACTGAGCTGTTTGTGATTCTAGAAAACAATTATCTGAACAAAGAAAAATATATATATCTAGATGACTGGTTCAATTATTTCTGTATTCCAAAAATGTCCTGTAAGCAATTTGTGCACACAATCAGAAATCTTCAGTTCACTTAGAATTTGCATCCAGCTCTTGCCCTCAGGGGATACTTGTCCTGGGAATACTCAAGACTGTAATTCTGCCTCTCAACGCAGTATTGCAGTATCGTGGTGATGTAAAAAGAAGACAAGGTTTAATTATGCTTTATCTGTGTGAAAATCAATACTGGAAGCCAAAATATGCCTCTAGCATCAATCCTGTGTGCATGCTGCCAAAACCATTTACTGACCAAATTTCCAACTTAACTTTCATAGATTTTCCAGTGTTTTACTCATATCTTTTCCAGGTGATCTTTCTTTCTCTTTAAAAAGGGGTGATTGTCTTGCTAGAGAAGGCAAGTACTAGCAAAGCCAAAACTAAAAGAGCAAGGTAGGTGAGCTTCAGGCCTAGAATGCATAAGTTAGGGAGCACTGAGAGGGAGGATGGAGGAGTGCTATTTGCTGACACCTTAGCCCCTATGTATAAGAAATAGATGGCTATGTACTGTGCCAGTGTATTATTTTCCCCAAGCATTAGTAGAAAATACTTGAAACAGCAATTTCCGCTGCTCCCCAACCCTGGCTCCATTCTATTCACTTTTCTCTAAAGTCTCATTTAAGTACAGGTGGGAGGTGAAAGTGCTTTCAACAGAAGTCAAGAATTTCTCCATTTTCCACACTCCCCAGATACTCTCTGTCTATTTCATAAAGGCAGTGAGAGAATAAAACAGAACAAATTTAACGATAATTTTATTTGAATTCTGCAACAGTACTGCAAATTCTATTTTTCCTAAAGGATGATCATTTTAAAATCATATTTGTTTGTTTGCTATCTTTTACTTTAATGCCAGCAGGAAAATTTATCTGTAATTTACTGTGGAAAGAGGAGAGTGTTTACACTGAAAAATCATCAGTCATCACAAAGGGCTTAACACACAAGTAGATGTAAAGTTGGAGTGCTGTTTTGTGCTTATCTTGTGCAAAGACTTAAAACTCAGCTACTTAAAGGCATGTCCATGTAGATATGGTAAGATGTCCCAGAGCTTCTGCTAAATTGCTTATTATTAGGCATATCACTCATAGTAAGCATATGTTATTGCAGGATAGTGGAGATCTTCATATCTAGAGTTAGTCATTGTGAAATACAGTGGCTGAAAGGTCGCTCTACTTAAGTCTTTTCAGCATCAGAATTGCAAAATCTGTAGTTGTAGTTTTTTTCCGGACAATGAACTTCTTTGCTCTGCTCCTGTGGGTAGGATTAATGGCAGAGTTTAAAGGACAAGCTGTGTGATCTATCACAAGTGTACATGCTGAGATCTTGGAAAAAAACATGACCACATTTTGTTTATTACTGTCAGTTGGGATGGCTAAAGGCAGGGATTGCTGCAGGGTCAGAAAACTTATAAGAGGGAGTTATCTGAATGTTGGCTTTGTGTATGATGTGGTACAAACATTTAGGAAAGAATCTATATTGCAAGGAATTTACAACATAATACAAATATGAACGAAGTAGCTCACACAGAGCCACGTTCACACACGTTTGTACACAGTGGAGCTCTACTGATTTCCTGGAATTGTTACTGGATAAATCTGGTAGATGTGTAGTAGTTTATCTAGTGTTGATAGAGTTTTGATGTGATGTACGGTCTTGCTGAGGTTATTTTTGAAACTACAATATCAGAAGAAGTCCGTGTTAAATAAGAGATAAGTGCAGAAGAAAAAGGAGATTAGGAATGGCATGGAAGAAGTCATGAAGATAAAATACTGTACATTTCTCAACGTCAAACCTTTTCATTCATTAAGGAGTGGCTCGGACAATATGCATTCTTACTTCCAAATGAGTGATATACACACCAATTCTTTTGTTTTTTTGCTCTTGGGCAAGTGAACAGTATTATGCTGAAGTTCTATCATTAACTTGCACAGTTTGTTCAATGTTTGATGTTTTTGTTTAATATGCATTATTAATTTGGGAGGTGCAGTTCAGTCTGTCCTGCAGTGGACATCATGAAAACTGCTGTACATCTTCTCTCGTCTATCGTTCTTTTACCTTTATTTTGCATCTTTTCTTTGCTTCTAATTTTTCTGTTCTGATAATCATTTAAGAAAACCTTCACCATTTCCTTTTTTTGTTATTATATCACTCTTTTCCATTTCTAACTAACTTTACTAATCTAATTAATGTGGCTCTGTTCCCTCTTCATTATTTTTTCCTGTACACAGTACTATGACCATTTATTGAAGCTTCACCTCGTTGCTCATTGATCTCATCCAAGACTGCTTTGCTAAATGTTCTGCCCCTTTGAAGGTTTTTAGTCATTGCTTAATCCCATAGGTTTACTGAAGCAAATTGTTTAACCAGTTGGTACATATTTCACTGAGGGAGGAGGAGTCACAAAAAAATACAATGTAACAGACAGATTTAAGGAACACTGAAAATCAATGAAACGTTACATTGCTTAATTACACATAGGCGTTTTTTGAGAAGTGAATGAATTCTCTATTTAGCAATTTTTTTTTAATAAAGAAAATTTCCACGTTTTCCATCTCTATCAGTTAAAAATAGCTTCTCCTATCTTCTAGTGTATTATCCTTGGTAAACTATAGTGTCACAAATTCAGAGATATTAAATGCTCTAATTATAAGAATTTTTCTCAGTCTACTAAGGAAAAGGAGTGATTTTCAAGTAGATTTTCTTCTTACAATGCTAATCTTTTCCATTATCACAATAACAGCAAATGAAATTTTAATATTAAAGAGGTAAATAATATCCAGCATTCGAATAAGTGTTTTAAGGGTCTGAAAACTTTTCACAAGTATAAATAATTTTAGCCACAAAGTAACCCTGTGAAGTAAGGAAATACTGACTCTGTTTTCACATGCGGTTGTTGAGACTTGGGAGAATAAAACCATCTTCAGAGATTATTCCTCAGACTAAGCTCTTAAATTCCCATTTATACAGAGTGGTTGTAGAAGCAAGTTGATTTTCAAAGGTTCTTAGTGTTCTAACACAATCCCATGCTCACCCCCGACACTGCTTAAGAAAAGGTGATAACACTAATGGAATTCCCAGCTCCTATTTTTAAAATAAAATCATTAAGTAACTACATATTTATCTTTCTACTTGTTTTTAAATTAGTTAGAAGTCAAATGAGAGGTCAGTAAAAGGACTTTGAATGGTCTAACTCTGCTTTCTGTCTTCATCATAAGAATGTTGTTTCCCATGCCATCACTCACACATCCAAGTTATTATTCCTGATCTGGTCAAGTTATCAAGAGCCTGCATTAGAATTAGATTTGACAGAATAACCCTCAGTGAGTGAGAGAGTCAATGAGAAATGGATGCATTTATGAGATGCCTCTACGTATACTGGGCTGCTGTGGTTTGGATATTGCGCCGGTGATGTTCTCTGCATTAAGCTAAGAGGTTGTTTTTTCTTTTATCTTGTTGCCTAAATACCCAAGCAATTGCTACTTGTTTGAAAACTCAATTACAGTTTTTTTCCTGCAATTGGACTTAGTGTCTCTGCAGGTTTAGTGGTCGACTTTATGATCTGTGGCAAGGATACCAGACTTGAATGTTTCCTTAACAACTCTTTGTATAGTCCATAAAATTACAGCCTAGTTTATCTTTAAATATGCATTTATAATATGATGGCACTATTATTTTGATATCAAGCAAGCATTTCACAGATGAAAAGGACTGAACTGTGCTTTACAATCTGAAGGCAGAATAACAATAATTAATGCTTCTATTACTCTGTTTAAACAGAATTTATATTAAGCAGAGGACAGGTAATTAATCCCACTTGAAAGAATATGCACTACTCATCACTCATTTATGAGTTCTTCAGTCTCTGCATAAAAGCAGTATCTCAAACAAAGCTAATATAGCACAGCTACAATAACATACTAGATCCTCCAATTCTTGTTTAAACAATTCCCAAGAGTATATTTTTATAAGGATTACAGGATCAGGCCCAAGGAGTATCATTAGCTCAGTGAGAACTGGACATAGATTTGTAGAAGTGGGTGACATTTTTCCCATTGTTTTTCCATTGTTAGGTAAGAAAATTGGATCTCAGATTGGAATGTTGAATTGGACTATATTTTTCTTCCACTCTCTGAATACATTTGCACTATATTTCTTCAGGATTAATATAAAAATATGTTGATATTAGTTAAAAAATGAGAGAATATTCTTAATATGAGAAGACAGTCTAATGTGGCTTGAATATATTTCAAATTTGAGTTCATGGACTTAATTTTGTTATACTTGTTGCTAGAGTAGTATATGTAGAGATTTTATAGAGGATTCCTTCCTAAATAAATCTTATATTAAAGATATTATCCTTTTATTTTAATTTTGTATGGCATATTTTGACAACCTGCTATCAGCTAGTTGTTTAGATGTTTTAAATACCTACTCTTTTACAGGTGTGACTATGGCCTCATTTAAGCAAGGTTTTTCCTTCAGAATCATTAATGTTTTAAAGTATTTCTTTTACCTCCTAGGGAAAGAATATCTGGGGATTAACAAGATTGTTCACTGGAATTCATGTGGAAGCATAACTGCAGTAGCTGAGAAATGATCATGTTTCCTTTTAGTTCTCAGCAAGAGTAATTGAATGTTGAATATCTTACTAAACGCTGGACTGTGACAGTGTGTTAACACTCTGACTATCTCCTAACAGCAGGGCAATTATTTGCTGAGTGGGATTTTTATAAATCCCCTGGCAGTAGTATGTCCTGATAATTATGATGAAGTGCACTGGTCAGTGTTGATTCAGCAATCCAATCCCTAGCAAATATTTCATTCACAGCTCTCCTTCATGCTTTTACTTTTATGGCTTTAAAAGATCTCGTCTGTCTTCTCTCAGCTTGCTTAGCTTTTTACAAATTACAATGGAGCAAAAAAGTATTTTCCAGTTAAATTCCTATTTTGTTGACCTCCTTTCCTTCTTCAAAATACGCTATAATGTGCAAAATGTGTTTTGAAGAAGAAGTCATTTAAATCCTCATTAAAAGAGCAGAGTGAGAAAATGGAACATTATTTAGGTTCTTACTGTGGTAATCACTTGCTAAGCCTTGCACCCTCAAAGCTATTTTTTCAAGATAAATAACTGTAAAAAGAGACATATATTCAGGTTTTCAGAGTTGATTGATAAGGCAAGATATTTAAAATGGAGCACACCTTTGTTATCGTGTAGTTAAACTATAGTTAAAAGTATTTTAAAGATATGAGGATACACATTCTATTGACTTCCTGCCTACATTTTATTTTAAACTCAATTTCATTGATTTTTAATTTTGCATGTATGTAAATATCTACAGCGTAGTAGCTACACTGCATCTATTAGGGTATATTTTGTTATTTAGACCCTTGGATGTAGATTTTAGTATCTTAAGGTCTGGAAATAAGATTAAAACATAAATAAAAGTTCCAACATCTAAAACTGCTTATGTTTTATTATACCCCTCATAGTCGTCAGTCTTTCTTGAGGAACTATCCAGCATAACCAACAAAGCCTTGTCTTTCTCTTTTCTACCTATACGTTTTTTCTTTCTTTCTTTTCTTACTCCCTTCTTTCTATTTCCTTTTCTGCTCTTCTTCTTCACTGTTTAGTTTTCAAGTAAAGCTCCGAAATCATTATTTTATTGTATTCTTAATCAATGAAGTCTTTATCTGCTCATGGAAATAATAAACAGGAAAAGGAAAAAATGGGTATTCTTCTGCATGAACTAAATTTAGGATTAGTGGTGGAAGTGATATGGAAAAAAAACCCAGAAAATCTTTATTTAGATAATATTCAGTAAATTCATGTTTACTTTCTTATGATTTTTTCTTTCTTTATGTGCCACAATTAATTATAAAGATAAGAAAATGACCGGGAGGAAACTAAAAGATAGAGTGTTAGAAATGCAAAATGATTCAAAATATTAATGTAATGTTAAGGATGACTAGGTAACAAATGGTACATTTGCTGGTATGCTTGACCTGACACAATTAATATTCCAGGTCATGCTTGGGTTTCCATGATGGAAGGTCTGAGGCAGAGAATTCTAGGCGAAAAATATATCTATTGTACAACTCATTTCTCTCCTTTTTTTATTTTCCCTGACGAGTCAGAACCATAGTCTTAAAAAAAAAAAAAACCTGTACTTTCACAGCTCATTTGCCATATTCACCACTGGGCCACCATTCAGCAGAAGGGCCTGGTATAAGGAGGTCAATAAGAAGCTATTAGCAGAGTTCCCTCCTGAGATTTCTTTGGTCTTATTGAGTTGGAAGTTAGCATGACAGTACTGCAAATAAGTCAGTTGTAGGTTTTTTAACAGTTAGCACAGATTTCCCCATAGTGTTTGTCACTTTAGGTAATTGTTCCTGGAAATGAAGTCCCAGAAAGATGGCTTTGACAGAGGCCTTCTTAGTAGGGAAAAACATGGGTATAGAAAAATGTATCATTCTCCCTACAGACGAGAAGTACTTTCTGTAACCGATAGCAATATTTTGGAGGGTAACATATTTTTCCTATAGACTTTGTCTAAAGGTGGGGAAAATATTGGAGTCAAAGTATGAGGTAATTTGTCAAGATAGTCACATTTCTACCACTGAAAAAGCAGTATTAACTACAATGATTTTGTAGTTCAACGACTATTATATTGAAGTAGGGGAAACATGAAATAATGCTTTTAGGGTATTGGTCTCAAGAAAATATACACATTTATTAATTAGCAAAGGCTTTGATCCTCCAGATTCTTAGATTTCTGCGAGCTGCCGTCTCCCTGCAGAAGATGCAGTGAGTAGGACATCCGTCAGCACACAGCATTCAGTGCATATGCAAGAATCTGCAGAAATAAGACTGTTTTGCAGAGATATTTTAAAATGAATGGAAGCAATTTTGCCAGAGATGGATCTGAACTGCAAAATAGAATCATACTCATCTGCTCTTCTCTTCTACTAAACTTTCACATTTTTAAATCTGGGCCTAAAACCTTACCACAAACCTTGGGGAATTTAGAGAAAATTAGTATTAATTTTATCAATCTAGACGCGAACTCTGCTGATTGCTCTGCTATCTGTCTGTTTGAATACTTAAACATATATAATTAAAATGTAAAGCAATTAACAAGGATTGCTTGAAAAATGATTACTTAAAAATGCACTTCATAATTAATTTTGACCCAGATCTAACAAAGAGATTCAACTACAGAAGAAGCAACTTCCTGCAAACAGTCCAACTGGCCTCACTAGGACTCTAAATCTGTTTTCATAGTTGGGGAGATAATCTTAGGTATTTAACCTGATAGTATGTAAAAAAGAACAGCAAAAAATATGTTAAGGCACCTTTTCAGAAATAATAATTTAAAATTTGCTAATCATTGGGTTCCCAAACCTATTATGGCTAATTTTGCTGTCATTAAAAGTGATAACAACTAATCCTATTTGCATACATGGAGAGATACTCAGCTGCATTTCACAGTGTTTGAACTCTATATTGAACTATAGTTCTCTCTACTGCCAAACAGTTAGTCAAAGAAATGTTCAAGTAGAACATACATTGTACCTCAATATAAATTACAAAATGAAGTTTCAGAAAGTCATTATACTCCCGGGGGCATTTCTATTGCTCTAAATATGAAATAGCAGAAGCAACACCATGTCTTGTAGCGCAGATAACAGATCACTTTAAAGTTTTTCTCATTGTAATTCCTGAGACGAAAAATGTTTAAAATGTTTAAGTTGTTGAATTTTTTCCTTTTGTGGCAAAAGAAGAGCAAATTAAAATCACATAGATTGCAATAATCTACATTTTCTTTAGGTTAAAATTCCTAACCAGTTTGGTCCTCAGCATTTTTTAATAAAGGCTTAAAAAATGGTGAAAGTTTTGGGCAGATGAAACCCTAATCTAAATTTGCTACTGATGAACACATATATGCCTGCCAACTTCAGAGAGCCTTTACTATGCCATAGTGGTTTCTTCCAGACCATCCTGATTCTTAGTGGTGAATGTGGAGATGTTTCTCTTCTGTAAAACTTTATTTTCAGTGATATTGTAGTTTTCAATAAAATATGGTGGCTTTCACAGGCATGCAGTCAGAGACCAGTATCTCATTGAGCTGGGGACCTCTACAGACGTGAAGTGACTGGGATGCACAGTCTCCGCATTAGACAGGATATAACAACTGAACACAGGTGACCCAGGGCGTAGGAATGGGTGGAAAGATAAAGTAACGATACAATAAGCGGTTTAGTGAAAAGAAGACAATCACAGGCAATCACTTTTTTAGTTTACCATCAGCAACTGAGTGAAGGCAAAATTTGAATGATTGGTATGTAGGCAGATCTGGTTGCCCTGGTAAGATGAGCTGGTAAAGAGCCATAATGGCTATGGCACAGAGTTGCTTTAGGCATCTCCAGCATGGAACCCAACTTACATGGAAGAGCTTGTCTGGAGCATTTCGTATTTGCAGCTTCTTATTATCTACACAGCAAACGTTTAGTGGGAATGCATTCCCTAGCTGTGAGACAGTACAATAAAAGCAAGTGACAACGTGTAGAACTTGAGTTGATGTAGCACTTGTAGATGGCTGAATGCTTGCAAGCAAAATATACTAGGCTATTAAGAAAATTGTAACAGGGCAATGTATGAAATACTACAAAAATAATCAGTAACGACATAAGAAGAATATGTAACTTTATGAGTTGTTTATGGGAATAAGAGCCAGACTTGTACAACCAGATTTTAAGATGCAGATGAATTCTACACATCACACAGATGGGCTTGCAGTTTTGCATACACTCCACTGACCCTGCTTGCCTGCTATTCAAAGCCTGGATCCCTGCCATTTTAGTTTGGCATCCTATAGAGCTGAAGGAGCAGTCAGTGTTTGTTTGGCATAAATATGTTTCTACTACATATCTCTATTCATATCCTCTTTCCCATCACACATTTACACCAATAGCAGAGTGGAATAGTTTATAGGGTTTCCTATAGGAGGGGAACACACAACGCAAGGTCTAAATAAATAGTCATTATGGCGAGGTCACTTACAGAGTTGGAGAATTTAGCCCATAAAATTTGCCATCAATATTTTGAATAAGCTACCATCTCTGACTATCTTTGTCAATTAAACAATAACTTTTATAAGGGCCTTATTTAACTTTTTTGACACCAGGAGTTGGAATTTCCCCATAGGATACGCTAATGAAAAATGCATTAGAGCTAATTGGGGAGCATTCAATCCTCTCAGCCTCAAGAGGTTAATACTTTATGAGGAAGCTGATGTTCTACTTAGTTTTCTCAGGGGTCCTCAGCAGTGTGCCAGAGGAGAAATGCAAGATTATAAACATTTACTCTTTTTCTTACTTTTCCCACACCTTGAAACTAATGTCTTTTTCTACTATATTTATTCAGTAGTTCTTAGCAATTACAAATATGATAAAAGCAAAATGCAATGTATTTTCACTGAGCAAATATTGTCTAAAAGTGTTAAGAATATTCCAAGTAAATCGTAGTGGAAAATATTACTTGCCCTTAAAGCAATTCAAAATTGTTAAATTAATTTTTGCCAGGTGCATTTTAAGCAGATGTCATCTGATTTATTGGAGATGCAGTAACTTGGTACAATACGATACAGCAATTCTGATGTTTAGCACATAAATCGATAATTATTAAACCAGAACAAATATCTAACTACTCATAATTTATTCAGTAAACTCACATATGTCTATCTGTGAAATCTTTTTTACATAAATGATAAAATTCCTCCATATGTTATTATCCAGAATGATTTGGGAATTCTCTGTCATAAAATTCTGATTTCCCAGATATTCACAGATTGTTAATGACAGATTACTAGTTTCAGAATTTGAAATCTGTGCTTTACATTAGTAAATATTACATTGCAAAAATATTACAATAGTGAAGCAACTACTGAATAGCATACTGCTTCTATATCCCGAAGATATAAAATAAAAAAATTACTATGAAAAATGTGAATTTTTGGGTTCAGTTCTCAATTGAAAATTCAGAATCTAAATTTTTGTTTTTTGTGAGTTTTATACTAATAAAACTAAACACATTTGAATAGTTAAAGGAATTTAATATGAAATTTTTGCAGGAAAAAAACAATTTCTGTTTTTTGGTATTCAGTAAATCTTCTTGCATTTTCCTTACTTAGTCAATCAGTTTTACTTCTAAAAATACTGTAATTGCCATTGTCTTGCGGCCACATTGTGAATAAGGTAGCATAGCGTTTAAAGGTATATGAGTTATCTGTTTCCTTGTATAAACCTTTTTTTTGCTCTTTAAGTATGTTTTTAGAAATAACAGGTAATGTTTTTATTCCTATTGTGCATATAACACTTCAAATTCAAAAACAAACATAGTACTTTTACTTTAAAACCATAGCCAAATTTGTACACATTCAATTATTTTTAAGGAAAAACTGGTGTGTTTATTTGACTACTACTGTGGAAGGTGAAAGATTGAATATGACTGAAAGAAAAGATGGATTTGAGATACACGAAACTCAACTTTGTAATTCTTGCTTCCGTAAAACGAAAGTTATTCCAGTTCCAAAGGATGAAACCTGTATTATACTTGAGATTATCATATTTAAACCCTTTTGTAACTATAATGGAATTGCTCAGAGATGCATTTAATATGTAAATCTATCCCATGTCAGTAGTCATCAGAAACTTTTTGTGGAAATGTTTATTGTATAGCTTTTCATAGTGTATTGATTTGTAGAAGAAGTTGAGTAAAAAAATTTAAATTAGTTGAAGTCAAAGATAACTCTATCTTCTATTCAGATTGCAGGTGTATACAATTCACCATTCAGAAAATCCCCAGATCCAATGGAATTACTGTTACGGAAGTCAAAGCCATTGAGTCACAAACAGCAGCCAATAAAGAATCACCTCATAGGTGAGCTCTGTGACTGGTCAAATCGTTCAAGGTCTCTGACTTGCCCCACAGCACAGCCTCTGCCTCCTATTGGCAGACAGAAACCTCAGGTAACATTTTTCAGTGTTTCTTAGGCAGCCTTTATGTATAGTATTAGTGCTTGCACTTGGGACATAAAGTCTTTGAAACAGATTTCTTTCAATGAAAAGAAAGCCTAGGTATGTAAAAGCAAAGAAATGTGACCTTTTTAGACTTTACTTTTGTCCTTTGGTAAAAGAACAGCATTTCAGAGATTGCAAAGGGAATATCTTTATTGTTAACCAGCTATAATAACTTTTTCCTCTTTTTAATATTGTTTTCCACATGAAGGCCAAGAGACATCTCAAAATAGAATAGTTTCTGTTCTTTCACCACCTCAACTGTGTGTCAGCTTTAATTACAAAAGTTTCTACATGTTCTGCGTGATTTGCCAAGTTGTCCAGCTCCCGTTCTTAGCTGTCATGGTCACAATTTTAATTTTGGTTGATGTTAACATATGTTGCAGACAGCTTTTTTTCTCTTCTGTAAAGTAACAGATATCTCTGAGATAATGCATCAGAGTAAATGTCCCACAAGATGACAACAAATTATCTAAACTCACCGGGCATATGCCCGGTAAACACAGCAGATACATAGACCCTTGACACCTTTATGTTGCTGACTTGATGACAGTAAGAGTGGATATTTTTTCAGGAGTATAGTTTTTGCCAGTAAATGCCTGAAACAGTTACTATGGGGTTAAAAGTACTCTATCTTTCCCTGTATTCTGCAGAATTTTTCAGATTACCAAATCTACTGAACTTCTACTTACTTCACACTTTCCTGTGCTATTAGAGCCTATTTCACTTTGAATGACGCAATGTCTTCAGAACCTCTCATACCTTCCGTTTTTTTAGGTGTGGGGGGATTCCATCCTGTCTTTAAATTTTCTCTTCAGTATTTTGGCTAAAAAGAAAACACTTATAAATGACTCCTCCTAAGTAACTTCCACTGAAGCTATCTTTTAGCTTCAGAAGTTAAACAACAATAATGAGCAATAAACAACGTATAATAGATGTTTATAGGTATTTTACTCCTCTGAACTGATATGGCTATTCCCACTATTTTATGATAATCCTTGGTAGAGGTGATATAATCTTAAGTTTGAACTACTGCTGGGTTCAAACCAGGTTCAGTCAAGGCATCTGCCATAATTTGCCTGTGGCTTATTGACTGCATCCACACTGCTCTTCAGCAGACAGACTTGGGCTCACTGGCTAACCCACGTGGCACAGGCTCTTCTCACCTTTACGTCATGCCTTGCTTATGTGTAGCAGGCCAAGCATGTATTCATGATGGGAAGCTAAGGCAAGGGCAACTGGGTTAGAGCCTGAGGAGCAGATGCAGGTCTGCCAACATATGTCTAGAAAAGTAGAGGTGAGCCATGCTGGATCCATACTACTTAAATCAGAGAGGATCAATTTCAAGACAGTTCTCTATCTTTGTCCTTCATTCCTACCCTCCTCCGCCTTGACTGTTTGAGCTTCCTCATCTAATGAGCTCATTGACTCATATTATATTATATCATAGACCCAAGACAAAATGTGAGCCAACAGAGAGACAGTACAGATGATCAGGGAATTTGATGTCGAATGTAAATTCGAAAACAAATGAATATGACGTTATAGCCTTACCTAGTGGGACCAAAGGTGCTATGACCATCTTTCGGTGGGATGTGACTGAATGCCATGTAGGTTTCTGAAGATAGAGGAATATTTTTGTCTAGTGTGCATGGTACATGAATCATGCTTTTAATTAAAGAGGAGTGTTTTTCCATTGTTAAGTTGTTCTTGCAAAAGTACTTTGCTGCATGCTAAGTATCTTACCAGCTTCTGTTCTGATTTGGAATATTTTGTAGAACTTGCTAAGTTTAGACACACACAGAGCAGTCATACACAGATAGAACAAACCTTTAGAACAAACCAGAAGAGTTCTGTTTATTTTCCCCACCTCAAAGAGGGAATTTACTATATAATACTTTAATCCTTTCAGCACCCTGGGATATACACTGTGGGGTAAATTTTCAAAGCACAGCGCGTGGATTTAACTGCGCGACTCTTATTGATGTTAATGGGAGTCACACGGCTAAATCCCTGCACAACACTTTGACAATTTAGGGTTGTAAGTCTAAGAAAAGGACACTGGTTTGAGCTGATGAAACAGCTGGAAATGAAAACCCATCAGAATGCATCAGACTGCAAGTTGTTTGGTGTGACAGTAAGGAATTTAATTACTGGGTATACTTGTGTCCTAGTTCTTTGTGATAGCACTTTTTGGCACCAAGCTTCTTTTTCTAATATATATTGGGCCCCATGCAAGTCACTTGTTACTTTGCTTTTCGTTCAGATATCTATAATTTCCATTGCCCATAAGGATGGTTATTTTATATGAGAATGCAAATTACATATCTTTAAGAGAACAAAAGTTAGCAGTCTACCACTTTTCTCTTAGGTATTTGGGAAGCTGGTATTTAGCATTTTATAGGTAAGTTCTGTGTATGTAAAATAGTGTATTTAAAGGAAAAGTTCAAATGTTTCTGATATATCAGTTAAATCTATCATTATTATTACTGAATTAAGTAGAATTATGGTCTGATGGAAGCACAGATAATACTAAAATTAGTCATCTGTTCATTCAAAAGCATTAATAACAGGAAGCACATTGCTATTTTTAGGGAATTTTTTGCATGCTGCTGACTGTAATGGAGACAGTGAATTAACATGAGATTTCATGTAGATCATAATTTTTACTACAAGTTTCTGATTTTTATGATACAGTAGTAATCAGGTATCTGTTAATCTGGCAACCCGTTTATTTGGCAAGCTGATTGGTAGCCAGAAGATTATGCTATTCACTATAAATTCTAAAACAAGACTCGTGCAGAGTTGCAAGAGTTGCTTTCAGGGGGAGAACTGTGGGTTGACTCCCTCCTTTACCCAGCCTGAGCTCCCTAGGGAGATTTCTTTCTTAAGGCAGAATGCCTGAAATGCTTGCAGGCATTGCCACATTGAAAAGTTTGTAAAGCACCATTCTGCCACAGGTTACACAACTATTAATCTTGTGAAATGGAAATAGGCAAATGGATTTTTTAGAGGTCTTGTCAGCTTAGATATATTTCTGAGGTGCCTGTTGTTGGGTAAGAATTCTTCAAATACATGTTTCAGAGAAAGGAGAAAATCTGCAGGGAAGATTTAGAATATTTTAATATTCTACAATATACCCTGCTTTCATCAGTGATAACACAGTGTTATTTGAGAGACCTTTGCATAGTTGTACTCTTTTTCCCCCTTCCTTTAGTATTGCTGCACTCTGTTAATTTCATTTGAATTATAAATTGAGAAAGAGGTAGAAGGTCTTAGGAATTAAAGATGGGAGGAAAAAAAAAAAAAACAAAACCTTACTTGAACATCTGATTTGGCCCTATCACAGGAGGAATGTGAGTAAATATTTTATAATGAAGAAGATATATAATATTCTAAAAGATGATTTTCTAAAGGCAAGCATACATTTATCTAGATATTATTTGATAACAGAACACTTCTTCCTCCTTTCCTCTGCATATCCACCTCATGCAAATATCTTGTAATACAGAGGATTCATCTCTTTATAATCAAATTTCAATTTCTTCCATAACTTGATCATTAGATTATATATTGCCAGAACACTGTTTACCAATTTTAATAACCTATTCTTGTACTGATTGTTCTCTTTTAGGCTATAACACTTTTCATTCTGTTTTTAAAGATGCATTGTGACCATGTAAAACAAGTGATTTTTTGTGCAGATTTTTAGAAAGCAAATGGAAGAAAACACCTGCAAGAAGTGTAAGGACTAGGCTGGCTTACTTACTAGAATCTTTAAACAGATCTTCAAATCATGGTGCTGCGCCTTTAAAAAGTAAAGTTCCAATAAAAATCCATTAACTACTTTCAAATATAGCAATCCTCCTGTCCAGCTGTGAAAAGTACTAGATGATACTTATTTGCCATTTGTGTTATTTACGGTCCATGACTTTTATGGTAACTGGTTCCTATTATTGGTTTCTATTAATGTAAAACATAAGTGAACATAAATGAGGCGTGAATCATTTCTTTTTATTAGCCCACAGTCTTCACTCAGTGCTTGCAGTAACTCCAGCTGTGACTTGTTAGTGATAACCTATTTAAAGAAGGATATCTTTTAAGACTAAAGGCCATGATTAGGATTCTTTGTCTGCTCATGTTTTTGGAAGGTTTCAGTAATTCGTTGCAGGATCAACAACAGTAAAAATAAAATACAAGTTATTAGCAACACTACTAAATCAAGAGTTGCTACTAAATTGTCCAAAGATTACTATGGTACTAATTACACTCCCAGTGAGTTCATGCTAGTTAGTATTAAAAGCAAGACATAAGATATATCACTTTGACAGTGCAGAAAAGGACTTTCTACTGCTATTTATCTGTGTCATTAAATAGTAGAGACAGGTGCAATCAGTTATTGAACAATATAATCTGAAAAAATATGTATATATAATTGTCAAAGAAGTATGAGGTTTCAGTTCTTTTTTTTTTTCTTTTTTAAGAATAATGAAATTAATGTGGAATTAGACTTCTTAAAAAATGGACTCTACAGTATTGTAGTCACTGAGTTAAGTGGTAGTGGAAGGATTGAATCTTAAGTCATGTATTGAATTCTCTTCCAGGTACGTTTATAGTTAAAATTGAAAAGAGCATGTTCTTTAAGTTAAAACATGATTTATCATGTGAAAAGTAAGTAACTTAAGCTCTTTCAGTGTCTAGATGCAGTTGATACTTGTGTATCAGACTTTATTTCATCAACATTTTTTCCACAGAAAAAGCTATCCTGATCAGTTCTAACAATGTATTGTTTTAAAATAATAAATATTTATTAGTAGTTAAATCTACATAGTTAAATAAATGTACAGTGCACGTTTCTCATTCCGTGAGTGGGACTTTAGAATGTGTTACCAGCCTTTGCATTATTTGTAACTCTCTATCAGAATGAATGGCTTTAATTATTTTGGAAGGAAAGTCTTGCCACGCTTCCCAGACACTGTGTCCTCTTTCATGAGTGATATGTCATGAATAAAAGAAGGAAAGGAAAGAACTATAACCCCACAATAAAATATGTACATTATCCTATGCCTTTCAGGGGCCGTTCCGTGATACTGCTGAAGTATTGCGGCAGCGCTACAAGCCTTTGGAACCAACCTTGCGAGTGGCAGCATCAATCAATTCACTAGAGAAGGCCAGAGAGGAAATCAAAAGAGAGGAATGGAGAAACCGTATACATGACAATGAGTAAGTTCTTTCTTTTTTCTTACATTGTTATGAGAATGTTTTTTTTTTTTTATTCTGTTGCTTTCAGAAACCTTTCATGCCTGACAAAATGAAATGTCAAACCTGACAGCTTACTAGCAAACATTCTGTGTACATACTTCTAAATTCCATGTCCTTAGATTATAAACTGTTCAGGGCAGAGACCCTGTCTTGTAATTGTATGACATGTGCCATCCATTTCTATGGAACTATAGAAAAACTGTTAATAATAACAGGTGATGCAACAGATGAGTTTAATGGGAAATGAGCAAACAAATGCAAAAAAGAACCTTTTCCCCACATGCACCTTGCCAAGGTACTGTTTCAGTCCTCCTATTCAGGGAGCTTAAAGCCTATGGGAGAAAAAAATGGTATTGCATACCAATGAGACTTGCAGTCTCTCCCAGTAGACTACCAAAGTTCACTTCAAAGAGAAAGGAGCATATACCGTACACGTTAGAATATGGTGCAAAAATTGTAGTCATCTTTGAAGCAGTTTGATTTCCTGAGCCACAGTGTCTGTAACAGCTTCAGAGGGGCAGGTTTTTTTTACATACAACCCCCAATACAGATGTAATCTGTCCCAATAGATTTAGTGCTATTGCCAAAATATTTCCAGTTCTTTTCTTAGCATGGAAGGCACTCTTTTGGTCCCATCATAACTTTTGTCAACATTTTCCTTGAATTTGCTATTCTTGCCAATCTTGTGACATTTTAATACCAGAATTTAGGGCAGAGAAGAATCACTTTTCCTTAAGAGCAGCCTGTGACCTGTTGTTTCACTGGGGCATTGGGGCACTATGCTTTGCTATCATTGCTATATTTCAAGCTTTTTTTGATTAGCTCTATGTTGCCTATGTCAGCTTAAGGACTGGCACTTAAAAAGTTCTAGAAGCGGCTATATTTGCATATTGTAGTGTTTATTTTGATTGTTGGGTCTTTTTTCTCACTTTTTCCCTCTTTAGTATTAACAGTGACTTCAAAATGAGATGCTACTCAAAAACAATTTTGAAAGAAAAATTCTTTTAGTTCTAATATTTTGTGAGTTTAGATGTTATTTTTGATATTTGCTGCCAAAAATGGGATGTAGTACTCTTTGCTCCTTTTATACAAAAACAAAACTGGGATAAATTCTAAGTAAAAATATACTTCAAAGTTCTATTCTCTGTATTCTAGTTTATTATTGGAGAGGAAAAAGCAACTGAATTTTCAGATCTAAGCTGAAATTTGAGCCAAATTTTTTAAATATATTTTTATTTCTAGCTTCTACAACTGAAAACTACAAAACACTGGGAAATAATTAAGGTTGTACCTCACAATTAAAGTATTCTTTACCCTGAATCAGTTTTGGTTATATCTCCCAAGTGAGGATAGATCATGCCCTTCGTTTATAGGCACAGCTATATTGCACAGCATTTGATGAGATCTGCCCTAGAGATCACTTTGCCAACAGTCAACAGTTCAAAAAGTAAAATCCTTTATAAAGATTTAACCAATCATTTTCACTGGTTTCCTTATGGAGGCCTTAGTCTTGTACAGCTTAAATTCGTAGTCTCCAACTCTGACAGGTATTAATCGGTCAGAAGTCTTTATTAACATTATCGATAAGGAAACATTTAGTGCCATCCTCGGTGCACAGAAGCAGTGTCCTAACACCAGTGATTCTCAGAGTCATTCACACTAAATGCACAGTGTGTTCAGGCTGTGATCGTTGTGTATGTGCTTCAGATTCAACCAGCCATATGAGGGTCACATCTGTAACCTTGAGAAGGTGATGACAAGAGTTGCAGGTCATCATCAGGACTAACACTCACTAGTAATGCTGCAGCTGCTGTGTTGAATGCTGGCCTCAAGGGAGGAGTCAACAAAGGGTTACTCAAATCCTACAGTATTTTTTTTTTTCTCAGCTGTGTCTATTGTGAACTGACAAATTTCTGTCTCTTTCTATGTATTTGTGTACTTTGGGAATGTGTTTCTTCCCGGTAGTGATTCCTATGCTGATTAGTCTTCTATTTTAGCAAATATGGAGAGAAAGAACAGAGAAAGTATATGGTTTTTGTTGTGAAAGCTTGTTTTTGCATAAGATGACATCAACTGAATTCTTGAAATCTGTATTTTTCCAGCATGATTTGTTATGTGGTATAATGTCTTTTAAGATATGAAAATTATCGATATTGCATACCTTCAATTTTGTACTCTGAAGACAATGTTCAGAATTTCCCCTCACCTCTAATTATAAGGGTTATTTTCCGTGGTTTGCTGTAAGTGTCTCAAGCTCTAATAAAGCTCTTGCCTCTGGTAAATGAAGAACTAATTGAGAAAGCTATGATAAAGGTTGAGACAGGCAGAGGCAGTACAAATGGAACACAAGAGAATATTGTGCTTGCCTCTACACCTTATGCTGGAATTCCCTGTTTCATAATGAAGGATCTACTGGATAGTCTAGCCTAATGAGAATGATTTCTTTTTCTCATGTAATTGAATCTGTTCCTGCCTTACTGTACCATTTTCACACAAAGGAAGTGATTCCCCCTCCAGATGGACTGGAATAAGAAATTGAATGACCACTTAAACTAGTGTCTAGTTTGAGATACCCACTGTTGGGTGCAATAGATTTGGATGACTAAGTATGAAAAGTTCTTTACTCAGTGGCATGCAGGAGCATTCTGGCCTACTTTTCCAAAGAACAGAAATGTAGGTTATTTTTTATTAACTGTGCTGAAATCTGTGTCAGGTAACATGTGTGATGCTTTGAAGTATCCCATTAAACATCTTTATAAAGACAGAATATGTCAGAATGAGGTGCAGTGTGGTGATAGAATAGGGATAAACTGGTAGTAGTGTGAAGCTACAGAGATCTAGTTTTCTGTTTTATTGTAGACTTCTGATGTGCCATCAGGCAAGTCATCTCGGCTTCTGGCTGTGTCTGTGTTCAGTGCTGGAACAGCCAAGCTACTCCTGAACAAGCTGGTTCACTTCTGTGCAGTACAAACAGTGCTTTGCACACCCTGCCTCTCACAAGGTGTGTGAGTGTTGCAGCACGAACATCCTTGCGGGCTTATTCTCAGCAAGATAATATTTTCCCTTAAAACCACTTTAGGTATTTCTGTGCTAAACAATGCAGTCCACTAAAGGTATATGTGCAGAAAATTAATGATCCAAATAAGCTGTCTACTTGGAGAGAATCAGTGTTATGAGCTTCCCAGTATTAAGGGGAATAAAATTTAAAAAGTAAGTCACTTTGCACTGATTGATAACATTTAGCATTTTAAATCTTTTCATTTCCACATTTATAACATCTCTTACTATACTTCTGACTTAGCTGCAGTGAAAATGGCTACTACATTTTATGTCATACAAATATAACACATCTGAAAACTTTTTTCAAATTATACTTACTTTTTCATATGCTTTGCAACTTCAGCAATTTGCATATTTTCCGGACTGTTATTGTATTATGATAAACAGGGATTATCATATATTTTCAGATAATGTTTTCTTAACAATTCAACTTCTATTTGTAACTCTTCCATTTATTTTAATTACTAGCACAGTGTGCAACATTTATTAATCAGCAGAGTCTTTTTAAGTTAAAATACTAAATTAGCTAACCCCATTAACACAGAATACTCCAAACAAGCGGTAATAGGAGAGGTAGTTACTGTGCAAATCGTATTATACATGCGGGTGCTCTAGGGCACAGTTAAGCATGATTACCCTCTTTTGATCCAGTATTCCTCTGCTTCTTCCAGCTAATTTCCAGTGGAAATTTACAAAGTAGCGCCTTCATTTTTCCATCTTAATTTTTCTAATGAAGTTCTGGTACTTTATAACACTGGGGATGCAGATAATAAGTCTGTGTATAATTAAGAAGTTTCAGAATTTGCTGCAGAAGAGATCTCCTTTACTGCCTACCAGAACTAGACTATGTTTTTCTTTGCTACTTTACTGCAGACATGAGTTAAACAAAAAAGGCCAGAGAATTCTTAGATTTACTGACCATGGGATACTAAATCATTTATTGGTCACTGAAAAAATACCAATATTTATTTAGCATGCTATTTTGGACAATGTTTGTGATAATGGATCTAAAAAGTTTCCTGTGGAAAAAATATTGCACTAGAGGCAATCGGACTAGATACGTTAAGTATGTTATGCTGTCTTTATATTGTAAATAACACTCTGATTTTAATGTGAATTCATTATGAACTAAATTGTGGCTGGCCTGCTGCAGTTGTTTTACTATGGAAAGCCATTGTAATTCTTCCTTTTTTCCGTCAGTGGAAAGATAAAGAAATTGTTGGATTAGATAGAGCGATGACTTCATATATTAGCCTAATTTTAAAGGTTAAAATTCATTACATGTTTTATTTAGAGGAAAAAAGAATAAAAGAAGATTCACAGATGCCAGGTAGTAAAGCATAGTTTGTTTGCAGCAAATCGTTCATGGACTTATTTAAGGTGAGGAAGTTGTATCGCTCCTCTCACGTTGCCATAGGCACAATAGCCTTAGTATCTACTGCTCCTTCTATCATCTCTGTCAGGCCACCTGGAAAACCTTCAGAGCCTAAGAGGCCTCTTCCATCTTCTGCCAAAATAGTGAGATAGAATAGAATAGAAGAGACAGAACAGAGGGAAAAAATGACGGATGATAAGTTGTAGGAAGAAAGAGAATGAGGGGGCCAAAAGATAGGGGAAAGAAGGAATGGAAAAATGAAATTAATAGTAGCAAGGGAGGTGCAGGATAGAATATTCATTCTATGGGAAGGGAGAGAGAAAGCAATCTTCATTTTATTTTTTTTTAACAGCAGATATCAAAGATATTTTTCAAAAGTTAAGTACATACAACTCACAACTGTCAGGTCCAGGATTGCCTACTAAGTCAAGATTTCTGTATCTTTTTACTCTAATTAGCTTCAGCATAGTGTGAACCTGGCAAAACCATATCTGGCCTAAATTACCACAGACACTGCCGGCTTTTGGAGCTTCAAGAATTTCTGAATTTACACTTAAATCACAATGGAAAGTTAAATGCTAGATATAAGAATCTAACTGGAGTGAGCGTTTTGTATAAAACTGTTCAAGTCTATACTTGTGCAGTTTTTAATAGCATCATACCATTGTCTGCATTTAGTTTTCTTCCATCACTCTCTTCTGTCACATTCAAAGCACGTATTGTCATTAATTTGGGGGAAAAGCTGTGTCGGGTGTATATATAAAGTACAAAACACAATACCATTATTAAAGTATGTTGCAGTGCTATTAGTTTTTACTGTTATTATTGGTTGTGGAGATATAATGACTTTTGTATGACTCTCATTAATTTGGTTACCCTACTTAATATTAACACATTTTTTTTGTGTTCTTTTTAAAAACTTATGCACACTGAATAATGAAGAGTCTTGCTTGATTTAAACGGACATTGAATTTGCGAACATATGATCCTCTTCTGTAGTTAGATCCTTATCCCTGTAAGGATCTGCTCACGTGGATTGGATAGCAGAACTGTGGACAGAAGCAGAAAAAGAAAGTTTCAGATTATTTTGTACTAGTCTACACCATTATTTTTTGTAGTGTTATTTCATTTTTAATGTTTTCTGATGTTCAGTATTCTGTCTCAGAAAGCAATAGTTGCTTTACTTTTTGTTTGTTTGTTTTCTCAGGCCTAGATATGCACTCAAAGCTCTAAGACATATTCTGATTTACAGTATTAAAGGAGATATGCAGTAGAATGCAGAAGATCAAATTTGTGCAAAACTGCATGTATATCATACTGTTTGTGGCATCTTAAGGTGTTGGAAAAAATATGTATTTATTTATATTTGGAATTATGGTAGTTAGAACATAGATTATTCTGAATGTTATACCAAAAAGACAAAGCTGAACTCCTCCATAGTAAGATCAAACCCTGTATTGTAAATTTTATAGAATAAACGGGGCTCATTATTGTTTTCCTTTACTTTATCTTCCACTTTTCTCATGAAAATTTTTTACTGTTTTGTGTATAAATTTTACAGAAACAGTATTCATGCTGAATTATGAATGTTATGGCTTAACTAAATTCTATGCATATATCGTCAAATCCCTAAACTGCTACCCTTGTCTTCTCAGCTATCTAGTCCCCTGAGAAAGCCAATTTTCTTTCATGTCTGAATAGAAGAAAAATGTACTATTAAAATGCAATTCAGAAGTGATAAAAACTGCAAGTGGAGCAGCCAGCTCACAGCACCTTCAATGTTTTCTCTGGGACACTGGGGCCACATTAATTTTTGTGTGTGTGTGATGTCCATCCCATGTGAAAATTAGCATTACAAGTACCATAATCTGTCTTATGTGAGAGTGTCCTTTCCCATGATCGCATACATGCTACTATGGCTTTGTATAATTTAAGTCTGCTAACTCAGTGTTTTTTGTTTGCTAACTTTATATGACATTTGTTAATGGTACTTGATATAGGTGGCAAGATTTTAAAATACATTTTTTAGGAAGAGGAAAGAAAAGTGTATAATTAAAAAAAACTCCACAAAACTAAAAACCAAACAGTTGCTAATGGTTTGGCAACTGCAAATAAATCATTTTATGAATTTATTTATCACCTGAGAGACAGAAAGAAAATTTTTTTTTCTTATTGCTCATCTTTATAAGAAACTTGTCGACTAACTCCCAGGGACTCTGAACTTCTGAAAAACTGTCAACTAGAAAAAGGTTATTAACAGCATTAACAGCACCTGTTGTTGTGACAGTTAAAGTGATGTGTTAAACTTCTGAAACATACTTCTTATTTTACTATATAATCATTCTTCTAGCTCATACCACACTTGCAGAGTAAAGACCACCTGTTGCTTTTTCAGAATACCAGCAATGATACACTTCATTCACAAGAGTTTAATTTATATTAAAATGTACCTATTTGCTCTCATAATAACTCTTCTCAATCCCATTTTGAGTTTGCAAAAATCTTTGTAGGGTCCTTTGCAGACCCTTTATATGTTAGATATGTCTATTTCCTTCCTCTAAACAGTTTGATGTGGAACCTACCCAGAAAACCTGTAGTTATCTGTGAGAGTGAGGGACATCTGTCTGAAAACTGAGTGCCCCCTATGCCCAAACTGAGTAGTTAGAGCTTTACTATTCAGTGGCAGTTTATTAGCAGAGAGTCTACCCTCAGTATGACTAATGAAGGGAACTGGGCTGTGAGAGTTTGAGATTAGGACATGAGGATAACTTGTGAGTAAAGTATACAATTTGTGATTTCAAAAGAAACCATTGCTTTGCTTTGTGGTCCACCAATACATGGAAGTCAACAGTCCTATTTGTGTAATAAGTTTCTATTCTGCTTAAGAGTGAAAAAATGGTACCTTACTGTATAAGGTGTAATTTCTAAACTAGACTGAGCTTTGGTTAATGGACATCAAGAGATGCATCTTTTATTTTAGTGTACAGAACAAGTTCTTTCTGATGCAAAGTTACCTTGTTTTATACATGGAATTATGTGTCAGAGTTCACCACTGGTGCACTTGAAATGTTTCCCTCCTGACAGAATCATCAGGATAAGGTTATGTGTTAGGATGCCATTTGAGGTAGACCACTTATAACGTGGATGTGAGGTTCTCCAGAAGTTAGCTCTCTCCACTCATGTGTGGTGCATGCCTGCCACTGACAGGTGGCATGGATTTAATTGCCAGTTAAGACTTGAGGTGTCTACATGCAGTTCTGCAGGCACAGCAGATCTCAGCAAGTTGAATCCTGCTCATTCCATCTCTACACCCCGCCAGCTGGTAGGGCAAATGCAGCTAAAGAAATCACCTGATAATGCAGTGTTGTATCTTTACACAAAAAGTCTTTCTTTTATCCTGTTGAAACTCTATGGCTCTTTGCTCAAAATTTCATTCAAAACAGCTAGAAGAGAAATTGCACCAGTTCTCCTACACTGAGGAGGAATATTCAGAAGTTAGTGGAAAATGACAGGAAAATATGTCCACATCATCCTGTAGCATGGGTATCTATGATTTCATCAATCATGTGGCATCCAGTGTAGAGTAACACTGACTTTTAAATATTCTTAAATTTCAGATTTTTACCATTTTCTTCATATCATAAAAATGAGAAGTATGACCCATCAGTTCATAGATCAAGTAAATATGGCCAAGAAACTTACGGAATTAAACATTTCCGAGAAGTACAGCCTAAGAAGTGGATAGCAGACAAGGTAAGTCACTGCAAAAATTAAAGCTTTGTTACTTTTTTTAGATTGTTACTGTATTAGAACAAAATAAATCTGGGACTGATCCAGAGATCATTGAATGCTATGTCACATGCTATAAAATCACTTAATTAGAGTTGATTTAATGAGTCCAAGCTTCCTTGATTGTCCTTCTGGTAAGTTAAATCTGAGGACATTCAACACCTCTCTCACTTACAAGACAAGGATTTGAGAGCATGCTTAATCTAACCAACACTAGATTAGGTTTGCAAAGACTTGTTGCCTTTCCCGATTTAAGACATATGACGTATTTATTCTTCCATGTTAAGGCAATTATTTCATTGAGAAATTGTGGCAAAAACTGGAGAAAAAAGTAACAAATCGTGTTCTTGTATTTTTTAAAAAAATTCTAAAAATGAACGAGGAGCCATATTTATTTTAAGATATTATCATGAAACTGCCTGATTTGTCAGCGGCATCTCACATTTTTCTATTTTTGTAGTACTACGAGAGGTGACGTTTCTCAGAACTTTCAATATATAGATAATACTCAGTGGAAGGAATCCACTATTGTATGGGTTTTCAGAAGTTTACAAGGTTCCATCACGTAAAGCATCATTCACAAAGCACAAAATAGAAAAAAGACAATTAAACTATTGCTTCTCAGCTATTTTTCTAGGTTCTTGTCAACTTCAGGAAGTAAAAGGTTCTGAACTTGTGGAACTTCTTGCTGGACTTGTCCTAAAACCGAGAAAGAAAAGTTTTCATGTATCTACTCATGCTAAACCAGATTCAGTTCTTTTTTATGGAATTTCATGAAAAGGGAATCGTATGCCTTCAGGATGTTACACTAGTGTAGAATTAGGGAAAGAGGATGAAGAATAACCAAAACCATGTTCTAATATGAGATTGTGTATGTGTTTGCTTTGGTTCTTTTTGTATTAGTATCATACTCACATTATAAGATATAATAAGTTATTTTCGTGAAAGCAACTCACCCTTGTAAATATATCAGACTAAACTCCTTGGAGCTTGTTATAAGTAATATATATTTTTTTAAAGATTAGAACTTTTTCTCAAAATTTTAAGCTTTAAAAATCAGATCGGAATAAAACTTTGCTATTTTAATTAAAAATTGCATTGCAAATAGAGATACAAAGAACGTCATTCAAACAAAAATATCTGACTTTATCTTTTAAAAAAAGGTTGGAAGATGTTATTGACTGCAGTCTGATGACAGCATAAGCATGTTATATAAAATAAGCTAAAATATTTACTGATGCTACTCATCCCAGAAGGACTCCGCCTTTTCCAGTTCTCAGCAGTTTTTGATCAGGCTCAGATGATGGTATCAAACAAAATGAAGGTTATTGTATATCATATAAATTTTGGGCGTAGCTGAGACCACCAAACTCATATTACTTGTGATCTTGGATAGATTTCAAGCTGAATTTCTGGAGGTGAATAGCTGTATATATTAACCCAACATGACATCCAGCTTTCCAACTCCAATTCTAAATCAATGTGAAGCTTCAATTAGGAGCCACTTACCTAAACAGAGAGATAAGAAGAAAAGAGCTATTTTTAACTTACCTGCTGCTTTTATGGGTCATTATTACCAGTAAGAAACTAAAAGCTCCACCTCTTTGCCATATTTTAATAGTGGAGGTCATATAGAGACAGGTGCGAGATCATGCTTTCATAACTGTTGCATTTAAGAGAACGCTCTGTGACATTTTCTTGATTCACAAATATATTCCAATTTTGTGTATATCAGTACTATGGCCAAGATTATCCTGTACTAATGAAGCGCCAAGCTCCATGTCGAAATATTACCAAAAACAACCAGACTTTTGCCTAATGGTTTATATCTGTGAAACACATCCCTTGTTTGAATTTCCCATGAAGTGATATTTATGTTAGTGCAATTTCTATTACAAACTAAATGGCTGAATACCCTGCCAGGATATATATTCAGCTTCTTACAGTAGTGTACCAGAGAAGTTTGTCTTATCATTGCTAATCATACAAGCTATAGTAAAAGCTCTCCCAAAACATCAGTTCAGTGATGACTGGATCAGAGGCCCTGAGGTATTATTTGGTATTATCTGTCTTTTTTAAATTATATATTAAAAAGTTTCCTTGTGTTTGTGAGAACATTCTAATTGCATTTTCTTTAGATTTATATATATATATATATATATATATATAATATATATATATATATTTTAATTCAGATCACATAAAGATTAGTATGTAAATTATATAATTACTTTAGAAACAAAATGAACAAGGAAAAATATTACCTTATTATATTTCTTCTGAAAAATGAAAGGATATTAGCATAGCTTTCCTCTGAACATGATTACCATATATGTGTGAGAAAAGTTACTAATGTGTCTTTTCATCTCGTTATGATCTGAAAATTGTTATTTGAATCTAAACAGATTATGATAAGTTACTAAGCAAAAGGAAAAACTGTTGGATTCCAATTCTTAATTAAAAGACAAGTTAAGAAATTAAAATACTGTAGTTCTAATGGAAATTAAATAAGTTAGTTTACTCAGTCTTAAACTACTGTAAAAATATGCAAGCATTTTAATTTTTAAAATTTATATAATATCATACTGCTACGTACCTTGAATACCTTAGATAGTTAACATTTTTTAATACTGATACTTCTCACAAGAATTCTATGTTAACTATAGTTAACTTCAGTCAACTCTGATTTTAATTTAGAATGATAGGTCCCATGTAATTGTACAGTCACAGGATCAAATATACTAACTCTAGTCTTTCAGTTGTCAAAACACTCACATATGTTCATATTTACTGAAGCACAAATGATAGCTTACAGCTTTTAATCGGTATTGGAATTAGTTTGCATATGCATTTTAGGAAACTGACTTTAATGACAGCGTTTAATGTTTTCTTATTTGCAAAATTCAGGAAGTGGCATTTTAAGAAGTTCTTTGCTGCTAGATTCTTTCCTTTGATGCCTTATTATAGGTGAATTACAGTATGGCTGCATCACTGTTTCATTATTTGCAGAGGCATTTTGGCCCTAAACAGAATTTTATTATCTACAAAGCATAAAAATATCCAGTACTGCAAAGAATTAATTTAGAGAACCTAAGCATATTGCACAGAACATAAAGTTGACCTTTACCGTCTGCAGCTTTTAGAATGGAGTGGGATGTGGAACACATCATAGGTTTAATGTGGCACAACGCTGTCTGCAGAAACTTGGGTGGGACTGTGACTGCCTGCCCATTGCACCCGATGATTGAATCTGCTGTCACCAGCATCCTGATAATAATGAACATTCAGCTTAACGACCGTGATTATGATTATCATAATTGATGTGCAAGTGCAGTGTGTGGGGATCATTACAGCTGAACTGTACAGCAGAGAAACATGCCTTAGTTATGGATAATTTTACTTTTATACATTGATTGGGATAAAATATGCCTTGCAAGTTCAACAGGCCAGCTTAATATAATTTTCGGGAAAACTTCTCTGTGTATAAGTTGATGATTATCTGCTTCCTCCAAAACAGTCATTCTAGCTGTTTGTTTTGAATTTTTTCATTCCATTAATAACAGGAAATAATTAAATAATTAGACATTATTGAGTGGAAATCACTTAACAGAATACTGCCATCATCAATCATGTATCGGGTTCAAATATTTCTAATTGTTTTGGCTTTGGCTGGGCTAGGAAAAATAGCATGTGTAGTTGCCACCAACACACTTCTACTTTTGGTGGAGCAGTAGAAATTGGGTTGTAGTAGACATTATTGGCATTTTCACACTGTATTGTGTAACCATTAGAGCAGGCAATAATTGTTGGTTACATATCTGTCACCACCTCTGTCACCAGAGGCAGGAAATCACAGGCCTAAATTCAGCCAATGTAGAGAAAAGCACAGTTAACGACTTCAGTCTATTTTGTTTGATAGTGATTTCCTTCAAATGAGATTATAGGAAACTGCAGAAGTATTTCAGTAAATCATATAATGATATATGCATTTATAAACATAAAACAATTAAAGACCAGTATGTATACGTACTTTAGCCTCTGATTTTTATTGTAAGTCATATTATGGCCTAAGTGGAATCACGTCATCAGTTAGGGCCCTAAGTTCTAGCGATGTGAGAAAAGGTCCATGAGGACAACATAATATAGCCTGAAAATCTCAGTGCTTTAGAAGATGAGAATGACTTTTCTGCGTGGCCTAGGCATTTGCCTCCAAATTCTTCTCAGATTCTTCTTTTGCATAGTATGACTGGGAGGGGAAAAAGAATAAAAAATAAGTAAATTATTCTGTTTGAAAGCTAGCTCCATTCCATGTGGGACCAAAAACATAAATATGTGCACTGCAGTCGTGTGGCTATTGGATAGTGTCATTATATGGCAGAATTCTTTGATACGTTATTCATGATTTTCCGTCCCTGACCAGACTCAAACATGTTTACATTTAACCTTAAGTTAGGAAAAGCATTAAGGTATTGTTCTGATTGTACTTGAGATAGGTATAATGTATGCGTAAAGTTTTAATCTTTTTCACTTAGACTGCAACTCCCTGTCAATTTTTTAAGGAGTTTGCTCCTTTTCTTGTCCTTTTAATTAGGAAAAAAGTTACAAAATAATATTTTTAATACAGTATGATATTGCTAATGAATGCATATCTATATTATCAGCCTTATTACATATGTTTTAAAACTTTTAAGGCCATATTTACTAGTGCGCTTTGTGACGGAAGTTACTAACATACAATGAGAAGAGCTAGCACATATTTTGAGTATCAAATTCTTAGTTCCCCAGTCCAAGCCCAATGCATTTTCGTAGGCAATGCAAAAAGCTGACATAATGAGACAGCTAAAAGTGACTCTGTTTTAGGGGAATTATTAGGGATGTTGCCAAAGTGTGTTTCACTCCAGCAATCCCTGGTCAATGACATGGCTCCTGTGTGATTATTACTGCTGGCATAACTTGATGTATCTATTCAGATGCTCCAAACAGTGCCTTAGTTTGAGTTATCAGCTATCTGATTCTAAGATAAGGCTGCTTTCTGCCACTTTTGTTCTTACCCTGAGCCTGCACTGGCTTAAAGTCACTCTTGCAACCTTTATCACTCCTAAGTTTTGCCCTTTTTTGGTAAATGTCACAATGCACTGTTGAGTAGCAAACATATTCCAAAAGGTGAGAATGTGTCAAATCCAACAATAGGGACACCACACATAATTCACCCCATGTCCTGTGAATTAGACATAATCTCACATTATATGATGCACCCATTCAGTCTTGTGGGAAAGTAAATGACAACTTGTATGTTTGACAGTTGACGTAAACATCAGGTTTCCAGATTTCTTACTGAATGACTGTGTCATATTTACAGAAATTCATTTTCTTATGAAGATCATTTTCAGAGCTTCCATTGGCAATGTTCCTGAGATGTAGATTTTTAACTCTGAGACTATCTTTAAGGTCATAACTGCAGGGCTTCCTTTGAAAATGCTACTCTTGTGTAATGCAAATGATGATTAACTATAGGCCATCTCTCAAATTATTTTCGTAGGTGCATAAGGAAGGTTAAAACTGTGAAGCAGATTAAAATCTTTGAAATGTATCCCTGGCTACTGTTTTAACTAAATATAGAAAAGAATGTATGAATAACTGGATGATCGAAAAGAAAGGCTGGAAAAACTTTCTGTTGAAGGTTACCAATGACTTGCAGAATACGTTTTTGAAGAAATAATACAAAGTAGTGACTGCAAAGATGCAAACCATTCAGTAAAATTGTTTGCCTAAGGAAGGATACTGTTACTACTCTTCTAATCAAATCCATTCTAGTGGTTATTTGTAAGGATTTTTGAGCAACTAGTTGAATATTTTATAAAACCTGATTTTCAGTTCTGTAATTTCTCAATGGGAAAATGCAGTCCCTTGATGATGACCCAAGGCTTTGAAGAATAAATTGATTCGAAAGAGAGAATTAAATGGTACTTATTATACTGTCTAACTAACAATCCAATGTCATTTGTCTGTTGGATGATAAATGTCTTGCTTTGCCTACCTTCCTCATGTAATAGTGCAACTCGCATATTAGTGACACAGAAGGAAAAACTTGCTTCTTTGTAAGAGCTAACTTTAGCTGATATTTCTTTGAGGGACATGTGATGTATGTTTTATCTTTCTAAATAATTTCCATTGAACAAATTACTCAAATGTTTTAAAGTCTCTTGTTTAAACATAAACACTTTAGATATAGAGTATCTTGCCTAATCCCTTCAGTACATACTTAGAGTACATTACAGTGATTTGTGGCAGAGCTTTTAACACAAAAAATCATCAGTTGAGCTGGAAGCTGTAGTGTTTGCTGAAGTTGCACCTAAAAACAGTATCAACAAAAAAGTATTAGGCATTCACTATTTTGATTTTGTTTGGTTTGCTGGAGTGAGAAGTTCTCATACTAAATAGGGTAATCCCTATTTAGGGAAGTCTGTTGCTTTTTGATGGCTGTTTTGGATGGGCTGCTTAGCATCCCTGGAATTAGGGAGAATTGTTTCTACATCTGCCAAACAAGGTATATTTCAACTCAACTCAATATGTGACAATATTGAATTTACAAAGCTACATTTTGAAGTCAATAGCAATTCTTCATGAAACATATCTAGAAGAGAAGGCTACTTATTATTTGATATTTACCTTTAGCTTGATTATGCTGGTTAAACAAAATTGAAATGAAAGTAACAGAAAGCTTTTCTTAATCCTCTAAGAATTACATGGTTAATATAATTGTTCAGAAATGCCTCCAAGTTGTGAACACTGAGCCTCAATAGCTCTTTTTTATGTAGTTAAGAGATGCCAATGGAGCTAAGCTAATTTGCATCAGATAGTAATGTGGCCCATGGTTAATTAACCAATATGCAGAAGAATGCTACCTCTTTTGGAAAGAATATTCCATGAATATTCATGGAATTGGAATTCCATTCCAATTTGCAAAGAAAAGTGACACTTTTTAATGTCTTTTATCTCATCTTTAAGTGCACACTGCTAATAGATTTATGAATTGAAAACTAAGATCAAAGGTGCATCTTATGGCTGTTTCTTGCAACAGATGCACTTAGAACTACAGAATGTCACATCTTAACATGATGGTTGAATGAAATATTTTATTGCACTGGCTCATTACAATTGAATAGTTTATATAATAGTTTATATAATTTATAGTGTTACAAGTACCAGTTGCTGTTCTGAATAGATTCTAAGAGGGTATGCCAGGGGTATGCTCAGGCTGAGAGAAAGGTTGCAAGTTTTTGTTGTTTTGATAATCACTCTAGAGAGCTAGGGTAGATTATTCTCACAGCAGTAGAACTTTAATGCAGTAAAATGGATTTTAGAGTAACCTATGTTATCTGAACAGGGAAAATCATGGTAAAATGTAGTTTTGTGCACTTCTGTAGGAATGAATAAGAAGCTGTAAGTAATACAGAGAGTTGTCTTAATGCTTTGATGTAAATGTGTACTACTTCTCTTTGAAATTTAGATCATGAGTCAACTCTAAACTCACTTGATCAAATTTAAATACTAAGATGATATTCACTTTGGAATGCAATTCAGTGTTTATTCATTTAATGTAATGAAGAGCCAGTTTCAATGTGCCCTTTAAAAACTTATGTTAGAAGGATGTTCCACCGTGATGGAGATAAGAAACTATATTCTTTCTTCTCTTGTATATTTTATAATCTTTGTTGATATCAGGAGAAGATATGTAGAAAGGCTGAAAGGCATATCTGCATAAGGAGTTATTTACGAAAGGACATATTACTATGTGCTACTATTCTGGAATGAGAGTTATGGAGTTATTCAGGAATAACCTTTGCACTTTAAGTTCTGACCTCACTTCCATTTAAATTACCTTACAAGCTTTGATGAGTTAATGTACAGAGATAATAGCAGCTAAGGTATATGGGTTAAGACATAAAGGCTGTAATGCACACAGTAGCTGTGTTTCCAAACTGCACTGTTTTTGTATACTCCATAACGAGTCTGTATAAATAGTATTTTGCATTGTGACGGTGATAGAAGGAACTAATAATTTTCTCAGCCAGTGGCTTTGAGCTGCGTTAGGGTCTCTCACCTGCAGTTATATGAAAGAAAGGCAGTGTAAGTAGTAAACAGTTTTTATCATTAGCAACTGAATACCCTGCTTTTCTAGAGTATAACTAGCTCAGTATGAGAGACTCAAACTTAGAAAACCAGAAAAAAAGTCAAACAATGAAAATACTGCATATTAACAGACTTTGTGCACTAATGTGAAGCTGCTTGATTGAGCAGTGCAGTGTCAACCATGTCTTTCTTCTAATGCTAAAAGTAATGCACATAGACAGAGTGACAATCAGAGTACAGCCTCCCATCAGCTGTAATTAATCTTTTAGTTAACAGAGACCAGAAAAGCTTCTCATCAGCCCCTTCTGAAGTCTAAGGGACCCTATTTTTTGATGTTTGCATTCTGAGTAAAATTGTCCCCACCAGTTCTAACAAATTGAAACACCAGGCTAATTATGGCAGCTAATGAAGTGTGTGGAATGGTCACAGCTTGTCGTGAAACTGTTCCTTCAGCTCAGATTAGAGTTTCATCAATCACTTTTTTAAACTGATCCAGAATTGCTTCTGCCCAGTGCTTGGCATTTTTAATGCTGTTTCTGTAATTGGTTTTTTCCCCAAAGCTTAGGCTATTTTTTGAAATATTACATTCTTAGGACAGGACTTAGAAACTCTAGTTTATTTAAAAAAAAAAAAAATCATTATTGCCTCTATCAGCCGATCAAGTGCTAGAAAGCTAATAAAAGAAGCAGAAATAAATAAAATTTTTGATATATGGCTTTTAATCCAGCTAAAGGTAGCAATAAAGCATATACGCATATATGTATATGAATCATTATTACTGTGGGCTGGATGTATACTGCAATCTCATGAGACATGGTTTGTGGGCTGGATGGTTCAAGTCCCACTGAAGGACCTAAATGAAATGAATGTTTTGGTCTTAGCTTATTTCCTAGTGGATTGCACTCCTCAGTATATCATTCAGAGTTTGGCATGATTTGTAGTTTTTGCAGATGCCCAAGCCTTTGGCAGCAGGAAGACCAAAATGTGCTACTGTTTAAAGATCTTCAACACTTCAGGTCAAATCCAAAGTCCTCAGAGAAGTATAGGAAACTTGACAGTTTTTTGTTACTACTACTCTATCAATGAATAAATTTGCATATAAAGCATTGTAAAAATTCCTATTTCCTGTTCATTTATAAAATATAACAGCATTGTGCTGTACATTAAAAGTTCTGCAGAGATGTTAAAGGTATAGATGTTAAAGAAAGTCTAAGGCTAAATTTTTCCTGGACACTTACCCTGGAGTATAGAATTTGGTTTGGAAATTATCCATCTGAAAAATGAAGTAAACTTTTGCTTATAAGCGACCATAGAATATGTTAGCACAAGTTGTTGTGTTTATCATATATAGATATGTCTTCATATCAAAACCAAGACAGCATGATTTTTAGTTCATGTGTGCTCAGCAATTCATTGATAATATTTGTGCTAATACATGTAATCCATTTCATTTTTCTGAACGCTATTGATTTTGGAAAAATGTTTGGCTATAAATATCAAATGTTCCTCTCCCTAAAATTTCTTAATCAGCTGCAGTTTGATAGAATTAGCTTCATGTCAATGCCAAAACAAATCTGTGGTAAATGAGTGAATATTCTGTGCTGCTGCTGCTATTTCTGTTGTGTAGTAAGGAGTTGGTGGATTTAAACAGGAGAATAAATAAGTTAAGTACCATTGATAAATGAAGAAAAATACGATACACAGAGAAGATGTTATTATATACATATTTGTAAAATAACCATATGTTATATATAAATGAAAGATAGGAATAGTAGCAATAAGTATTAGCCTAAAAGCTATTGTTCCAGTTTTATTGATTAGTGAGAACATTTGTGGTCACTGGATAGGAGAAAAATAGTTTTTCTAGTGTCAGCTGATCTCCAGAGTAGTTGCCTGCAAAATAGCAAAGGTTGTCTTCTGTTCTGTCATTTCAGTGTCTTCTGAAGGTAGCTTGTATTTACAAAGTAGGAAGACTGTCTGACTCTTTAAGTGTGTATTTTGTTGGGAGAATAAGGAATATTTATTTTTCTCTAAGCCACTCTGACTAATCTTGTCCTTCCATTTTAGAATGAGAGTATAAGAAAGGGGAGCAGGAAGCCTTCCTCACCATGATTATCCTTCCATGATACTTTTACTGTTTTTTCTGACACACCTGTTATTCCCTTCAAGTCAGGTTCCTTAAAATATGTTCCCCAGAGGTCCCCCCCTACACGGAACTTGACAGTGAAGCTCCCTCTCTTATAGCTCTGAACTTCATTGATGCTCCACCAGGCATGAAGGTGTCACCAGCTCTCAAGGATTTCTGGCAGCAAGGAACCTGTGCAATGAAATCAGCGCTCAGAATTAGACCCATAAAGACTTATACTCTCTGCACTGTACTTCTCTCTCTGTAGTATTGCTATGTACTACACTACTTATCTGCATTAAAAAGAACATAAATAATAATAACATTGATTTTTCCAGTAGCTTTCAGAGAAAGAAAATTCTATAAAAAATAACACATTATCATCATCTTTTGGCAGATGCAAAGGAAGCTCTTAATCAGGTTAAATGAAGGTCTGTGAAAAGAGCCATATGAGAAAGTAAGCTAGGAAGACAGAGGTTTATCATAGAGTGAACTTAGCTTTTATAGAATTCCTTTTGATGGAGCGAAAATAAGAATCAGTAGAATTTATTCTCTCCTCTTTTTGGTAGAGATGGTAGGCAAGAACGTCTTCAGTTATTTCTTCTGTTTGAACTAAAAGGTGTTTTCATAAGCAGTTACATAAAAATGCTATAAGAAGGCATACTAATAATATAGAATTGCACTCTTATTCACAGAATAGATGGCTATTGAGCTCACCAGTCATCACTCTTCCAAGTTGTGCAGAGGGTCTGAAAGATAACTTTATTTTACAGTACTAGATTATATTTACAAAATCCATTTTTTTCCCCTTAACTGCTGGATGAGATCAGTGTTAAGCTGTAGAAATCAAAGACTAATTTCAGAAAAAAACTGGGAAACGTGATTTTAGTAAAATAGGCACAGTTTTCAAAAATACTCTTCATATTTCTAACTTACCATCCAGTGGTGTGCTTTTCACAGCTACCACTAAACCTGCAAGCACCCTCTTATCAGTTGAGGACGAAGGCCACTTTTTCTGAGACTGTAGCAGACTCTCAAAAGATACTGATCTAAACTCCTGTTATTAACATATATTGTGGTGCAATGGTTGTATGCACAGATATATTAATAAAAATTGCAATCAAGCTTTCCTCATTCCAGTAATAGCATTTTTTTTAGTGAAACTCCAAAGTCAGATATACTGTATTTTGAACCAGTCTTTTCATTCTTCTATAAAGCAGCTGTTTGGACTTCCTACCCCCCTTCAGGAGACTCTAGATCCTTTCCCTCTGCATACAAGTACTAGGATTTGCTATTTTAAGATGGGACAAAATGCACATAGGAATAGTGTGAAAAATATTTGCTTTGCTCTATCATTACTTACTTCATTCAGCTTTTACCTATACTTACATAATTTGTCCTAAATTCCTAACAACTGGAAGTTTTCCAAGGATCCCTGTCAGAAATTGAAGTCGTAATTATACATATCTTTGAGCTCAGTGGATAGCATCCCTTTGGCGCATTTAGAGAAATTAGAAAACTAGAAATTGAAGATAAATCTAATTAGATGAACAAAAGAGGAGACAATCTCAAGAAAAATGTCATTTGAGCAGCAGTTTCTGATCTAGTGACAGTCTGTCTCTTCTCTCTGTGTTACTATAGAGAAATATAATTTTAAACTGTTGTTTTAATAGTGTATGGTATCCTCTCAATTTATAAAGGTTTTCAGACATGTCAGATTCTTTGGAGAGTGATGTGTAAGGAAAAGTGCTGCATACGTAGCTGGACTGTTACAACATTCAAGAACACTGATCCTGGATGGCTAATAAGAAAAAGTCATACTATCTTATTGTTCACTTGGTGCTTATAATAATATTTAGCAAAGTGGACAACTCATTTTTTTCCAAAATGTGCATCAAGATGTGCATTTGATGAGTATGAAAAAAAAGAAAACACGCCTGGTAATATAGATGAAAGATATTCTAAAACACAAACCTAAAGTCTAAGAAAAATCTAAAATTTCTCTTTATTGCAAATTGATTGCAAATTTATAAAAAATTGATTGTTTTTCTCATGACTAGAAAAAAAATCTGTTTTCTCTTTAAGCCTAAGTCTCCCTTTGAGTTAATTTTTAGTACTTTCACTGTTACAGTGTATGTTTCTGTGTTTACTGGCTCGTGCGTAACTATGTTCAAAACCTGCCACCTACAATGGCCTTATTCTGCGACCGATTGAGGAATATTTAAGCTTTTTAAATTAACTTTTATTCTTTTTCAGTAGTTTTAAAAGCTAATTAAACACCATAAAATTATAAAACTCATAAAGCTCATCAAATTAAATTGATGCTGTCTTAAAATACTATGGTGGCCCTGTTCTGGATTTGCTTGAGTTTATCCACACTTTTCTTGTACTAGGGGGCCAAAAGTGGATGTTCTATTCCAGATATTGTCCAGTAAGCACCAGCTAGAGGGGATTATTACTTCTTTCAACCTACTAATTATGCTCCTGTTCATATAGTATGTTTTTAGTTTTCATTTCCACTAGTACCACCAGGTCCTTTTCTGCAGAACTGCTATCTGACCTGTCTGTCTGCAGCCTATATTGTTGCAGAGGTTAGTCTGTACCAGGTGCATTTGTACTTACTGATTTTGGTGAGGTTTCTGTCTGGCCATTTCTCTAGTCTGTGTAGGTCACTCCGAATGATAGATAGCCCAGCCCTCGTGTGCACCAACTGCACCCCTTAGTTTGATGTTGTCCATTAACTTGATGAGAGTGCGTTCCGTCTCCAGCTGTAGGTCATTGATGAAGATATTAAACAGGATAGGTCCCAAGATAATCGCTGAGGAAATTCACTTGTAACCAGGTTCCAGTCAGAGTACAAACTATTAATCACTACCCTTCGCTCCTGACACTCCAGCCAGTTTTTCACCCATCTAGTAGTCTACCTTTCTAGACTATGATATGTCAACTCAGATACAGAGATTCTGTAGGAGATAGTGTCAAAAGCCTTGCTAAAGTTGAGGTAGACAACGTTCACCACTCTCCTTTCATGCAGAGATCTAGTCATTTCATCACAGAAAGCAATGAGATTTGGCAAGCAAGATCCAGAACAATGTCAAACCAGATGAAATCTAGCTGGAGTACTATTTTAGGTGTATATGCCAATTATAGTGCAATCAACATACATTTTTTATTGGCGCTAAGTGGTTTCAACTTTTTTTCAAAGAGGTACAGCTCAGGCTGATAAGATAAAAAAATATTTTTGGCTGAGGGTTTCAAAATCAGAATTTTTTCTCCTTAACTCGTAGTGGCACTATTTTGGCAAGTTAGAGATAGCTTCAACTTGATCTTAGCAGGTTAAACATTTTCTGGCTATAGTCCAGGAGGTTAAAAGTGGTTTTGAGTTTATCTTGGCAGTCAACACTTGGCTCTGGCTTATTTTCTGCTGGAAAGAGAATGTTATGGTTGAACAGATTAGACAATGAAAGGCACAGCTTATAAATGGCATAAGTCAAGATACTTATCCCTAAGTGCATTATTTTCTAGTATACGTCCTGTTGCTAGCAGAGTGTCTGTGATGGACAGGACAAAGGAGTCGGTTTAAAAATACAAGCACTGTAATAAAAATGTATCCTTTACTTTTCATCAGAAGCTTTAAGACTCCATATATTTTTCTGTACACAAGAATGTAATATTAGGCATAGTTCAGATTTAATACCTTCATGAAAGTTTTATATGTTACTCATCAATGTGTTTTCATACTTGACAAAATGTTGTTTATACATCTTAGATAAATTAAGATGAACATCTACTTCCCTTTTCAGAAATGTTTTTTTTAAATACCCTGCAAGAAGTAGAGATTTGAATGACAATAGGAAATAAACACCTCTTGATATTCTGAATACCGATTGAACTATTTCAATTGTGCATTTGTTTTTTAGCCCAGATTCAGTAAAGTTCGAGGGTATCCAAGTATGAAATAGCTTGTGAGGAAATTCACATTGCTTTCTTAATTTAATTTACCTGTAAAAAAGGTTGCATTAATTAAAAAAAAAAAAAAAGGAGTATTATCTTTGGCAATTTTGGTTCAAATACAGACATTAGATGTAACAGAATTTGGGTGATGCTGCTTTCCCATAAAAACAGCATTAAATAAAATATGATAGAGCATGTATTGTAATTTTCTGTGTGGCAAACTATATTTTCGATATTGATACAGGCTCTGAATATGTCTCAAAGTACCTGAAAAGTGACTACGTAAAGGTGATTTCTTCTCCTCTACTAGACTGGCTTTACAGATAAAGAAATTCATTGTTTGAATCATTATTCATGAAGAATATATTTATTTTTAGAGCACTGCAAAATCAGTACATGTTTAGGAGAAGGAACTGGACAGTGTCTGCATTGCAGATCATCAATAAAGGCACTAAATGAACTTAGAGGGTACAGCTGTGGATTCTACCCTTCCTTCCTCTTTGGCAACCACAGTAACCATAGGAATTCAAAGCAAATATAACAAATGCAAGTTTGGACCACATATCTTCATTGCTGGTTATATCACTCAGGAGAGAAAGGACAGGCTAGTTTCAGATTCCAGGTTAATTTTAGAGAGGCAATGCTTGCATGGAATCACTAGATCAAATCTTTCCTCATTTTTCCTTTGTTTATCCTTGCACAAAACTTCCATCACAACCAAAAGATAATTTGCCTTTGATTGTGAGAAAGAACTGCCAGAGCTGACATGTTTGTAATCCTTAATAAACCCAACTGTTGAAAAATATATATATTTTTTAGAAATATTTTTGTATTTCTGCACAGCGGCTCAAAAACATCATTATATTCTATCATGTCACAGCTTAATTTGCAGAGCTATGGAAGGTTATAGTGTTCTGTTATTGAAACTGCTTCTAACCATGTAAGAGCAGAAATAGGTTCCTTTCAAAACATGAAACCTACCTTGTACTGAGGAGAAGGATAAGATGGTTTGAGCTTGAATTTTAGCCAGTTTTCTCCAGTTATCTCCAGAACACCAATTAGCATGGCTCAGCTGCTAAGCTAAGAAAGCAAACTTCCATGAGCACAGATTAGTAGCAGAGCACTTCCTTTTCAGAGCAGTGGAGAAAGTGAGGAACAGAGTTATAATTTCCATGTTAACCTGTTACAGAGGAGCACAAACTGCTTTGCTCTTCACACTGGACACATCATACAGTAGAGTATCAAGACCTATGTGATTATCAGATTAGTCGTTTTTCAAATTCATGAGCTGTAATTAGAAATCTTTCATAATTTCTAGCAAGCACCGTTTGAGTTTGGTCTCCTTATTTATGATTTCAAAAGATGAAATATGTAAGAATCAGTTGTAAAGCTCCATGAAAATTTAAGTATAATAATAATGAAATGTTTGTTGCATAAATTAAACAGCAATTAATGTTTTCTACTTCTAGTTGAAAGATAAGATACTAAAATAGTGTTGTTAGACTCCCTACTGTGAACATAATTTCTTAAGTTTTTTTACAGCGCATTATCATATACTTTCTGTCAATGAAAGAGTAAAACTAACAAGCAGAAAAGAGTTGCCTGATGTAAGAGTAACACAGAAGGTTATAAAGTTGCCTTTTATGATGGCTATACAATGTCATTTTACTTTAAGATCTAATGACAAGTTGATTCAAAGGGTAAAATTTGGACTTACAAAGTCATTATAGGAAGTAGAAAACTGCCCTCTACCCTAGTCAGCCAGTCTTTTTAAATCAAAGAGTTTTGTTGTTGTTGAAGTTGTTTGCATTGGCAGGAGGCAATTAGGAAATGAGTTAGACATCACACTCAGAGCCCTCAAGCTTGTCAAAAAGAACCATAAACTTCATTTGCAAAAAAGGCAGCCAGTTTAGGAGGGAAATTGCAGAGAAGAGAGGGAAAAGGATCATAATATTTTAGGTCGGTTTGATCAGCACTGTGTTGATCCACAATATGGAGAAGCTCATAAAGTCTTCATGGAAACACCAGCTCATTCCTTGCATTTACCCAAATGAACAAAATGTAGAGGGTTTAGAATTGGTAATAGTCCAAAGAAGAAATGATGGCTTTTTGTTTTTCTCCTCTGCACTGTGTTGGCAAGCTGAATAGGCAAAGGCATAATTCTACCCCCGTCATCACAGCAGTAGTCACTTCTCCACTGTAGTGCAAGGAACACCGATTAGGTACACATCTCCCTGAAAGTCAATATGTCTGCATTGACACGATGAGATACAGTCCCTAAGGCATGATCCAGGCTTTTGTTATTATTGCTTATTTGAAGGGGCTAGTTGACCCAATTGGTTACAACATTAGCTTTTCATTTTTATAGCCTTAAGTCACAGAAGACCTATTCCTGGTTTTTGGACATTAGCCCACATCGGAAAGCAGAATTGGCAGTCTGTGCCCACCAGCCACAAAAACAAAGTTACGCCAAACAACTGTGCCCTGAACTTTACGGCTAATTGACTGTTGAGGCTAGACTCAAGAAATAGGTTCTGTTGCCCATGGGAAGAAGTGTGCAGCCATTATTAATGTCCCAGCTTATATCTCTCAATAGGTCTTTTGAGCAAGGCTGCTTAAAGAGGCTAAATGTACAACTGGGAATTAAAAATTATAGTACCCGTTTTACTGACTGAAATATTGTAAACCTGTTTCACTGGGGCCAGGATTGGTGTCAATGTATTTTGTGTGAAAAGTGCAATAGAAGCATTAGTATTTGACAGCCCTGGTTGAAATAAGTGAAATTAATGGAGCTCTTTTCATATACGACAAGGCCATGGCACCCCTTTCATGCTGCTTACAGACAGAGAAAAGTCAATACTTTTTTATTACTTGATGCTGACCTACATTCTGCACTACAAGTGCCAGGCCCACTAATTGGTTTCAGTTGTGAGAAAAGTTTGCCCCAAAGAAACATTGGAGCAAATAAATCAATCTTTTTTAGGGTAGCTTAGTGGGTTTTGAGCACTTGAAATGACATTTGTGTTGTATTGACAGAATGGGTTGTTACACTCGTTTTGTCATGTCAGAAGGCCCTGTACTAGTTGGAAGTATTGTTAACCAGTATTGATAAATTTGCTAAGAATAAAAGTTAGCTAAATCAACATTTTACTTGTATAGCAACTTGCCATTTCTGGTTTGCTTCCTTGTTAGAGACCTCTGTGGCTATTAATAGGTCAGGAGGCTTATGATGACAGCTCAATTTAAAACTCTAATTTTACTATTACAAGCATTAGGATCATAGGGAATACTTTAATATGAACACTTACTATTAAACAGAAGGGGTTGTGGACTATGGCTCTACAATGGCATTTGGCAGCGCTGCTTGATTGTCAGATGAGGTGTGCATGTGAGCTGTGTCCCAGCTTAAAGAAGGATGAGGAAGCAAGACTGCACTGTGCATTTGTCATGCAGTAAGGACATAACCAGATCACCTCATGGATTTTTTTGCAGATTTTTATGTCAAATCCTGTAAAATCCTGTTATGTATCTGTGGGTATTAGTTCCAAAATAAGGAAAAGTGTGTTTTATTCTCTATTTTCACTTCATGCAGTAGCATGAAGATAAAGCGGGGATTCTAATAGCTGTGCCCACTTTTCAGTTATTCCTTCTGCTGTTGATTCTTAACAGAAGTTATCTGCAACTATAGTTCTCTATTGGAGCAACATCTCATTGCTGAGATGTTTTGAAGTTTTTCTGAGATCCAAACCTTGAACAGAATGGCTTATGATTTGCATAGCACATGGTGTCACAGTAGAAATCATGCAATTATACAGTGTCTGCTGTATTGTTTGTGTTGGCTCAGAAGAGGACTTGGTGCTCTGAATCACCAGTACAGGAAGAATATTTTTCATTATAGAGGTTATACAACTGATCTGTGAAACCACTTCATATGTTGCTTCTAAGCTATCAGGGAAATCTGTATTCATGCATCCTTATGCAACTTTAATTTCTATTTATTCTACCAAATCTATATTCATGCAATAAAATGAAATTGTGCAAAAATGTATACCAGAAATCACAGGTTTATCATATGCTTATTGTTCCAAGTTTATCATATGCTTATCAGCTTCATAATTATTTATGGGCTTGATAGAGTTGTTGTAGGAAATTACCTGAAGCGTGTATTCAGGAGGTCAGAAAAGATGGTCATAATGGTACTTTCTGGCCTTTAAATCTGTGACTGGATATGCTGCTGCTGTTTGCCTGCTCTTGCTTTGGATTGAAGTAGTTGAGTTTCTACCTCATTAAATTTCTAGGATGATACTTGATTGTAATTCCTATCTCATTCCAAAGTGTATTTTTATGTTATAGGATAGGAAATTATACAGTACCCTCAAGATTGTTTGGAAAGAAGCACTATTAGAGCAAATTTGTCACTAGAAATATAAAGGAACACATTTTCAAGGCCTTTGAGCTGATATTCATACCTGCACATGTAGCTTTGCAAGCTTGTTACTGGTTTGCCAGTTATTCGTACATTGTCAATGTATTTATATATGTCCCTGTACTCAGATACAAAATCTCTCTACAGTTTCTTTAACAATAACATTCCAAATATAAACTGTGTAAGCATTTATTGAGGAATTTGCGACAAGTCTAATCTGTGACATCTAGTGCACTGATCAAGACAAATCTGTGTTTGGTAGCTTCATGCTACTTTTTTTTTTTATTCCATTGTCCAGGACTGATGAACGCACACGACAGTCAAGTAGTCAAATACATTGAAGAGGTCCCTAGGTCTTGTTATACTCTGTCAGTTGGACTACAGTCACTTGCAATTTACTAGAGTGAAAGAAGTCAGAGCTTGACAAGTTTAAAAGGGAAGTGATATATTAACTTGGTCTGGGATTTAAAAATAGGTCTCAGGTGCTGAGAATTACAGATCTTCTGATACTGAGAATTACACGGCACAATTTAAGAACGTATGGTGGAAAAAATTCCGTAAAGCTCACATGACGCTCCTATGATCCTGAGACTGCTAAAGTGTAGGGTCAATCTCACCAGTATGTGAGAATTCTTATTTGTAAGCTAATTCATTCCAAACAACAAGGGATTAGCAGGATGAAAGTAATGTTGATCAGGCCTGTTTTTTCTCTATTGACATCTTTTGTTCGTGCAGCTTCAAAAGGATTATATACATAACTTCTATGGTAAGTAGCAATCATCTTGAACTCAGTTGATCCTGGCCGGGCTAGGTGTGTCAGTGTGCCAGAATCAAACAACAATGCATTGCAGTCCTTTACTGGAGGAGCTGAAACTATATTTCACCATCAATTTAGAGAAACATAAGATCCTGGCTTCCACTTGTTCTCCCTTTTTGCTGCTGTTATGATATAGTGGGATGGGCTCTCTTCAGCACCGCAAGGCAAATCTTAAAAGGATAAGTGGCATTTTAAGCTTTAGTTTCCAACCACTGAAATCTGATTAGAATCTGTAACTTTAATAAATAGTTAGGGTTCTTTTTTTTTCCTCATAAAATATATTTTTATATTTTGAGTGAATATCGTGCAACATTTATCCAGTATTCATTGTAAACTTCTTTAACCAGCCTAACTATACAGCCAGCACCAATTTATTTACTCATCAGTCTGTGTGATGTTTCCTAAATGTAGTCAAACATAACTGCTGTCGTCATAATTGAAGCCAGTTGTTTAAATGCTCAGTTGTGAGTATCTTGTGAAATGGCTTTAAATAACAAGATAAACAGTACAGCTGCCAGCCCCGAGTAATCTTACACTGAGGGGGCGTGTGGCACAGAAAATTTCCTCTTTGTCATTTTGATTTGAGTTTGAAGCTGGACCTGGGCTTAGTTCCAGCTCAAAAAAACTGTTTACTTCAAAGGCTCCTAAATTGTCCCAAGGAGCTAATTTTGGCAGCCAATTGTTTTTGTTTGGCCAGGCATCCGAATAGCAAAAGCCGTCTGCTCTAGCAAATGAAGACTTCTTCAATGCTCAGACTTCCCATTCCTGATTTTATCCTGATGCTGGGGGTGTACACCTTTTACTGGTTTCCCCATCTCCCCCCAAGTTCTCTGCTTCCTTTTTATTGAACTGTTAAACTGTACCTAATTGTCCTGTGTGAATATTACAAATATATTTCCTATCTGCAAAATAAAGAATAGTGAATTCTGCTCGGAATTACTGATCAATCTAAGTTATAACTGTAATATGTTTGCCTTCTCTGCAACTAGAGCTTTCTTTTAATGTGCAAAAATGTATTGCAAGGATATCTTGCTGTCTTTAACTTAACTGGTTCCCAGGGCAGAGGATATAATTTCGTATACCGTGATTCAGCAAAGACTGTAAAATTTAGTTTATTGGGAAAGAAATCTTTGCATTGCTTATAGTTATACAGAGTTTGAAATACATTTTTGCTTGCAATTCAGTCAATCAATTTATAATGTCCTCTCCAAAATAATGTACATATCATATAAAATGTTTGTTTCATATATACATAATTTTTCATAATTTACATTCTAATTTGTACAGTGATATTGACTGGAAGGCAATATTTATAGCTCTAAAATAGTTTTAAAATGCAGCAGATAAAGCCATAAAAGCCATACTTACCTTTTTTTTTTTTTTTTGTCTCTCTTATTTCTCTAGGACTTTCAAACAGTGTTACCATCGATTGTTCTCTTTGAAAGGTTTGGAAAAACTTATTCCAGAGCTGGGGAAATAGTTTAATCATTCTGTAAACTACACAACAGAAGATTCCTAATAATTAAGCAATAAATATATTTCAGCAAATGCAAAGCAGTTTGTTGACTGAATGTTCCGCAACGGAGTATTTTTGTAAAGTGATGTATACTGTATCTAAAGTATTGTTACTTGATTTTGCTTGATCTTTAAGCAATACAGCTTTGAACATTAATCAAAGACTTTTTTGCAGATTTGGCAGTGTAATATCTTAGGAAAACTAGATGACTCTTCAAAATACTTTTTGAATATAGTATCTTTTATTTGAATATAAATCCTTTATGATACAAAATCCAGTGTAATGATGTAAAAGACTTTGGATCACATTCTGTGTATTACAGGTTTATAAGTGAGTAATCTAAGTTTAAAAGTTACGTCTGTTTTTTTTTTTCTGATATCTATAAATGGATTTGGTTCATCATTATTGTCAATTATTTTTAGTGCTAGCATTCATCTGTTTTGGATGTCTACTGATCCATCTCTTATTTCAGTGGAATTTGATAGACTGTTTACATGGAAGATTGTATTTTAAAACCTTTTTAAATCCTTTGAGCTCCTCTGTGGGAGGATCTTATCAATGGATAACTTCATTGCTGAAAATTTACAATTCTAACAACTTCATGTTTTTCTATATCTACTTTTTTTTTGCTTCATTTATAACTACGTATTTAGTCCTCGTCCTGTGTTAAGCTGATTGATATGTGGGAATATGATCCTGTAAGGCCTGGGAAAGATGAAAACATGTTTGATCATGCAAACCTGATACCTGACTGCTGTGTTCACTAGCATACAGTCCTACAAAATGTTGAGTATCTTCAGGTACCATTAACTTAAAAGGACTCAAAGAACTCATCATTTTGGGAAAACCAGCATTTTCAGGACCAGATCATAAGATGTTTCTTCACATGATGTGAGCGGGTGGTATTTTTACAGGATGTTTCTGCTGAATTCTGTGGGATACCATGAGAATTTCATCATATCATTTGAAGATGTTTGAATCAAATATATGATATTTGAATCAGTTGCTCAATGGTGGGCTTTGTATTACAAAATCTTTATAACGTGACTCTTGTGCTCTTTAGATGAACAAGAAAACTCAATGTAATTTCTGTTTGTATAAATACCTGTGAATGCTTTCTGCACTAGGCATTACAAATTTTGCTTTCCCAGGTTTTCAGCTGTCAGCCTATGTGAAACAGTACTGAAAAAAGTATTCCTGGTATCATTCACAAGGGCTGAGTTCCATTACAGTACGTTATAACTGCAGGCACTAGACGGAGGAGACTACAAGCAAAACACCTGCTAAAAGACCAAAAATGCCATGTCATTGGAAAACACCTGGAACTGGGAAAGTAGTGTTGAGTGTTACCATCTTTCTGTAATTGTTGATTTTCCCATTTTAAAGCTTTGAAAAGTTTATTCTTTTGCAGTGCAACAAGAAACTAATTCTGGAAAGTGAGAAGCAGTGGCTTCATCAGTGTTTGATTCAGTGGATTCATCAGTGGCTGAATCTTCCTATTAAGATTTAATCTGACCAAATGTATCAGAGTGCTTTAGTTGTTAGTGGAAGGGACTAAGCATGAGAGACTTGTGCAAAACTGTTGATGAATAAAGGTGCTACAGTAATTTTTATATGTGAGAGCTGTCTATCTGATTGCTTTAGCTTTAAGGTGGTTCATCACTTCACAATAACTCACCCTGTATTGCCTCTTTAACTCCATATCACAGTTTCCCATCAGTCCGATTAGAAATGGCAGTGTCTTTATCAGATTAATCTTCCTTTCTCTTTCTCCCTTTCAATATCTCTGACCCCAGGACAAAACAAAACCTACCATGCAAACCAACATTGCACTAGCTGTGGTGTTCCACAGCTAAGAGTCTGCAGAACAGATGAAAATTTAAACCAACACTTGCAATTTATTTTCACTGTCTAACACATATCCACTTTTTCCTCCTCTTTTGAAAAATTATTACTTATTTTTAGCTTATAAGCAGCTACCTACTTCTCAGAAACATTCTTACATACAAAAGGTCTATTAATTCTATTAGATAACTAAACATCCACAAAGTTAAAGAAGTAGCAATGATATTACCTGCTGTTTGGTTTTGTTTGTTTGTTTGTTTTTTGCCATATATATTTCATAGGGAAGACAATCCTTTTCTTTAATGGGAGTTCTTGCAGAATTTATTAATTTGTGGCATATAACATCCAAAATGTTTTGCGTGGCCACTGTATAACCTGTGAATCCTTTTGTTTTGCGTAGTATATTTAGCTCATGATAGAGGAAATGACCCCTTCCATTCAGTCACGGCTTTATTGGTCAGATGATCAGATGACTTTGGTAGTTAATCTTCCTCTTGTGCAGAAAGTCCATAGCTCACTTAGGAAATGGAATTCAGTATGAAAAAAACCCTGAGGAAATCATTGTAGAATCTCTGTCAGAATCCAGAATTGCCTATACATTTATATAAACCATTTGATATTTATTCTAGTGGGACGTCTACTAATTCTTCCATCTTGTAGAGATGTTCTTATTATTATTTTTGCCATCTTGTATTGCAGGTAAACACATTCACCAAGGTAAGAGAGAATGAACTTGAAGATATTTTCAAATATAAAAGCATATCAGTCAATGAAGCTTTAGCTGGATCTTGACTTTTTTTAATTCAAATTTCCAACTAGATGCTACGCATTCCAGAAACACTTGACGGCATGGAAAGGGTGGAAATAAATAAAAGATAAATTTCAGCCCTAAGATGGTCCTCACTTCTGAGACTCTGGGATATACTACCACTTACGTTTGGTAATCCTCTGTGGCAAGGCAGTGAATGTGTCAGGTTGTCTAAGAAAATTTTGTGATGACCTCTTGTTTAAATAAAAATGTTTGCAGGTAGCAAATGGATCTAAAGCCTTTTAAAGCTAGAATTTTTATATTTTATGAAGTATTCACTGCAATATACAGTGAATAATACAGTAAGAATTTTGATGATGTCATTATGTAACCAATCTATCGCTATAAACACCAAGTGATTCTGTAAGTGATTTTACTGTATTCCTATGTAGTTTACTATATCATTTTAATTATCAAATTATTTTTTGTAATATATGTAAATAATGTATTTTAAATAATGTATTTAGTGTAGGTTTTCCTCATTAATAAAATTATTGTTCCGTAGCATACTAACACTGAATGGCGTGTATTTTTAAGATTTTTCTTTTCTGTTTTGTAGGGAATGTTACAATCTGTTCTCACAGTTCAAAGTCTTAGAAACACAGGATGGTATAGATAAAGGCACTGGGAAAGGAGCACTCTGAAAATTTAAAATGAACTCATGGATCTTGATGAATCTGGAAGACAAGTAACCTCTTGGAAGTATAGTTGGCTGTGATTCTTAGCAAATTACTTGGAGCAGTATCTGAATATCAAAAAGAATCACAGAGGTGCCAGAGAAATGGACAAATATAAGAAGTTGTATGTCAGTCCTTATAAAAAGAGCAATTACTATAATAGCCTCATTAAATGTAATTCAGTCAATTGTAGTTGAACAAATGTGAATAGCAAAACATAGAGAATCAAAACTGAACTATACAAAATCAGCCTGGTTTCTGTTTCCTACAATAATAAAATATGGCTGTCAGCCTACAGCTTGAGCTGCATGGTCCTTGCTTTTCAGCCACAGAAACACAAATACTTTTTGTGATTTGGAATGGATTTAATCCACCTTCACAGAGGAAAAAAAATTACTGTTGGGCATTTTCATGCTGCATGGCTGAAGTAACTTATCAAATGTCTTTAGGAAGCAGCACATACTGTGAAGAACCGGTAATACCAGCTCAGTAACAGAATGTTGCTGATATGTCACTTAGATATCTTTGTCTAATGCATAAAAAAGCCTAGAACTTAATACTTTGACACCCTCTGCTATCTTAGCACTTAATACAGTTGAATACTATGGTATTTATTTCTACACTGGCTTGCATGCCAGCTGCCAAGGATTCAAAGCATCTCTGCTAATGACCAATGTGCTGATGATCTTTGGGTTTAATGACCACTGGGAATCACAGCACTCATAAAAAGGACTAAGGAAAACTCACTACACCTGAGCATATTTATATACCGAAGGTTGCTCACAGGATCTCACATGATGATGAGATGTTTCAGGGCTATTAGGAAACTTCTGATAACATATTTTCTTACCAAAGCTATCTGCTGTTTCTTTGTGAATTAAAGATCTTCCAGTGTTGCTGCCTAAGAATTTTGTTGCCTACCTCATAGCTGATGTTGTGAACACAGAAAATCTCTTAACTTAAGCAATTTAAGAACTAAGTATCTTCTGGGCTGATCCAACATGCTCACCACTTGTCAGAGATAACATTGCAGGCTTGTAATGCCCTCTAGAGGCAGAATTGCTATAATAGCGTTGACCACATTTTGTTGCTCTGTACACTTTTGTGGTCCAAATGTGATGCTGTTGCTTTCAAGCAACAGTTTTCTTTTCTTTCTTTCTTTTTTTTTAATAGGCAACACTTCTAATTTATATAGGAGTGTAGTTCTAGAAGTGGTAGGGGCTCTACAACTGATTAGAAACCTCATTATGCACTTAGGCTGAAGGTTGTCTCCAACTGAGATGTAACCACATTTAGACTGCAAAGCAAAATGATGAGGCTTTTCACTTGTATGCTGTTTACTGTAGAAACTCGTACTTGGGCTTGGGGAAAAGTTCAGCCTCAATTTAAGAGTAATTTGGAATATTAACAATATTGGAGTTTGACACATCTATGCTTGATGTTGAATAAGACTTTCTGAGAGCACCAAAATTCTAACATTTCTAACATATTACTGTTATTCCAAAAGATCCATTTGCAACATGTCATAAATCAGTTGTTCTCAATTTAATGAATTAAGGAGTTCTGCATAGTGAGAAAGTAGCTATGTTTGTTAGAAGGAGGAGGAGCTCCGTCTCTTAATGGTACCCATGTGTTCCTGTACTCAGAATGTTAGAGATTCAAAAAGTCTGCATTAGCCCATATTAATACAGAACCACTACAGCCTAAAAGGAGTCACATCCATGTAATCAGAAACAGAATTTAAACCTTGAAGCTTTTATTTGTCTTAACTGCATTCTTAAAACATTTTTTGTGAATTTTATCTTTCACTAATTGACAATTGGAAAAATGTCAGCAAAGAAACTCAGACAATGCAAAGCTGGGTTGGCTTTGTATTCTTTCATCTTTTAATAGTTCAGCTCATTAATGAGAAAATCATCTGGCTGCTGGCACAATCAGATACAGTCACTTATCAGTACATTGAGTTCAGTTTATAGTACTCTGATTCATATTCATGATCAGAGGATGCAGTGGAGCAATTCATTAGTGCACTGCTGCATTAAGCAATCACTGCCAAAATGTGACATATTGAGAGTTTGCATTAAACTGCTTCCTTTGAGAATCTTTTGGTTAAGAAATTCCTAACTGTAGAAATCTGTTGCAGTAAATCATTGAGGCACTCAAATGTATATATATATAGAGAGAGAGGCTGTATGTATAGATCAGTTTAAGAAAAAAGTTCACCAGTGCTATTATATGTATGAAATGATAACATTTTCCAATACAAGTTTAGGCTAATGAATGTTAAGTTTTTGTTTTATTTCAAATTATTCAACATCAGCAGAAAAGCCCACTCTGTATCTCTGCTCCTAGTAAAAATAAGGGGCAGGGACAAGTACAATCCATGTAAATTTACCTTATAGGGACTCTGTTTTTAAAAAGGGACAAGGCTTTTCAATTAGAAAGACATACTTCTTGTGTACTGTGGTGAAAGGAAGGTGAAGCTAGAGTTAGTTGCCTTTTACTTTTTTCTTGAAGGCTGTAGCGCAGTATTGTGGCAATTCTTTGTCCAGATGCTTCATTTGATTCCACCATATCATTTTCTACTAGCAAACTTTGTTCTTACAGTTTACTGTATGTTCTTTAGATTTATAAAAAGTCCGAGCTATTCATCTTTAGAATATGCTCATGAATCATGACTATAGTCTTGACTATCCTCATCTTTAGAATATAGAAAGTAAGAGATAGTCATCTGAAAAGGGGCTTTCAAATACGAAAAGTGTGAACGTTGCTTGAGGTGTATACTCACTGCTCTCCACTTTACCACTGTTTTTGTGTTTTGCAGTGTGTGATGCAGTCTGCAGAAATATCCCCTTCTGTCATTTTTTCAGTGCTAATTGGCCTCTGCATTCAACAATACCTACACGTGCAGGAAAGATTCTCTGTCATGACGCAAGCTACCATCATAGCAAGTCTAGTTCTCCAGGGCTGGCTGAATGGCCAAAACATCACCTTTTCGACTCTTTACTAAAAATATGGTGATAAATCAAGGCACTTGTTGGTTTCTCACTACTTTGTGTTATTTCTTCTTTCCATGTCCATCTGCACTCTCTAGTTCTAGTTAGTTCATCAAGGAAATTTCCAGAAATAAGGAATAAAGATTATTAGACTGAGATTCAGTCTTTTGCAGACTAAGTAATTATTTCATGTGACGAAATAAGATAAAAGAGAATCCAACACTTTGTGCTTACTCAGAGCAAAGTCATGAACTTTGGACCTTGAATCGTGGTGTGTTGACCCAGCTAAGATGACTGGTTCCTTAATGGCAAGCAGCTAGCCTGCTCTTCCCTCTCACTCTCTCCCTTTCATCATCCTTTTTTGTAAAGTATCATCCACCTTCTGTAGCATAATTGAAACATCTGACCGTAGAATTTTTGAGGTTGGCAGGCACCTCTGGAGATCATCTAGTCCAATCTGCTTGCTTAAAGCAGGGTCGGCTACAGCAGGTTGCTCAGGACCACGTCTACTCAGGTTCTGAATATCTCCAGGATGGAGATAATCTCTCTGGGCAACCTATTCCAGTGTTTGATCCCCCTTTCAGTACAAAAATTTTTATTATGTCTAAATGGAATTTCCTATGTTTAAACTTTTGACCATTGCCTCTTGTCCTGTCACTGGGTACCAGTGAGGAGAGCCTGGCTCTGTCTTTTTACTCCTCCCATTAGGTATTTATATACACTGATAAGCTCCCCTCTCAGTCTTCTCTTCTCCAGGCTGAACAATCCCAGATCTCTCAGCCTCTCCTTGCATGTCGGATTCTCCAAGTCCCTTAATCATCTTTGTGGTCCTTTGCTAGAACCACTCCAGTGGTTCTCCCTTGTACTAGGGAGCTCAAAAGTGGCCGCACCATTCCAGATGTGCCTCACCAGTGCTGGAGTCAAAGGAAAGGATCATCTCCCTTGATCTGCTGGCAACGCTCTTCCTAATACAGCCCAGGAGGCTGTTGGCCTTTGCTGCACAGGGGCATTGATGGCTCGTGGTTGATTTGCTGTCTACTGGGGTGTCGAGGTCCTTCTCTACAAAGCTGCTTTCTAGCCAGTTGGCTACCAGCCCGTACTGGTGCATGGGGTTATTCCTCTCCAGGGGCAGGACTTTTCATTTTCCTTTGTTGCACTTTATGAGATTCTTGTTGGCCCATGTCTCCAGCCTGTTGCAGTCCCTCTGTATGGCAGTGCAATCATCTGGTGTTTCAGTGACTCCTCCTGATTTTATATCATCTGCAAATTTGCTGTGGGTGCACTCTGTCCCGTTGTCCAGGTCATTAATGAAAATATTGAACATTACTGGATCCAGTATCAGTCCCTGGGGTACACCACTAATGTTTGGGTTCCAGATAAATTTTATGCCACTGATCACTGCCCTTTGAGCCTGGCAGTTCTTCCAAGTTTCAGTCCACCTGACTGCCCATTTATCTAGGCCATACTTCATCAGTCTGTCTGTGAGGATGTTGTGGGACAGTATCAAAAGCCTTGTTGAAGTCAAGAGATACAATACCCACTGCTCTCCTCTCATCCATCGAGCTAGTCACTTCATCACTGAAAGCTATCAGGTTGGTCAAGCATGATTTCCTCTTCATAAATCCACGCTGACTATTCCCAATCACCTTTTTGTCCTTGATATGTTTGGAAATAGTTTGTAGGAGGATTTGCTCCATCACCTTCCCAAGGATTTAGGTGAGGCTCATCAGCCAGTTCCCTGGATCCTCCTTCTTACCCTTCTTGAAGACAGGAGTGGCATTTACTTTCTTCCATTCTTCAGTAACCTTCTCCAAATGCCATAACCCTTCAAAGATAGTTGTGTGACTTCACAATGACACCTGCCAGCTCCCTTAGCTCTCATGAGTACATCCAGTCAGGTCTCATGGACTTATGTATGTCCAGTTTGTTTAAATGTTCCCTAACCTGATCCTTCTCCTTTGAGGGTAAGTCTTTCTTGCTCCAGTTTCCCATGGATCTCAGGGACCTGGGATTCCTGAGAGCCAGTCTTGCCAGTAAAGACTGAGGTGAACAGGGCATTGAGTATTGCAGCCTTTTCTGTGTCCTTTGTCATCAGGTCCCCTGCCCCGTTCACCAGCAGATCATGTTTTCCCTAGTCTTCCTTTTGCTACTGATATACCTGTAGAAGCCCCTCTTCTTGCCCTTCATATCCCTCACCGGATTCAGCACCTGATGGAGTTTACCTTTCCTAACCCCATCCCTACTTTCTTAGACAGTGCATTTATATTCCTGCTGGGTCACATGCCCCTGATTCCACTGCTTATCTGCTTCATTTTTATGTTTGAGTTTTGCCAGGAGCTCCTTGTTCATCCATACAGGCCTCCTGCCACTCTTGCTTGAATTCTTGCTCACTGGGATGGACCATTCTTGAGCTTGGAGAAGGTGATCCTTGAAAATCACTCAGCTCTCCTGGATTCATCTGCTCTCCAGGGCTTTCTTCCCCAGCATTCTTCCAAGCAGATGCCTTAAAAGGCCAAAGTTTGGTCTCCTGAAATTCAGAGTTGTGATCCACCTTTTTTGCCTTGGTCTCTACCTTCAGGATCCTGACTCCACCACCTCATGGCCACTGCAGTCAAGACTACCCCTTATTCCTGTCCAGTCCTTGTTTGCAGGTATCGGGTCTAGCAGAGTACTTCCCCTAGTCTGCTCCTCGATCACCTATATCAGGAATTTGTCATTGACATACATGAGAAACCTCCTGGATTGCTTATGCCTGCTGTGTTCTCCCTCCAGCAGATATTGGGATAGTTCAGGTCCCCCATGAGGACCAGGAGGTACAAACAAGAGTCTTCTTCCAGTTGTCTGAAGAAGGTCTCACCTCCTCTGTAGCAGACATGCATCACAACTTCAGCTATGGTCTGCCCACTAATGCTGACCCATAAGCTCTCAGCTGGCTCATCATCTATCCCAAGGCAGAGGTCCTGGCATTCCAGCCCTCCTCACCTTCCTGCCCTGTCCTTCCTAAAGATCCTATATCCACTTGTAGTAACACTCCAGTCGTGTGACCTATTACTTCTCTGTGATACCAATGAGAGTGTAACCCTGCAACTGCACACAGATCTACATTTCCTCCTGTTTGTTCCCCTTGCTGCATGTGTTAGTGTACAGGCGCATCAGAGAGGCATCCAATAGCACTGATTTCCAAGAAATGTATGAGAGCTTTCCCCATGATGCTATCCTGTAGGCACTCTCTTATTTATGTGTGGTGGTGTCACTTCAGCCCTGAATCGCTGATTAAAAGGTCTCCTTGTCCGCATCACCTGGCACCATGTGCTTGCCATCCTGGTCCACCACTTCCTCCCTTTATTGTGGGTTGTCATCTCTCTCTCCTGTCATTCCTAGTCTAACACTCCCTAGCAGGTGGCCCCAAGTGTTGACCAAGTTGCCTTTTCCCAACTTTGTCATATGGGTCCTGTCTCTTCCTAGCAGTCCTTGATCCTCAAAGGTCCCAAGGTCATTAAAGCCAGGATCCCTGCTGTCAACACAAGCTGCACCAAAGGCAGTGTTCTCATGTCTAACCTAGACCAATGGAATTCTGATTCTTCATTGGTCCCTAAGAAAATACAAGTAGTGAAGAAAAGAAAGAAAGGATTAGGACTGTAAATTTGTAGTCACTCATACAAAGCAAAACTGGTGCTCAGCTAGTTTTTAATGCGCCCTAGCATAAATAGTGTGCCTCCTCTCTCCTGAGTAGGATAATTCTTAGTTTTTCTCACTGTTACTCTGACCAAAACCTAGGCCAATGATTCACTGCTAAGGGGAGAAAATACACATAGAATGCAAGCAATATGAAACAAACTGTCCATATTTTATGTTTTGCAGGAATAACTGCATCACACATGACTAGTAGTTTTGAATTAAAGTATGTAATCATCTATGTTTCAGACACTGACCATATAGCTTGACTGAGTTATCTCATTGCTTCAGAAGTAGTTTACCGGCTTCATTTTGCCTAGTTTCTAAAACTCCATGCCAGATATATGAGAGTCCGATGTTCCTGCTGGGAATTATTCACCTCCATGGATTTATTTATTTGTGTGTTTGGTCTTTGCTTTTTTCCTCCCATTTGCTCTATTTTCACTGCAACATAGGATACCTCCAGTTTATGCTCATAAATATATAAGATATGCTCATATATATATATATATATATATATATGATATTTAAAAACTGGAAGGGAGCAAAAGCTTAAAGATTTAAGAAATTCATGGCTCTGTAAAACCTCGTTCCCTCACCACTCTCTTAAACTCTTGTATTTGTGTATAGATTTCCTCCAGCACAGAGTGTTGCTATTGGCAGATAAGGCAAGAAGTTTTTTACCCTCAATCTTTTACTTTAGGCAACAGATGAAATGGAGTATTCTGAAACAGTCAGTGTAGGTGTTAAACAACATATAAATACTTCTTTAAAACAGAAAGATCTGTCTTCCCAGTCCACTGAACACCCATATGACAGTGCCACAAACATATACATTTTGAAACCATGGTCTAAATGGACAGCTTGTATCTAAATCATATCAAGAATATTATTGAGAATAAATTTAATGATAAACATATTTTCTAAAATTTAAATATCATTTATAGGTCTTCCTCAATCCAGAAGATTACCTAAACTATCCACATTCCTAAGCTCTATTTCCCTAGTCATTTACAATGGAAGAGAGGCCAGTACTAGACTCCATATACCTACAAACTTGTCAGAATGTCTGCCCATCACATTATTGTGTGGTTTCTGTTGTGAGGACAGAGGATTATTGTTTCACAAGAGGGTTCATGTGCCCCATTCAGAACAGAAACCCTCCTTTGCTACTGCTGCACAAATCTAAAGGAAAAATTAACTACTTAAAAAGAGAAAAAGGCAGTACCACAAGCCTATGATACAGGACAGTCAGGGAAAGCAGCAACAGGAAGAACCCTGGAAACAATCTTCCTTATGAAATCTAGCCAGTGACATATGTCACAAATAATGAAAACATTTAATCCAGATTTCAAACAGGAAAAAGAAAAGGAGGTATTATTGTGGGCAAGGGTATGAATCAGTTCCTGCTTTATTCAAACCAGTAATGGCAATCATCAATTTATAATGGGGTGACTCAGAAAGTTTGCATCAAAGAATGAACTAAAAAGTCACAGTTGTCCCTGAGAATGCAGAAATTCTGACTGAGGCCACTTTTCATGTAGATGCTTTGGGCCACAATTGCTAAAACTTGTTAGTTCTTCACTTGTAGTCTAATGACTGTTGAAGAGGGTGACCGTGGCAGACAGCTGTGACTGTAAACATCAAGACAGAGCGTATGTTTGACCTAGTTCTGGAAATGATTAACACATGATTTAGCTCTCATTCATTTCTATTCATGTTCATATATCTCACAGCTGTTGCTAAACACCAAGAATCAAGGAAGGTCTTTGATAACTTTATACTTTACAAATGCATGTTCAAATGATGGGATCTGACCATTTATAGTGACAAGATATGTTTATTGTTAAAAGACAAGAATATTTGCTCCTGTTCCATTTGACCTCCAGTATATTCTGGTACTGTGAAAACAGTGCTGGTATATTTCATTTCTCATAAAATATATCCATCCACTTACTTTCATTCTTCACAGCTACTACACACTGATGTGAAATCGCCTATATTATAACAAATGCTGAATCATCTGTCCCTAAAAATCTTTAAGATATTTGAAAGGATTTCTAAGTGCAACCCTTTTTTTTTTTAATATAATGTTTTTACAGTGAAGACTGCATTATTCTGCCTCAAGTACAACGTTAGCTAAAATGACAAGGTGCTTTGCTACATCTAAGTTTAACCGAGTTCTAGTTCTCTAATCATAAAAAAAATGTTAAACCTGTGGCCAGTTATGAATCTCACAGTACCACAATGACTCAGTGCACGCACTTAGAAATTCATAGCATCATTTGGGATAGCGTGTGGTAGGTCAGTCACTAGGTAGCAACCCAGTAGGTCACAGCATTTGAGCTGAAAGAGGATCTCTATTGGTCGGAAAGGTTTATGATAGCTTTAGTTGTTTCTCCTGATTAAGACAGTGAGACACATTGTACGAGCATAACTTTCTGGTCTGGGATGTTTTTAGATACTATGAGTTACTGCGGGCATGCCTGAGGATTTGTAGCCTCTATAGCAATTTATTTGAATTCACAGATTATTATAATTTTCACAACTCCTTCCTACAATATTACCCTTTCAGATCTCCCATAGGGAAAAGCGCAAAAGTTGGCTCTTTCACATTATTTCTGATATTTCTGATATACCAGATTTTGGATATTTCTGTCCCCTAACATCTTCTTCCTCTTTTCTGTCTAGTCTTTTATAAAAGAAAAAGACTTTGATATCAAAGAAAGTAAATAAGGTAGAAAATAAGGATAGTTTTTTACTAAACTGATTGCCTTAACAAGAGAGTAAAAATTTGCTCTGGCATGTAAAGAACTTAGAGAAATTGGAACTTTTTGGGATCTTATGAATGTTTACTTAGTGTCATGATTTTATTCTTATTATATTCTTCTCAAAATCCAGCCAGACTCAAAGTTAGCCAGAATTAATAATACGTATTTTTTTTAAACTGACAAAAATATGTGTTTATGTCTGGGTAGGAAGCAAATAATAATATCTCTGCCAATGATTCTTGAAAATTCTTCTTTCTGAGGAATCTCAGACTCCATCATAAATCTGAAAATCTCAAATAAACAGTTGAAATTTGAATGACTCACATTTGTTCCTCATTATTTAAATATAAAAGTAGATCGAGCTGGATAATTTTTATCCAAATCCAAATTAGTCATAAATTCCATATTACTAATAATCTAGAATAAAGGTAACATAATTTTCTCAATAACATAATTCTCTCTGGTTATAAGAGGCTAGTAATGTGTGAGAGAAGATTCACCTTGAACAACTCATCATAAAAGCAGCTCTGGAAAGGGTTTTAGAAATTAAAGAGAAATAATTGGGGTTTAAAAACCCTCGAAACATTACAAATATGAAAATAGTTTTATCAGAAATATTTAAAATATTTGTTTGCATTCTCAGAAATGTTCTCCTGGTGATCTCCAGCACATTCCTGACTAGGCAATGGCAGTGATTATAAAATATTTGTCCTACTCCAAATCTGAATGTGTTTGGGATGTAAGAGCACTTCTAAGTGACTGAGAAGCAAAACGAAGGTGGAAGGTGATGGCCTGAAGAAGACTCCAATCCACTGATGCAACAGGGCTATGGGAATCACTCACTAATTGCTTTGTGTACTTATCTCTTCATTCTTCTCACCTTCTGTAGAAGCATGGCAGCTGCCAGCCCATTATGTACTCTAAAATACATAGCAAAATAGTATAGATAGGATAGCCCCGCATTTCGATAAACATTAGAAACTCAGGAGCTGGAACATGATTTTGCACAGTATACAATGCAATGGTTTAGTTCAGAAGGGACTGGAATTATATGTGACTCCCAAGCAACTTAATGCAGAGGGCAGTGGGATTGTGCTGGGACAGAGAGCTGAGGGGTGAACTAAACTGCCAGCTGTGGAGGGAAGTGAGTCAAAGAGACATGGGGATTAACACTGCTGAGGGTCCCAGCTGTGTGCCTAACTCAAATGGCAGCCTTGATTTACTGGGACTATTCAAAAGCTTTTTGCTGTCTTTCACTTTGAATCAGTCCTGGAACTTCAAAGGTAGAAAGTGTGTGTTTTATAGCTCTTAGACATAGAGGTTTTGGTGGGTTGCTCAAAGAGTTTGTAGAAATAGACATTCTTGCACTTTTTTACTTTTGACAGAGCTGACTTTAAAAAATGCTTGTAAACATCGGAATAATAGAAAAAAAGAAGTTACTTCCTTGACATCAAGGGGAAGTAGAAGGTGAAAATAAACTGTTCATCCTTTTAATTCTAATGTTCTCTACTCTGATAATGAAGTTGCTTGGAATTTGTTACTCAGGGTTCTGGGACAGATATATTCTGGATTTTCATAAGCCACAGAAAATGATTGTGTTCAGTTTTCCAAAACACAAAAATGGCACTGAAGGTGCCCAAATATTCCAAATCCTTCTTTAGGGACCTGAAGAGGAACCTATCAAAAAAGAGGAAGATATGGAGCAGAGCAAGGTCTTGGAAAGGTATGGAGCAGTGCAGATATCTATCTTTTCTATAGAAACTGTGGTAAGGGAGCCTCAAGTAAAGAGTTAGTCTTGGTCACAATGTATATCTTTTCTCCGAAACAGAATAGGCAAGAGAAGTAGTGATGCATGTCTGATACTGATAGAATGTGAGTATGTACCTCATCCTTCGAAAACACTGATCAAGACCACTTCACTCTTTCTTTAATGGTGGCCCCATAAATCTGCCAATGTCAATGAAAGTTACTGTTATCTACTCTAAGTTCTAAATAACTAAGCTAAGTTGTACCTAATGGTTCTTTACATTCAGGAAAGATAACACCATACATTTCTCATTTGAAAACTCTCCTTCTGCTTTTTTTTTGAAGAAATGTGAGCACAGTAAAGGTCACAGTAAAAGTCAGAAATAAATTCTATACATCCATGGTCATTTTTAGTGGTTTTAAAGTTCAAAGCTTTTTTGCGTGTCTTTTGTCTCCATGGGTTTCAGTCAAGGAAGGATGAGAATCCAATGGGATGCGGTATTTTTCCATGCATATAGTCTATTGTCTGTGACAAATAGAAATTTAAATAAAAAGTTTGGAAAAGTGATATTCCCATTAAATATCCATGTGCAGTTGATGATTCAAGGTCAAATCAGAAATAGGATATCAGTGAAACTTTACAAGCTGTTATTACATTGTTCTGATCAAAATGCTATGGAAAAGAGTCCCTTCACCCTGGATCATCACCCACTGATGGGAAGACATCTTGCACGGCTGGCCTAAAATTTCATAGGGGCAGTAATTCCCAGGAGTCTTTTGATGTCATCCAACCCAAAACAGAACAGAAAGATGGGAATGGGCCTGAAATGATAAAATAAGCATCCATTGCCATTTAGGTGATTCGTTCTGACTGCTATCTTCCCATAAACTCTTTATGCCTTCTTTCAATGATAGGATGAGGGCAAAGGCTAACAAGAAGTGTGTACTGTGGTTGCAACAGATCCCAGATCACAAGGGCTGCAACCATAAGATCCCTCTAAATAATCCATGATGTATGGAGTAAAGGGGAGCGATCAGGAAATCTACTCGTCTGGATGTATGATCATTTTTAAAAGTCACCTCATAACTATAGCCAAGAAAGTGTTACAACTATTAAAATTCCCACTTGCAAAACATACTGTACCTTGTTTAGTAAAGCACAGCATTCAATTTGTTTAATTAAGTCAACAAAGTGCCAAAAAACATATGTGCGGTGCTAGGGGGATGTGAGTGCACGAACCAGCAGATGGAATTGAGCTCATTCTGACTCAGGATCTGAGTTTAAATACTCGGTCCTGTTTTGCACTGCAGTACTCCCTGTCAGCAGCACAGTTCCATAGTTCCCATTATTTCACCTTTGTTAGGGACAACTTGGCAATACCCAGGGTTGGCTGAAGAATCCCTTTCTGGAATCGTAGTATAAAACAGGGATTACTATTTCAATATTTTAAATTAAATTATTCAGTATTGGGATATAACGGCAGTGGAAGACTTTACCTCACAGAGTGGAAAGCAATAAACACCCCTCCTCTGAGGAGACACTGATAACATTTTGAAAGGGATTTCTTTTTTTCCTTGAGAATATCAGAAGGATTCTGTAGACAAATCTGACTATATTTTAGCTATCTTGGCAATGAAATCCCTCTTCAGCCTTGCCCCAACACACATTTTTGTGTAATACGTACATGAATCTCAGAAACAGATGGAGTACACTTTACCCAGAATCTAATCCTAGTGAGGTAGAGAGGCCAGATGGTCTCACTTTCCAAATGAAAACTTTCAGAGAGTCTTAAACTAAGTAAAAATTTTATTAATGTTGATGGCTGGATATAGTGAAATACACAGACAAGATTAATTAGAAACCCTAATTAAATGTAACAGTGTAGAAGAATCAGAGCGCTGTTTGGCATCAAATAGCTTTTTAAGATTCCTGTTGAAAGCTGGAATCTTCAGCATGGTTGAGTTGCAAAGTGAACAACAGAAAAGCAGAAACAATGAGATTTACTAAAAGGTGCCCAACTCAATTCTATATGCAATCACTTAGTGCATTTTTTATAGAATCATAAGAAAGAGGCCTGAAAGGAACCTTTAGAGGTCGTCTGGTTCATCCCCCGACCCCAAGGCAAGATCAACAATACCTAAATCATTCCTGACAGATGTTTGTCTAACCTGTTTTCATAAAGCTCCAATCATGGAGATTCCAAAACATCCTTAGGCAATCTATTCCAATGTTTAACTATCCCTGTTGTTTGAAAGTTTTTCCTAATGTCTAAATCTAAATCACCATGGCTCCAATCTAAGCTTGTTATTTTTTTGTCCTGTTGACCAAGGGCATGGAGAAAACTTTATGCTCAGTAGAAGGAAAGGACTATACTACATATTTTAGGGACAACACTCCTTAGGCATAATACTAGTGATGTAGTAATGTAGGAATACCAGTACAAGGCTTGCTTCTTTTCTAAGGCTTGGCTTTGTTGATCTGTGCTAAACTCATATTCCTCTCCTGCAGAACTCTTGCCTAGACACTCATTTCCAGCTTATTCTTAATAAAAGGTGACTGACTATATAAAAGAAAGGATTTCTTCGCTGTTTTCCACTGCAGACACTTTCAAAAAAGAACATTTATTTGCACAAAGACATTATCCTATCTCCCAAGCAACTGAGGTGTCTTTTTTCTTCAGCATCTTAAAGAAACATACATCTGGAAATAATGTTTTAGTTGTCAGACATACAGGAGTGAAGAGCTTGAGCATTCAAACTTCACACATCACCTCTCCTTTTCAATTCCTTGCTCATATCTCTGGCATACAGCAGGAATTCTTGCGGTCCCTGGACAGTAATTGAAAAAGTGTTGCCACACTTTCACAGCCTCCTAACCTATAGACCGATGCTGATGAGTTCATGATGCTTCTGCTCTCCCCACATGGTGGTACCATCTTACTGAAACTAGTATGGCTCTTCAGAAAGTAAACAGCATAGGTAGGTTATGCAGCTGCAGCTGCCCCTGCAGCCACCGGCACAGACAATGACTTCCAGGAGTCTCTTCTTGATCCCACCTGCAAACTGCACTCCTCCTCCAACTCGCACACAAGCTGCTGCAGCGAAGTGTTGTGGACAAACACAGGAAGAGGCATCTGGACCCTCACTGCTGTGAAGGTTTGTTGAAAGAAACATGTTTGTAGCTCACTGAAAAGGGAACAGACATGCAGACTGAAGGAATTTTATCCCTCCAAAGGCTGCAGTCACAGCAAAAGCAGAAGAAAAAGTAGATGCTGCTCTGGGAGCAGCAGTGATAGCAAGGACTAATGCTAATAAATGAATATGGAGAGGGAGGAGACGACAACTTATCACAGAAGCAAGGATAAGAGAGGAGGACATTAATTATGGACTACCCCGAAGTACTAACAGCACCCAAACTGACTCTTTAACAAGTTTCCTTTTTTGTAGCTTCCCAGCATCAGCTGCATGCCACCCTTTCCCACCACCAGCGTGCAGCACATATGGCTGCCTTGCAAGAATCACACAAATTATCCAGTAAGTTCATTTTTATTAGTAGCTTCTGCTTAATTAAGGGATGCATTATGCTTCATCAATCAGCTTCTGTGCATTTGATTTGGTCTCAGACACTCTGCTGATTCAAACTCCAAGCAGATATGTTTCTTGTGCTGTAGGCAAGAGGCTAGTTAGCTTGACTTCAGGAAGCAAAGGAGAGAACCAGTATCCCAGATGTACCAGAGAGGTTTCATACCATAGCTATGGCAGTAGTAGGTCCACAATGACTTACTGCAACAATGCACTGAAAGAGTGGTGGGAAAAGCTAATGTAAGTAAAAGATTAGTATTGGACAAAGTAAAACATAATTATAGACTGAAAGCTGTTGTTTCTTTATGAATGTAAAACTTTTTCACCTTTCAAATTTTTAAAGAAACCAGTTAAAAGAGCTTATGGAGTCACAGGAGGTTTACAGTGGTGCAATGCAACTCTGTATAATAAATTCCTGCAGGTATTCTAACCAGGTAAGTATGTCTAACATAGCACAGTGTAGTGCCAAACGGAGATGGTCTGGACACAGTACAGCTTTATTTACCAGAATGAGCCTACAAGCCTATAGAAGGATGTACATACTTAAAGGTGCTGAATCTGGCTAGTTTGGAGTTGGCTTGGGATCTTCTTATGGTGCTGCACAATATGTAATTACACATAATTGCATTCCTTGGTTTCACTTAATGATAAAAAAGACTGGCTGTTTACTGCCAGTCCCTTACTGGCTCCTGAATAATGCTCATAGAAGCAACTCAGTGAATTTCTTTTTATTTGCTTGATAACATTAAAGATATAATTGGTCAGATGAAAGCTTCGCAGTTTAGCTCCTCCATTGGAACCCCTTTCATGATATATTTTTCCTGGATTCTTCCTGTGCAGGAAAGGTTAATTCTGACGAATTATGCCAAACCCTATGGTAGTTTTGCTGTTGAAAGATTCATTAAGCAGTGGAATCCACCAAAACCCAATTCACTTACTTACAGCCAAAATCAAATTTCATTTCAGTCCTCCGAGGTGCAAAGATAGTGCATTAACCCTTCAGGTTATCTAACCCCTAAATACATCTTTTCAATAAATTGTTAAGTAAATCTAAGTAACACTATAACATACATGTAAGCTACATCCTCTAAAATACACAGGTCATCATTTTCCTCCGCAATTTTCATGGTAGCTTATCTTCAACACGTTTTATTATTAATTTTTATGATAGCTATTAAAGGCCTTCAGATGCTCCATGGATTGCTTGCGAAATAGTGTATGTACAGTATATATGGTTTTTAATAGTGCAATTAAGGTAGATCTAACAGCTCTACTATATTATTGTATATATATCTCAGCAATTAATATATTGTAAATGCTGCAAAGGGTACATATGAATTTTACAACTGCAATGCATATATCAGGGCAAGTATATTTTATTTTTTGATATGTTCAGCAGAAAGTAGGAAAAAAATTGATTTCTCAAGATGCCTCTCACCCATGTTTCCGGTACTTGCAAATTCATAAGTTCAGCCCAGCCTAATTGAGGACAGGTGTTTGGTTACTAGCATCACTAAACCTGACCCAAGATGGGTGATATCTTGTCCTTTGGTCATTCTGCAATATAATACTAAGAGTTAGTGACTCTGGAAAGTAATGCTAGCATGTGTTAGTGCCAGAAACTATTATTCACTTGAGGTGAGAAGTCACTCGTAGAATTTACATATTCTATGTAGGACGCAACAGAGACAGAGAACCGCACTAAGTTTTGCAGACATCCTCTGTGTAAGGCTCTACTGAAAAGTGACTATTCCAATGAAATTTATTTTCAAGGAAATAAATTCTGTGAACCAGATGATGTGCAGCTGTTTAGTTCTGCTCTCTGTTAGGTAGAATCCAGGCAATGCAAATGTTGGTCACAAAGGCTAACAAAGGAACAGTGATGATCCTGTTTATTGCCTGTTGTTCATAAATTAGTGACAAACAGCGTATCCTCATTCCAGCTTTTGTTTTGATTTGTTGTATTACCCTTAAAGCTATAAAACCCTCTTGGAAAAGCAGATCAAGCTGTTTCTGAGCTTCTCTACAAATCTTTGTAAGTAGATTTCCTAATGGCCATGAATTTTCAGGCATTCCTAGTCAATTGATATTTCTGCACAAAAAGCGAACTTCTTTGAAACTATTATTTTATCTGGGTTCTCTTTTGTACTGAAGCTCAAGGGCAACAGACCTGTGCTTTTTAAACTATATTAAAGAACACAAAAGAAAATGACAAATATCCACAGAGCCTTTGTTCGTTCATCATCTGTCAGTTACAAAACTAAGTTGTTTAACAGTCCTTAGGAGTAACTTTGCAATACACAGTTTTGGGCTGAGCTTATTTCAGAGAATCACAGAACCACAGAATGGTTGAGGTTGGAAGGAACCTCTGGAGATCATCTAGTCCAACCCCCCCTACTCAAGCAAGGTCAGCTAGAGCACATTGCCCAGGATTGTGTGCTTTTGGATATCTCCAGGGAAGGAGACTCCACAACCTCTCTGGGCAACCTCTTCCAGTGTTCCAGTCACCCTCACAGGAAAGAGGTTTTTCCTCATGTTCAGATGGAACTTCCTGTGTTTCAGTTTGTGCCCGTTCCTCTCGTCCTATCGCTGGGCATCACTGAGAACAGTCTTGCCCCATCCTCTTGACACCCTTCCTTTCAGATACTTATATGCATTGCACATTGATAAGATCCCCCCTCAGTCTTCTCTTCTACAGGCTGAAGTGTCCCAGCTCTCAGCTTTTCCTCATATGAGAGATGCCCTCTCGGTATTTCCCAAAGATCAGTGATGAGAAGGGATTCTTCAGACAAGCTCCTCACACATGCAAGAAAGTAAAGATTTAATTTCTGCCTTAGTCCAATTCCTTACTCTCTCTTATCCCTGAGGTGAAGGGAAGGTAGAGAAATCAGGCTACAAGTTGGGTAAGATAGCCCGAAATAGTTCATATAATTTCCTTCCATCTACACGGTTCCCTTATCACAGTAGGCTTGTGAAAATATCTATGGGAATTTGCTGGTAATCCTGCTCCAGTGGAGTCAGGCTGCTGGGAGGTAGTTCAAGTTACTGTGGCAGCGCATGGCTTTCATACAGACTGTTCTAACATTACATGAATCTCTTAGGAAACCCACCAGTTTTGGGAGTGGCTCAGAAAAAAGGAGGTGCTGTGCTGATAGCATGGAATAGAAATTCTTTTCCCTTAGCCCTACCTTACATTTGTCTACTGAAGCCCCAGCCTATCGCTTCATTGATTTACTTATCATACTTTCATACAAACATATGCTCAGAACAAAACTACAGCTCTTGGAGGGGTTCCCCACTAATGTTGCGGGCATTCTGGTTTTGATCAAGTTTGGGACCTGCAATATATCTGCAATTCATTACAAAATATATCTATCCTCATTAATAGGATAGATTTGTGCACAAATAGATTTGTGCAGAGGCTAAGTGGTGAGAGCTTTCAAATGGCAGATTCACAATAATGTTTCTCTGATGAATTTACTAAATTAGCCACTGGAGCCACAGTTTGGCATCTGCATTTGGAAAGTTCTTTTGAAATGTGCAAATGCTTCATTCAGTTGTCAGAGATTAGTAGGTAAACTTAGCAGAGGAATCATTCATAACTGTGTAGTATTAATTTGTGTTAAAGCCTTTCTTTTCAAGGCCTTTGTTTTTCATTATAGAGTGATTAAGCCTTTCTGCTGAAATACTACTCAAATAATTCAGGGAAAAGGGAAAACCCCTTGCATCAAGGACACGTTCCCAAAAGACTGCCTGATGTATTTTGCCAGGGAATCATGCTCGACACATAGGGATGGAGAACAAGTCCCCATAATCTATGACTTACTAGCCGTTTCTAAGTGATTCTGGCTGTGTCAATAAATTTGTTCACAGCTCTAATTGTGTTAATGAATTGAACATAATTAAACTTACAGCATGTCACAAGCTTCCTTTGGCAACTCTAGTAGGTTTCTTAAGTAACAGCTCAGGATGGGGGGGAGTGACTTCATCAGCAGCCATCAGTGCTGCTTAAACCTCCTTACACTTCCATGGGAACAAACTAAAACTCAGTTGAATTCTAAAATTTGTCTTAAAATCCACCTCTCTTATGTTTGCAACATAAAAGTGGAGAATATATAAAATGTACTTATCTTAAAATTGATTAAATCAGAGTGTTTCATTCATTTTTTCACCAGTCATTTATCTGGGATGATACATAACTTATTGTACGCAGGTATACATCTAAGAGTGACAGATCCTGCCATCTATCTCCACTGAGGTTTTGGGAGTCAGTTTGGTAGCCTCAGTTTGGCTACCATACTTCCTAAGGGTTTAAAGAATTTTAATTAACAGACTTTACAGGCTATTTATTTCATTTATCTTGGAAATCCCCATGTTTGATCAAACCTCAGACAATGGAAATATTATATATCCTTCTTCACAGAATTTTTATCTCCTCTTTGCTGCACATAGAAATCTTTTACAGACAAAAACTAGGCAGTATTACTAAATAGGAAAATATCATGACTCCTTTTTAAATTGTATTGTCACTTAAAATATACCCTTAAACTTGTATCTTAGATTAGCCATTATACTCCTGTTTATCTTCATGCTAGACTGTTGTCTTACAGCATGTACAGCATATGTTATTTTAAATTTAAAATGTAATCATAAAGTGGTGGCTATTCACTCTTTACTGGTATCACTCTCATTTGCTGAAGGACCTGAACAGGAGCTATAGTCCCAGCTGAAAAAAATTGACAGTCTATATGTCTTCTTTTTTAATCAATAGGCTATTTCTATAAAAATACTGATTCTGCCTCTGTGTTTTCATAAGTAGCACAAAGCCTTGTAGGAATTATTGATGGTATGGAACTTGATCTACTGCACACAGCATGATGCTTGCACTGTTTTTGCAATGTAGCTTTGAAAGAAACACCAGCAACTAACCTTTCTGATGCAGCAGTAGATAAAAACACGGAACAAATAAAATGATCTAGGGGAAATGTTGCCTGTAGCACAAATGACTGAATTTCATTAATATCCATGCAGTTACCTCCAGACCACAAAAAAATGTTTCTGTGTATCAGCTAGCACAGATACCACTGTGCAATACTGCATTTAGGCTATATAGACATCCACAAAATATTTTATGCTTAAACTAGTTTGTGTCAGGTTCTGAAGTTTTTTTCTTTCTGTACCTTCATATCCTCTAGAGATACAAACAAACTACAATGCTCTTGACAGCTTACCTCTTTAAAAGGTACTTTTTTAGAGTTTTTTCTTTTTTTTTTTTTGCAACTGTAAGCTGAGAGTGAGCCTTATTTTCAATATCTGACTTAATAAAAATTTTGTGATGATCTTCAACACCAAATTTTTGGCTTGATTATTTTCGTTACTAAACTGTGTTATATAGACTAAATACTATTGAACTCTCAGCGCAACTTAGCCTTTTTTCACTACGAAGACAAGGTTGGGTAACATCTTAAGCGAGTAGATAAGCCCAACACAATCAAACTTGTAGGATACACACATACTACGTATGTCAGAGACATTTATGTGATAGATTACACAGAACATGAGGCAAATTGCAGTTTGTGCTTTTGACTGCCTCATCTACCCTCTGCTTACTAATCTGCCTCCACTGGTACTACTATCATTTAAAAGATCTGATCAACATCAGATAGCTCCCTCAAAAAAATAAAACCCCAAAAATCTGCCACTATACATAAGGCAGGTTTGCCTAACCATAGTAAATGCTGGATATGTCAGAAACTTCCAGCTAACCCATTTCACATAATTTTAAAAGGCTATAAATGGCAAAAATATTGGAGCAATATATGTAAAGGATTTCCCACAATTCTTAATAGAGATCTCACTGCCTCTGGAAAAATCTACATGATGGAATTAATAGACGAGGTCAGTCTTCCAGTATATGCCAGGCTCCAGGCTCTCCAATATTGGTGGCTATTAGTAGCAAAAATATGTAGAAACCTCAACAACAACAACAACAAAAAGGAAAATCAACACGTCCCCACTCTAGTCAGAAATGTTCTGAGAGTTCTCAAAGTCCTAAGCAGGAAAAGTCGTCTGACATTAGATGCAAGATTGAGACTAACTCACTAATTTCACATGGTGAGATTAACGTGTGAGCTATTACTAAGAATAGTTTTGTATATTGTGTTTACACCTAAAATATTCAGATTTTTCTTACGAGAAGTCAAAAAGAATAAAGAGCTTTGTAATACTAAAAGTAATTCCTGTGACTGATAGTTAGCATTGTATTTAACTCTCATTCTCATACTGGATTTTCCCTTGAGTAAAGCAAAGTAATATCTTCTTCTTGCCAAACGTGGTATTAGTACCTCAGAATTGCACTGCTCTGGAGTCCGGAATTAACTAAACAACACGGTTAGAATCAGACGATATCTCAAGATCATAAACGAGAGCTCTAACGTTCTGGAGGGGAAAGATTCTCAGCTTTCTAATGCAAATAGAATTTTTTGTATACATTTGGAAGGTCCTGAAAACAAACTTGAGCATCAGCATAAATTAAGTACAGAAACGGTAATCTAGGTACAGTCAGTCTCTTTTCCTTCTGTGCCTTGGTTCACAAGTGGAGTTTCTGAGTGCACTGGCAATGGTGCTACAGGCAATAACATCACCAATAACGACAGCAGACAGATTTCCATGAGCTTCAGATCAGGCCCTCAATTATTGCAGTTGGTAACTGCTCTTTAGGAAGAGAACGAGAGGAACTTCACTCACATTAGTTCTGGGTCCCTTCTGTTGCTTCTCCCTGCCTGCTACTCCATTTAATCAAGTTCAGGGCACTGACAACCTCTGGCTCAAGAACTCACATTGACACCGAGGACATCTGTAGACATATCATAGTTATTGCAGAAATGTGCATGTCTGTAAGAAAAAGCTAAATATAGGCCAATGCCCAATATGAGAAAGAACAGCTTTTTCTAAAATATTCAATTTCCTTCGGAAAACAGAACATAGAGACAAAGAAATCCACTTCTTTGCCTTCTTCTGATGACTCTCTACTCTGCTAATAATCTTTCAGATATTGTTTCAAGCTGGGCTGATATTTAAGGTATGGTTGACAGATAGGAAGATACTACCAGTGTGTTTTCCTCTACAGTAGTGAAGTCAGTGTGTAAACGAAGCTGCTATATAGAGCAGGCAGAGACTTTCTGTGTGTGGAGAGATACTCTAAGGATTAGACCATAAATGTGAAATCCATTTGTCTGGTGGGACCAAGGGAAATACCACAAATTAGGCAAGCAGTCAATAACATTCAGATTTCCAAGAGAACAACACAGAATAGAAACTTCAAACTCATTTTACTGTGTCTCTGGAAAGTTTCTTTCTGTTGAAAACTACAACAGTGCTTCTTACAGTTTTGTAAAAGATACTCTTAATTTGATTGTGACTGTTTTTCTAAAAAAAAGATAAAGCATGATTATTAACTTCATGCAAACTGTTATGCATGGAGTAACTCATTCTGAATGAACTATGCTATTTCCAGAGTCGATACTTGGGAGGTTAATACCACTTCATTGCAACAAAGGTTGAAAGGTCTGAAGATACATAGTAAAAGCCTGGCTAAATGACAAATGCAGGAGGATGAGCTTAATGGTTGGCAATGATCAGTAGGGTGAACGAGCCAGAAGGAATGAAGAATTTTAGAAAGGTGCAGTAAAGTGCAACAGGGGCTAATGGAATGAAAATAAGAAATGCAAAATTTAGGCTGAGCACATCCGGAGAAAGTTTTTTAACAAAATGTATTAGTTGGCCAAGCAGCCTCCAAAAAATCATTTGGAATCTCTGTCCTTTGAAGTGGTTAAAATGAGTCTAGATGAAATAGAATAGACCATGGTGGCAAGAATTATATCAGGCTGGGTGTCTAGATAGAGGTCTCAACTTTTTGGCCTCCTGATTTCATCTTCCCATTCCACCGATCTTTTACTCCAATGGAAGCACCGTAATGTAAGTGTGAAAAGCAGAAATAACTAGTGAACGGAAAAGGAAAAAAATCAATGTAAATCTAGATTTCTTTTCCTTCACTAGTGTTTTCTGCTCTTTCCACTTACTTTCTGCCACTGAAAACCGTATACTAATGAGTAGGATGCTTGTGAACACTTAACTAATGCTGTTGCTAACACTGCCTGGTAGTGTAATTTATTAAGAGCAGATGACTTGGGTTCAGGCACACACAGTGTATCTGCGCAGAATGAATCCAGCTGCAACATCTTGAGGTTGCAGATACTGGGGTATGATTGCAAGAACTGAAACTATTTTGAGTCTGGTGCAGGAGTAGGAACTGAACAGATGAGGGAGAAGGGAAGACTCCTTAGCCCATAGCTCTTTAGCTTTTCAGTGGTTTCACATGTGATCACTTGCAGGAGCAATTTGTTCCTTTGGTAAATGGGGAAAAGGTTTATTTAGGTTAAGAGCTGTTGATTATATTAGTAGAGACTAACACTAAAGATACATTCCAGAGGTGCATGTACCACTACACACACAGGAATGGAGCTGTTGATGAAAACTTGTCATTGGTTGTTTCAGAAAGGAGCCTTACAGGAAATACATAGAAAAAGCAGAAGAATCAGCAGCACACTTCAGACAGCAGATTAAATAGATTCAAGCAATAGCCTGGAATTCCCCCTCCCCTCCCACTGGAATTTCCCCCCACCCCCACCCCCACCCCCCCCCTGCAAAAAAAAAAGAAAGAAAGAAAGAGAGAAAGAAAGAAAAAGTCAAATGGAATAACAGCGGAATAACAGCACTACTATTAAAATCTGTTGTTCAAGACAGTAAACAAGAAGTTTCGAAAAAAAGATGTGTGACCAGGAGATCCAAGAGTAAAGACATCTGGAGATGGAGAAACATAAACATTTGACCACTGTAACTAGCTTATAGCTGCATTTGACTATTTTTTTTCTATTTTCACTCTTTCATATATTTTCACTTTTTTCAATATGTAGCGCCCCAAAAGCTACCTTTTCGTATAGACTTCGGAGTCCAACTATTTTCACTGCATATGGGTATGAATCATGAACATGAACATATTTTATTGGCTAATATTAAAAGCTGCCCAGTGGACTGTACAAGTCTATCAAGATTTTCATGTTTTGAAATCAGCATAGTTGTACAACAGTGATCATGCCAGCTAAACTTGGGGGAGTTCATGGTGCATGTGCTTGGTTTGATTTCTGATTCTACAGAGAAGAGAGTCAGACGGTGAGTTTGAATTGATATGATGTTAGAAAACGTACAGAAGTCTGATGGCTGGGCTTTTTCATAGCTGCCTGCAGGATTTTGATACTAACATTTTTTGAACATCTTCTCTTTAGTTATTGAATGTCTAATGCCACAGCTATTTTGGTAATGGTATACTGAGCCACCTGATATATTAATAGAATCAGTATTAAGTCAACTATAATTCTTAATTCTAGTCACTAAAGTCCCCTATTGGAACCTGTGGGAAGTTGTGCAATTTCAAGTATCGTTAAAGGATTGCAGAAGTATCGTATGGCCCTTTTCACGCTGGAAAATAATCAAGCTTCAGAAAATCACTCAAATGATTTATATTATTAGGTGAAAATTAGGAATTATTATAAAAACAAATTATATTTTATTAGCTTGCAAATACACACTTTTATGGCAATATCGCTCATCTTAATTTCAAATGATAATACTTGATCTGATATTGACTACATAAATGTTATACGGGAATTAATAGTATCTCACTACTTTTAGGGAATTGTCTGACTGCTGCTATATATTCTGTTGTATTTTGACAGCAGAAATATCCCCAAGTTGTCTGTGACCGTGGAAGGAGAACAACAGTAATTTTTTTGCATAAATATCAGCCTTTCTGCACCTAAAATTAGTTATCCTTTATACGTCTATTCAGGAAGGATCTTTTCCTAGAGAATGGTGATTATCCTTCAACTTAAGAATTATTATCTCCTACCTTTATGGAACCTAACGCACATCAGAAATGAACCTGACACCACTTTGCTCTTGAATGATCTTCCTCAATCATTTTAAGAATGAGGTCTACCACTAGAAAAATTATAAATTATAGAATTCCCCCACTCCCAGGTTTACTTTGATTCTGTGCAAATTTGCCAGAATGAAAAGATTACATCTTTAAAGTAATCAAGTTAAAAAAAAGTAAATTGAGGTTTTTTAAATTAAAATATTTCTTTTGACGAAGGGATTAGTCTAAGTTTGCACACTCAGTGTAATTAGTGCATATGGTCCAGCTGTGAAGAAATAGCTGAGGACTTCTAACTTATTATTAATTAGGCTCATTAAAATGCAAGTAAGAGAACGATGCCTAGATAAACAATACCTTATGTCATAAAGTCATTACTTGACAAGAGCTAGTCTTGCTAACAGAAGTCATTACTGTTATTTTAAAGGAGCTTTTTTTTTTAGACTCCATGGGTGCCAGTTAACTACTTTTGACTGACATCAAGGACAGACATGCAAAGCTGTAAGGAGCCAGCCGTACAGCACAGCAATTCTTTTCACATCATTTCAAAATATGTCTGGTTGAGGTCAAAGGTTGACAACCAAATGACAGGCCTTCTTCAATTGCTGTGGTGTCACAGCGGGAGTGTGTCAGGGAAATTTTCCTGGGCCCCTCTGTGAATTTTTACATGTTCACATTTCTTTCCTTGTCTTGTAAGTGGGACAGGATTGGCAGATTTGTGATTAACATCTCAGAAGGAGAAGCGTAGACACCATCCCAGGTTGGGAGCTCATGGTAACTGTAGCTAATAATCAGCAGGTTCTCCTTCCACATTAGCAGAGTACAAAAGACCAACATTTTATTTGTATTCATTTGTATCAGAAAAAGGATATGAGATTAACTGGCATTTTAGCTGTGATCATTGATATGACTTACTGCATTTCTCACTATCAGGATTTCTCCTTGCTGTACTAGCGTAATGAAAAACAGCCTCTAGACAAACAAGGAAAACAAAATCTTTATTAATTTACGACATAGCAGACAACAAACTGTTTTTCAGAGTTTTAGAAATATTTCCCTTTCTTTAAAGTCCATGAGTGCTCACTTATAAATCACTCTACAGATACAGCCTCCAGTAGAAATACATCTATTGACAGGTGCTGAAATGAATGTCTACCCTTAACACAGGGTCAATTGATAAGTGTCTGACCTAGACTTTTGACTGACATAAAGAGCTGTCAGGCAAGGTGCATCATTGTAAGTGGTGACTAAGCACTGAAAAGGTTTGAGTCACTGGTATGTTTGGAACAGTAATTTGTGATAGGAAGAAAACCAGATTACAAGAAAATAAGAATGCAATGAATGTAATTTGACTGAGATTTAGACAATTAAAGATTGATGCAATAAAGCCTTCCCGTTGTCTCTTCACTATCCCTTTAAATCATTCTGCTTGGTGAATAAGTCATAAAGGATATCTCGAGTGGACCTGAGAACCAGTGTAGGTGTAAAGTACCTTCTTGTCTTGCTTCATTTAAGAGAATCTGCTCGCTTTGCACACCACCCTTGCTGCCTGTCTTCATTAGGCATACATTTTTAGGAAAGCAAGGTATGGTTGGGCCCTCAGGTCTATTTTTCATCAAGTACTTGTACTATGCATCTTACTAATCAAACACATCTGTGGCTAGATGTAGGAAAAGTTATTTCCCCTCTAGAAATGATATAACTTATGGAACTGTAAGCAAGCACAGAAATGCCTAGGAGATGCAGTGAATTAAGCACTGAGAAAGACTGGCAGATCTTCAGATATATCTGTCATTGAAACTGAGTATTACAAACCCAAGACTTTGAAACTCTTAAGAAAGAGATGCCTCCTAAGAGTGGGCAGTCATCATCCAGATATGGGTCTATTCCCCTTCATAGCTTCAAGAATGGATACCCACATCCTTTAAGCAGATGCAGAAATACCATCGAAGTCAGTTACTATTTTTGACCACACCCTAAACTCACTAGAACTGTGAGCTGCGCGACCGACAAATAGCAAAAACAGCTTTGCTCTAACTACTGGCAATTTTCATGAACTCCAAAATATCCTGTCCCAATCTTATGATATCTGTTTTACTTTCATAACAGTGGGAAGACCTCAAAACCAAGCAAGACCATCTTTTCTCATTCTTCCTGTGTTTACTCTTTAAGCATAGGTGGAAAACAGTGGTAGGACAGAACAGATAACACAGTCCTTCACAATGTATGATATGTTTGTAAAGTAAAGTATGATAAGACTCATAAAGTATAATATGTTTGAACATAGGAGTGAAGATTTGAGTTAGACCTCAAGATATCGCCAAGACTTTGCAATCTGTGCAAATCAAGAATAAATTATATTCAAACCATATGACAAATATTTGTGACTAAATTCTAAGGACGTGAGGGTTTATGAAAAGACCAAAAGTTTTAATATGATAACTTTAACTGTGCATCTTCTCTCCAGTCCAACTTTAACACATCTCCCCATTATCTATAGGGTACTGGTAAGAAATAAGGCATGTACAAAAGTGGGAAAAAAAAAAGCACATTCATCCTCATGAATCTAGAAAAATCTGATGAAATTACCAGTTACCAATATGGATGCTCTTGTTCAAGATAGTCCAAAATTTGTCCAGATATACCTACCAACTCTCTGCTGGACCATGTAGGTATGCACCATATGTAGGTGTGCACATCACATATGGCAACCTACAAAATCCATGGTCCAAACAATTAAGGGCTCTATAAGTCCCACAGGTCAAATCTGTGTATTAGAAGAGCATGGTCAGTAGATCAAAGATAATGGATGGCCAAATCTGTTCTGGCATCCAGGACTTTGTTTTCACACACACAGGCACACATATATGTGTGTATGTATGTGTGAAAAAAAAAAAAATATATGTATACACACTTATTTGTAGCTTGCTGCAGCAAAGCAAATAATGTGCATTGAAAAAACAGATAATTTAAATCATCTGTAGTTTACAGTATTTTTGAATGCATTAATTGCTCAAAATAATCCCCCTGAGATTAGCTCATAATGCATAGCTAACTATGTACATGAAGTGTTTCGTTGTAAGCATCAGATAGTAAAATCAGAGTGCATTGATTAGCTTTGATGTGATGAGTCTGTTGTATGGTATTGCTTCTCTTGTCTGAAGGCAAGATAGCAAGTCAGAGTCCAGTGGTGAGAACACAGTTTTGCAGAGTAAAAATTATGCTCGCTGAGAATATTTCACTATACTCGCTCAAAGTCGGTTGCTTGCAGACATAATATTATTCATAAGCTAATTTGAGCAAACGCGCACACGAGTGAAGGGGTTTTTTTTTATGGAAATGCCTATTTTCAAAATATTTTTGTCTTCACTTAGATGCAGTATTACTCCACTATTGTAATTCTTCTAAAGATTCTTTAGATGGCTTTATGATGCACTTATGCTTATCACTGGAGAATGATTAAGAAACTTTAGAATGCGAAGAGCCAATTTCCTTGTATGCAACATAGATATGCACAGTTCATATATGACCAAAGAACAATATAGTAACAACAGAAGAAACACAGGTCATCCCCAGTGTGACAACAACTTGCAAAGCTTGAATCTCAGCTTGTTTTCATCATTCAGTTATGCATTTGTTATTGTTAGCAGTAGTCTTAGAAATACTTCAGCAAATATCTTCCTCTCTACTTTAAACATCCAGTAAAAAGAAGCAGAACAAAGGAGCTATGACAAGTTCCCAGTGAACAAATGCTCACTTAATTAAAAATAGCAGTGCTGTGGAAAATGCGTGATGGGAGGCTAGAACAACCTCATCAGAAACTTCCGTAATACACTTACCTACAAATTAAAATACTATCTAGTCATACTTTCAAGCTGACATCTGAGTGATGCTCACAGTAAGCTAAAACGCACTCGTATTTTATCCCTCTATTGACAATGACTTTAGAGTACTGATGCAAAGTAGACATTTCTATCGTATGCAGGGTGAGGGGAGTGGGAAGGTTTGCTGCAACTCAAGTTTTTCTTCAGTTAAAAGGCTTTTGCACTGTGCCTCTTGCAGCACATAGAAGATTGCTTACCCTCAATTGCAATGCTGTGAGCATCCTCAGAGTGCCTCCATGACCTTCCCTCTCCCTCCCCAGCACACACTGACATATCTAGCCTAAATTTGCGTCTCGCATCACCTCAGGATACTCATGGCTAATTTCATTATTTTGGAGAGAAAATGCAAATGAAGCCAGACAGCTGGTGCTTTCCTTGTGGCTAGGAGTGATGGAGGGGCCTGAGGCCTACCTCATCAGAGGCTCTAATACCCTTTTGCTTAGACAGGCCCTGGCGGGAAGAGAGCAGGGAGGCTGCTGGAGCAGCAGGAACAGATGGCAAGAAAGGTAAAAAGATGGAGAAGCAAGACTAGCTTTAGTTATTCAGGGGAAGCTGTAGTGTCAGTTACCTGTAGGCTGATACAGCGTTACAGGACTATGCTGTATCTTTCAGGTTCCTTTACTTTTCAATTTTTTAAATCACTGCAGATTTGAGAGTCACTCACTGACTACATTTTGCACAGAGTCCTTAAATTGAGGCTATTTAAGAGTCTGCTAATGCTACTTTAAAACAGTAAGGATCTTGGTTACCTATTAACTCTGGCCAGTTGATTGCCAGCTCTTAGTTCTAAGGGTGTAATTCTAACTCCAGCAGTTTTGGAAATTTTTTTTGAAATTGCCTTTCAAGAGTAGGAAAGATTAAATTTTTTTTTTCTCAATATACAAGAGAGAGAGATTTTAAATCAATTTCTCCAATTATTCATGAGAGAAGGAAGGGTAAGCAAAATCATGCCTGTAAAAAAATCTGTCAAAACATCATCTGCTAAAGCACCTTTACAAGAGGTAGGTAAGAGTAATGCCACTCAACACAAACCACTGCGCATTTCAGAGCAGTTTAGACTACCTTGTAAGACCACATTTCATGGAAATGTTTTCTGACATCTAAAAAGGTAACAAGACCAGGGGCATTTCAGTTGGTAGGAGTTTTAATATTACTATTTTATTATTATTATTATTTTTAGTGAAGTTGTTGTTCATGGTGAAGTCTGAAATCTTCTTCTATTCGACATACCTGCAGGCAGATAGCAGATGTAGAATTTTTTAATACATTAATTGGAGAGGTAGGTATTTTCAAGGGAGTAGGTATCTCTCTCTCTCTGTGGGTGGTATAAACAGATCTTTTTAACCAAAAAAAGAGAGAAAATTAGATTTGAAGGTGTTATAGTGAATAAATGTTTTCAAGCATTAAGTGGGAGCTGGAAGAGGCAAGAGAACTATCTCACACATACATAACCCTTTCCCCATCCTATGTTAAAAAACCCTCTATGCCCACAACAGAGTTCTCTTAGACCTCTCTATTCAATAATTATTCGGGCTAGAAATTGTAATAATATATTGATTGTATGCAAAAGCTATTCTCTGACCCACTAGGTGATTAATCATAAGGCCAGTATTATCACTGAAGCAGGTTCATAGACTTTAAGGGAGATGATAGCTAGTGTTCTGCTAACAGAACTAATAACTGGTGTCTGGTAACAGAATTAATAACATAGGATTCAGGAGACTGGATTCCTAATACTTTTTAGATATAGATCTGAAGTTAAACTGCTACCATAAATCTTGTGTTTTTCAGTTTAGAAATATCCAAATAAACACGACTTTTAGACTCCTTTTTGTACAATGTGCAAAGGACTATCAAGGACTGTTACTGTGGAACTCTCCCACTCCTCCTCAGTCTTCTCCATGTCTCAGTGACATTTGTGCAAAGTCAGATACTTTCCGTCCACCCACTCCCACTCTTCCATTTCTCTTCCATCCATATTACTCTTCCATCTCTCCCATGTGACTATTCTTAATCATGTGGATAATGCGCCTTCCCTATTCCTCCAGTTTTCTTTTTCTATTTCTTTTCATGAGGCTATCTAAGATCTTTCCAGCTTGTCTTCCTTTCAGCTGCCAAAGTTGACAGGTAAATAGGCTGCTTCTTCTGATGTCACCTCTGCAGTTCCTCCATCATAAATTGCATGTCCCTTGTATGCAAAAGGCTCCTCTTCCTCCACTGCAACCTTTCCACTGTTTCTCTTTTTTCAAACAAGACTTCAGTTAACCTTCATCCGCTTCTCAGCCCCCATGTAATTCTGTGTTGCCACCAGTCTATTCACTGAATTCCTCTCCTTAGTATTCCTCTCTGATTTTAGCTTGAGGCCTCTTTGCTCTTCTCCTCATCATCCTTCCTCCTCTCACACTTAAGCATGCATGCTGAAGAGTCAACTGAATGTCAACTGCATGTTTGCCTGTCTTGACATCTTCCATTTGTATTTGTCCTGCAACCCTATTTCAACTCTGCTACCCTCTCTCCTGCAAAAAAAGGGCTCTTCGTTTCACTTGTTCTATGCTAAATATTGTTCCTATCCTCTGGTCTCTTTGCAGCCTAATGTCATCTCTCTGATTTGATCCCCTTCAGCATTGTTCCTCAGCCTGGCATCTTACCAAGACTTCAGCCCATCAGCTTTGACATAGTCTCGTCTTACCTCTCTAAGCATACTACCTGGGAATTCTCTTTATTGTTGCCTAACTTTTGGCTCTTGGTCACCACAGCCTTTTTCTCTACACTTCTCCTCTGAATCCTGCATCCCTGTGCTACAGCTTATAAATTTGTCACGTATTGTCCAAACTAAAAATCCTGAAGTCTATGATTTCCCTTCACATTTGTTTAATAGTAGCTTAAATTTAGTATGAAAAAAACCAAATTTTATTATGTCTTCCTACCTAGACTTCCTTACTTCCTCTCATTCACTGTTAACAGTTGTTCTGGTGCATATCTTGGACATTATCTTCAACACTGCCTAGATAGGACTCTGTGTCTAAAGCTTGTAGATATTACTGTGTAACATCTCCATGACACATGCCTCACTTCACATCCTGATTATTGCTACATCCTTTTGACAAATATAACCTTCTTCTTCTCATAGCTATTTTGAATGCTGCTGCAAAGAGTTTTATCTTGTCCTATCAGTTTGACCATGCCAAATTTTCTTTTAATTACTTCACTTATTCCCACTCTCTGTTGTGTCAGATGCAACACTTCCCTTCCAAAATCTCTCCACAAACTATCTGTCATTTTCTGGCAGGTAGAAAGCTGATTTCCATATCATCTGAGGAGTAGACAGGTAGCCTTCATCACATACTCATATTTTCAGTCACATATATGCTGCTGTTCCTGTTGTTCCTCCTACTTGAGAGGAAGTCCTCAATAGACTCCATAAAACTACTTCATTGTCTTTAAATTTCTCATTTTCTATGTATGCAACAGCAGCAACAACAAAAACACAATGACTAGGCTTTAGATGTGTAGATCTGACTTTGCACACTGTAACATATCATGCAGGCTGAAGATGCCTCATTTTTTAGGTTGTGCTTTTCTTTCACTTTGTCTGCATCCACTTTTTGTCACTATTTCTAATATTGAGACTGCACAAAAGTTGGGGGCAGACTGTCATTTGGTCTATGTGTTCCTATGTAGTACAACAGGTTTTAAGCAAAGACCAGCTCCTACAAGCTATGGTAATGTAGAAAGCCCAGTAACACGAAAAAAGAGAGCACAGAAAAAGATGGGGTTGTGAACATGCACCTGTTTGTCAACAGAAGAAGGATGAAGGAAATGTCAGCAAAAGCCAGAGTTTAAAAATCTATATTGTAGGCCATAGTGATGAAGCACTTAGGCCATTTCCTATGCGTTATTTGATGTACTGAACACCACTTAAGTAGAATAATGAATATCTTTCAGTTCAGGCTTCAGGCAGCCAGAGCAGTGTGCAGTCCATTTGACAGTCCTACATACTGGCTTCAGTCAAGAGTTGTGATGCTGGAAGCACTGGAAGACCTGATCTCTACAGACAGTTTACCTACAGAAAAAGTGGTTCAGTGTTAACGTTGGCTAAGTGGTTACAGTGTTTGCTGAGAGATGGAAAGGTATGGTGCAATGTTCTTTTCATTAGCTTTTCATTTCCCCACTAGCTGTTCTAGGTAGGTTACTCTCCACTTATCCTACTAACTATACTTTCCTTTAGTTGAAACAGTTTCAAGTCTCCCTCGGGAAAGGAAGATGATTTTCCAATTTAGGGAATAGGCTGTTCAACTGGAAAAGGGTCAGCCTTGAGTCTGCTTTTAAGGAACAGTTATGAATTTCTATTAAAGAGCACTGGATAAAGAGAGGGGAAGAATCACAAAGTGGCTGAGGTTGGAAGGGACCTTTGGAGACCACCTAGTCCCCCCACAACCCCCTGCCAAAGACAGACCAAAGAACAGCTACAAAAAATAAACAATAAATGAGAGGGCCTAGTCATTATATAGTTAGATATATTTAAATCTTGCCAAACTGGAAGCAGTTCTGGGGAAGAGCAGTAATAGAGTGGTAAATATCACAGGAATGGTAGACACGGCAGCATGTCAGCACTAAACAGAGATGTATTGTATTACAGATCCCTCAGCCCGCTCCAAATGAGGTTGAGGCATGGCATAGCCCAGCTCAGTGCAAGAGATACCAACTGGGGACTAAAAGTATTTTAATCTGGTCTGCTCTACACCTCCAGCTGTGCAAATAACACTCACACAGGACCCTGCTGACAGATTTCTACTGCTTCCTGTTCTGGAGATAGCTTAACAGATGTATCTGTGCACAGCTCTGCATTGTAAGGTGCAGGATAATACTGGGCACTGAAGAATGCAGCTCCCTAAGGAGTTGTGAAATTAAAACTAAAAGTTTCCAGTGTTAGAATATCTTTTCTCTTCAAATGCCCTAGTTCAGGAAGAGAGCCAAAGTCAGACTTGATGGTCAATCAGCTTTGTATTGATTAAGCAAATAAATGATCACTTTATCATTGCATCACTAAGATTTATAGCAGCCTTCTTTTTGCCTGAAGAGACTCTGTGTTTAGCTATCAGCATTTACAAAAGCGGCAGCACAGACACGTCAAGTTCAACATGTTTTCATTCTGTGTTACAGGGCTCAGTAGTTAGACTGTTCATTAATTTCCTCTTCTCCTCTGTAACGCCGTCTGTGCACCTTATTTATATTCACCTGCTGACAATTTAGCTCCCTTAAGATGCACACCTGCGGTGGCAGCAGCTTTACATTATTGCTCTGGCTCTGTGGATTCCATATTTTAGTCACTTCTAAGGTTGCTTCTGTTGTAGAGCTTTCTATGTAGCACCCTACCTTTCTTGAAAACTTCTCTCAATACATCCAGTTCTTTTGGCTCACTGCAGTGTGAGCTAGAGCATGAGCTGATTTCCCAGGTTTTGCCAGAACTACACAGCATTTCATGTTCTGAGTTCACATACTCTGCTTGCTTCAAGAAACAAACTATCCTGCAGTACTTGAGAGAATAGTGTGCGGGCTGTCAAGTAGAGAAGGGACCTTCTCCTCATTCATGGGACTGTGGATATTTGATTTTGAATCACAGTTCTTGCAGCCCCTCCCCTCCATGTATGGTTCATAAAACATATCACTAACTCAATGGTAAACATGCTGTATTTATCCTATAGAGTCTTTTGGTTCGAAGGCAGAGAGAGAGGAAGAAAAGGAACTAATACATTCTAATACTAATACATTCCACAATTTTATTCTACTTCTTTTGGAGTGCCAAATGGAAACCACAGTCTCTAGAAAGGTGTTTCTCTTCCTCCAGGTGGATCTAAGGTTCCATCTTTTTGACAACACCCCCAAAATCCAGCAACCTTGCCTTCTCTGAGCAGTAGCAGATGCCAAAAAACTAGAAGAGGAAAGGAACGGATCATGCATCTTGAAGGTTTTGTTATGTAGCAGCATTACTTACTATTGCACTGAGCCTAGGTTCTGCTCAAGTCAATGTGATTTTTGTTAGCAACTTCACAGTCCTGAATGAACCCTGAAAGATCAGGTTAACATAATATTTTCTAAAAACTATTTCTTTGGTCTGTGCCTTACTTATGGCGAAGAGCCCTCTTACGCTATGTGCTGTAGAAATACATAAATTACAGCCTTCATTCATGACAGCACTAGTGAATGCACAGCACATTGGTGGTCACAATGCTCAGGCAGAATCTGGGAGATATGGACTTAGCTCCCTTTTTCACATGACAGGATTCAAACTATCACCTTGTGTATTACAAGCAGCTCATCTGTTTGTTAGGCTGCTGGGTGCTCAGAGGTAAAGGTGCTCTCAGCCTTTCCAGAAGTGTGTGAAAGATAATGAAAGCGCACCGGAAGGGTAACTTGGGTGCCGTCACAGCTATGTCGTTCAGCACAAGATCTAGTTCAAAGTTCTGGCCTTTACCCACAAAGCAAACTTTATTATCTTCATATTAGGCAGCTGAAATCCCATCCCCCAGAAAAGCAGCAACAAAAATCCCGTACTCTCACACAAAGCCTGGATCACTTCAGGCTGTTTTGTAAACTGCCTCTTTCTCCAGGCCCTGATACAGTAGGACACAATCAACAGGGCTCTGGAAATTGATGAAGCCTGCAGCATAACTTGCAGGGGTCACAGAAGAAAGCGTTCTAGTTAAAGTGCTCACAGTTATCAACCTGGCCCGCCTGTCACTCTTGGAAGCACAATGCCGAATGATTCTCTTTTGGCAAGCATTTTTATAACGATTGGATTTCCTTCTATAGTTTAGATCTTGCTATCCAATGGTGAGAGGGAAAAGCGGCAACAAGCAATATCATCTGTCACAGGAAATGCATTGAAATATGAGGAGAGACTCTTCAAGTATTTTACTATGAAATACTAGTAATTAGAACAATAAGTTCTGAAATTGCTTCTGATTTGACAAACAAATTTTTATTTGAAAAAGAGCATAAATACTATACGCACATAAGGGGAACATAGAAAGTAACCAGAATCATGTTGCTTCTCATTTTCCATGAGATTCTGTTTCATTAAAGGCAGGTATTACTATTTTAACTATTTATTTTGAGCTACTTCACAGTGAGGGTGTGACATAGAGCTTTCTCAGTGCGATATCGACTTACCTGTGTAACACTCCCATGTATTCCACATCTACCAGTACAACTAGTCAATGAATACATCAGAGAATTCAGACTATTTCTTGCCTCTCTCTAACCACACACCACATAATGTAGGTAGAACTTAGCAGCTATTTTCACATGCCTAACTTTAACCATGTGAGAAATCCCATAATGCTTATCATTAATCCATGCTTTAATACATGCTTGTAACAAGATATTAGTTATCACTCTTCTTCCTACACAGGGCTCAGGGAAAGAAAACTTCCAGCAAATGTCGGCTATCTTGAGCTATGAGTCAGGTCTGTTTTGTTTCACCTAAAAGAGTCAAGAATTCCAAATGTAAGATGCAAATTTTGTATATCAAAAGATAAAGACTTCTTGCAGCCAGCTGTCCAGTTTCACAGTATGTCAGGAGTTAAGACTGAGGTGCTTCTATGCAGAGGAGAGTGGTTACTGACTCTGGAGTCAATCTGGTCTGCCCTGGTCTGGTTTTGACAGATATTGTTTTCACGGAAGAGCCAACTTTTGTGTGTGGGGGTGGGGAAGAGAATTTCAAAAAATTACTGCCTGTTTGAAGCTGGTAAGGGCATTAGAAATGAGAGAGGAAGCCCATGGAGAGAGAGATAAACGGACAGGTGACCTCAGTCACAAGAGGTAACACGAAGTAGTGGGGTTACATGAGTTAGATGGATCATGGAGGGTAGCTCTGCACTTCATCCTTTGTCCTCTCCAAGTTACTACTCAAATGTAATTTCCTTGTACATTAAAGAATATTGTTCTCTATACCAAGAGTTAAAAACTGATCTCTCTGAGCATTAGTCTAGGAGAAATGATCCAGGACAATATGGTCAGTCATTTCTCGTAGAAAGCATACTATTATTTAAATCTCATGTAAATATTGGTAATCAAGAATTATCCACAAGAGTGAGTGCTTATATGTCTTATGGTCTATGCCTAGTCTATGGATGATTAGGCAAAAATTTTACTGGGAGTGTAATAATAATAAAAAAAAAAATAAAGGATTACCACTTCTGCTTTATAAAAGCAAAATTATGTTTTCTTATTTTTGAAAGAAACACAGTCAGAACCAGATTGTTTCAGACTGGTAGAGCTTTGTCCACATTTTGCTCTCCTATACTGGTTTCAGCCCAATTCACCCTAAACTAGTTTAATCCGTGTTAAAAATGTGCTGGAAAAGGCTGTAAGAGAGAGTATTTAGACACTGTCAGGATCAGGCACTACTGCCATTTACTTCCAAGTAAATAGCAAGACTGCTTTCCTCCTGAAAGCTGCTGAGCACTAATTAAAGCTCCTGAACTTTCTTCATATAAATGTCGAAAAATAAAATGGCAGAGAACAATAAAAAAAAAGGTGATAAAATATATGTTATCATTACATATCAAAGCGCTCTTTAGTCACCTTTGCTTCTGTTGAAGGGTTCAATGAAAGCCCAAAATTAATGTCAGTTTTTAATCCTGATTAAGGCACAAAACAGAAAAGGATGTTTTCATCCAGAAAACTCTCAAGCACTGCTGTGTGCTCAGCAAATATAGCAATACAAGAATATTAACACGTATCTGAAATGAACTTTCATTGAATCCCTTTCACTGCGACTCCGCTCTTTCAAATCTGCACTCGCTTTTGACCGCCGTATTAAAACTGCGATTTGATATCTCATTCATAGCCCAGCTGTGCATGAACTCTGTTTAGTGCAAAGCTTTGCAAAAAGAAAAAAAAAATCTTATTTGACCATGAACTTTAGATGATCTAGTTAGCGTTACTGTCAAGCATCCCGTGGTCTTTTTGAAAAGCAGGACTTGTCCATGTTGCCCTCTGGCCAACTTCAGTGGGATTGAAGCACTAGCGAGAGCCATCAAACTGCCTGACAGCTTGTCACCAGTGAGGCTCCATTAATTTACACACATTTTCCACTGTTTGGCATTTACCATGATAACTCTTTTCTTTCCAAGCAGCTCCTGTTTGCATTTAACACTCGGGTTAATTTTCATCAGAGTTTAAATTTAGCCATCAGTTATTTCAGGGGAGCTGTCAGCCAACATATGGAGGAAAAAAATCCTTCTGAATTTATAATAAAGTGGAATCTGTTGAATGTGAAACAAAAACCAACTGCAATATACTGCAAGGCCCCGATGGGGGGACCAGGGTCAGCAAAGAATAGCAGAGTGGATTAGTTGTTCTGTTCGCCAGAGTGGCATCTGAGCACCTCAGGAGCTTCTTGATATATCAAAAAATGATGGAAAGACACAGTTCAATTTGTCCCCCTTTTATAAAGGATAATTAACCTGTCAGTCTTGCTACTTTAACAACTTCATTAAATTGGAGCAGAAATGGGTGCAGGGAGCCCCTGTCTTTTTCCAAAAAGAACACACGGCACTAGTTTAAATGGCTGAACCACCACCTTCTTCTATCCTCCTCCCGCCCACAACAACCTGATGTTATTTTTTGTAGCTGGAATCGAACACCCCGCCTTAAAGCACAGACTCAAGCTGCCTTGCATACGGCCATCACTAGGCACTGTCTTAACTCGGGAGGATGAAAACAACGAGGCGAGCAAACAAGGAAATAAAACCGTATCAATTAAAAAGGGAGCTTACAGGGTTGTTGTCACATTTCAGAGATACTGTCATCCTTCTTAAACAGGAGGTGATTTCACGGGTAAGTCAGAAAGAAACAAACAAAACTCTCAGCTCCTTCTAAAGAAAATGTAAACTGTGTGATTCGTGCTCTGAAACTGGTCATAAATGCTGTCTGTAAACTGAAAAGTCTCCAAACAATTTATATATCAAAAGGAAACATCAAATTAATGTGTGCCCCTTGGGAACACACGTTAAAGATTTTGTAAATAAAACTTCATATTAGCAATTCGCTCGATATGGAGTAAATTATTGGACAATTCAAAAAGCTTCATCTGGTACTTAACTGTACCACGCTGTGCTGCAAGATATTTTAAGCACATTATAATATTATCCTCTTCAGAGCAATCATATTGACATAAATGTATCAAAAATACCAGAGGGAAACTATTCCCCGGAATATTACCTTCACAACAAAAAGAAGAGTGAAATAATTTCCAAGAATACTGCATCATAATCTTGCATTTTAGAAATGGAACCTTTTATTGGTGATTACTCAGAATAGCCTTCGGATATTACTGTGAAAAAGTAAATGTTTGTGCCTGGTTCTGCGTAAAAAATCTCAACACTTTTATCGGGAAACATAGCTCTGTATAACCTAACCAAATATTCAACTGACAACAATCATATAGTGTCACTTACTGCCGTTGTGACTCTGGCTATTTATTTATTATAAATAAATCAAGTTAAAATAATTTTGTTTGGTTTTGTTTCTGTTCGTTTGCTTCCTAGGTTTTAAATGTTGATATGTGTTCAACCTTATGAATAAAATCCAGTGGCCAATGAGACCAGAATTTCAGCATCTTAACAACTTGAGAGGAATGTAATTGGAAATTATCGCCACCACAATGTTCCCTGTAAGAATAATAAAACTCGCTCTTATTTGTATTAATTATTTTTTATGGACTGTTTTGGTATACTTTAATCATAGGCAACCTACTAATGAAATAATGGGATTACTATCTACTTCTGTATCTACCGCCTCATAATTGCAGCAGAGCACATTTTCAGCTGTATTTTAATATTCCATTTTTGGAAACTCTATACAGATTTGCCACTACATTTAAAAGTCACTTCAATTTCAGTGTTTTAATTTACATTTACCAATTCAGGCACAGAGACTGAAGATATTAATGTGCCAGAGCAGATTAATGTGCCACATTGGACTTGCATTTTAACTAGATAAATATGCACAATCAGTTTGCCACTGATAGTAACATAAAGATAAATTGGTTAAAAAATAGGATATTAATATTCTCAATCTTGTGAGAGCATGAAACAAATTAAATTTATATAGGTTTGTAGTTGTGGGAAGCATTCATCCGCACAAAAATATAAGAAAGTTCTTTATACTTCAAGCAATGGAGAAGCTTCATTTTCTATAATTTATTAACCTGTATTCTTTAGCAAAAGGTGAACTGAGAAATGTTACACTGAAGTCTGAATCTAAACAGTGCAGTGTCAGGAAACTATTTCATAAAACAAATACCTGCTTGATTATCCCTACACTTACAACTTTATAATGACTAAAAGTCCAGAGTTTTCTTTTACTCATCTATTATCGTTTATATTTTAATTTGTTACATTTTTAAAGAAGATATCCCGATATCCTCTCTAAATAGATGAAAAATGTACAGCCCCAAACTTACACAGTAATTGATTTGGCATGCTCTGTATCATTGCAACTTAGACCACTGTCTACCTGCATTTGTAAAGAGAAATTAAAAGCTTGATAGTCTTTTCTGCAGTGTTATCGTGAGAGTAGGAACAAAATTCAAAATGGCAACTGTTCTTGCCACTGGTGGTTTTCCGACTTGTACACTGCCTCAAAAATTGGGGTTGTAGACATGCAATGTCAGTGTTTCACCAGTGCACTGACATCTCACTTTTTTATATAATGTGGCATGTTTGTTAGCTTTTTCTTTTAAAGAAAGGCCCAGGGGCCAGTAAGAGAGGAAGAATCCTCTGCTCTATTAGACTCGTAAGCAAGGCTAGCATACAGAGACACAGCAGTCAGGAAAGAGAATGACTCAAATTCCCTGTGAAATAGTGTTGGAAGGCTGGAAATGTTATGAAGGCAACAGAAGGGAAAAGCTGTCAGTCAAGGCTTATTGGACATCCGCTAAACGTAAATGAAGTACAGCAGGTGTAAAGTTGGAGAAGCCATTAGGTAGATCTTGCTCTGCATTTGAAGCATAGTGTAGAACCTCATGGTAAGGTTTCTGTAATCAAAATATATTAATTCCCTGGGTCTAATTAACCAAAAAATAGTATGTATATGCATGAATATATAGTGGATGTGTGGGCACGTTTGTATAAATCACCGTTTACCTAAAGATCTGAATTTCCCTTCAGTTCTCCAGCACGCTTTCTCTCTTTATGTACTCATATCTGATAGTTTAAGATACGTTTTGATATTCTTCAGATCATACACCCTTACTGGATTATACCTTTGTTTAATTTTTAACCTCCTTAAAAAATATGCTATTTCTATATTAGTGTATTTTATGAATGTGAGATATTTTAGTTTGCTAAAAAAGTATCTGTGAGCATATAAAACATGGGAATAATAACTACGATGGGTAGTAGCAAGTAAGCTCAGATAGCCATGAGTAGGAAACGTCCACCTATACCAGTACGGCCCTTTATGTTTAATTAAATGCTTAAAGTGACTTAGATTTAATCACTATAATCTACACATTTTAAAATCATGGGTCAGCTCTTCAGTAGCTGCAGTACTTTTACAAAGGACAGAAATATTTTTCTTCAATGACTGCGAATCTTTAATTTGCAGTTGCTTTGTTCCAACATTAAAATGAAAAATGCAATTAAAGGCATATGACAAAAATGACACTAGCAGTCTCATATTTGGAATAGCTATTAAGGTTTGCTAATTACGATGATATATTATATAAAAATGACATCATGTCATTTTATGCTATATAAACTATATGCTATATCATAAATGCTATACATCATATAATATATAAACTGTGTACGACATCATTTTTATGTGATATAAAAATGATACCTTACTAACATGGCGATGATTCTGTGTTACGATAATCTGCAGAACTATAGTTCATTTTAATTCTAGGTCCAAACATAGAAAAATCTTAGTCGATGGTATTTTTAAATCGCAGTTTCTCTGTCCCTCTTACTCTACTCTTCCACACAGCAAGACGAAATAAATATTTAGGAGTACTTAGTAAAGTGAGGCACGGAGAGAGCAGTATTTGGAATCACATCAGTCCTTTGGCCATCGTTCTCTTTCTAGAGAGAAAAGCAGAAGCAATTTATCCTCCTGCGATCTGGAAGATTGTTCCAGTGGTGATTACTCTCATAAGATTTCAGTCCAGAGGAAAATCAGTGATAAACCTCACAATATAAGGTACCGAGGTATATTAGGTTCCATTTCATCCCACCTCTCACAGAAGTTTGACATACAAAAAAACAGTAACCACTTAGTTCTGATTTGACCTGTTTAAATGCCTCCTAATTTTAATGAAATACCAATATTTAGTCTTTTTCTCTTTCAGGGCCCTTCCATACTCATGCTGCCAGTTTCCAAACTCTTTCCCAAGGTAAGTTGCATCTGTCAAACTACCCAGCAGAGACTCAATCAAATGTGATGATTGTAATTATAAATCAGTAAGTTACCTATACAGAAGTTAGAGATATACGAGACCTACAAAGCTATCTAATCCACCCTTCTGCCAACACTAGACTGTTTCTTACCAAACCTTTTTTAGTGTTTTGTCCAGGATGGCTTCAAAAGCCCCATTACATTACTTCTACTATTTCACTCTTACTTACTTTGACTAAGCTTTCTCTCTCTCAATTTTTTCCACTTAATGTTTATACCAACTTTATCCCACTCACTTTCTTTTGTTCCTTTCTGTTGCTTTTACTATTACCTTTGTTGCCTTTCATGACTTCTGCTTGAGATAGAGCAAGAAGATGAGTGTGGTGATGTTTGACTTTGACTAGTCTGAGTCCAAGTTAGGTTTAATCCCGGAAGGGGATGAGGGTGGGGAGAAGAGAAGGGCTACCGTGAGCTTGCGACGTTAGCAGATGAGAATTCCCCTCATCATTTAGACGGTGTTTTTTGTTAGGAGGCCATCTTGGGATAGTCGGCCTCAGTTTTAGTTCACATTGCTCTGGACTTCCTGTCCTCAGCTTTTACCCAGTTCTGTAGCTTGAACATGATGTATTTTCTATTCCTATGGATTACTCTCAGTTCAGACTGGGAAAGGTAAGAAAATGAAATTTGTTTTAGGATTATCCAAATGAAAAATACTTGTTCACTGAATGCCAGGAAAAAGGAAAGACTACCAGATTGTTTTTGAAAATTTAGGCTGGACTGGTTTCTGAATCAGATATGAGGCTCTTCACAATTTGATATGTTTTTATCACGTGCTCTCAGTTTCCTCCTTCATAGGAAAAAAATACATATTGTATTTTTCCCATTTCATTTCCACCTTCCACCCATCTCCATATTTACCTGAAAATCTTCGGAAAAGGTGAGTGTATCAGGAAATACGCTCCATCTTTTTAAAACCAGTGCAGGTTTAAATCTTTTTAAAACTGCAGGCCTGCAGTTAGGAGAGCCACTTGTGAGAACTCCTGAAGAAAGAATGCAATTTGCGTCAAGAGCAGTAGGTGCGTAAGACACTGTCACAGATGAGAGAAGAAGGTGCAATAGTCTACCTGCAGGGTTTGCTTTTCTCAGGGAGCGTTCAGTTAACCTGGAGAGCGCACAAAACAGAGCACTGAGAAGTTGAGGGAGTTGACAACTCCCCTTCTTTAGGGGGAGCATTATGAGCATTTTTTTGTAACAGATTTTTGATATAATATTTTGGGGTGTAAAAGGCAAGGATCTGATTAGATCATACGCTCCTGGCCCTCTTATTTTTAATGTACATACAGTAGTGAGAATGAATCATATGGTAGTTGTCATATTTTTGTCCACTGCAGCAAATCCTGATGTGATAAGCATGTGATAACTGACCAGAAATGATCATCAATTCTCAAGGCTGAGGTTCTGCAGCTGCAAAAGAGCAGTCTCATGAAATGAGCAGTCCCATAAAATGTCAGCAATGCTACTCACCGGAGAAAGATTGCAGAATCACAACCTTGCGCAGCCATCTAAAGCAATAATGTCTTGCTATAACAAAACAAAGCAGACAGAATAGATAGGAATGACAGCCTCAGTTTAAATGCAATCTCTTATTTCCAAGTGTAAAACTGACTTTCTTTTTGATCCTATTTTTGAACACACTTGAATCCTCACTTCTTTATTTTGGGAGGGGTATACACTACATACATTATTTTTGTTAACAAGCATTATGAAAAGACTTTTACATTTCTAAAGTATTAATTTTTCCAATCTGGTGCTTTTTTTTTTTTTTTTAAGTGTTGGGGATTTTTATTTTAGCCATCAACGATCTGTAGATTGAAGTTGCTGGTTTGCTATACCTACTCTGGAAGGTGCAGTGTATTTGCAATAGTTAAGGAAAAGCCATTTTTTTTACTGACATGTTAACTCTCGAGTACAATGCAGATAAAATCTCTCCTTTCATACACTAATTTTACATGACAAATTTTTACTAAGAGTGCTGTTTACAGCTGTAATTTACTGTACATGGTAAAAAAAAAAAAAAAAAAAAAACAAGCACGCAACTGTGTATTTATGCAGAGAAAAGTATTTATATCCCAAACTTCTGAGGTGACTCACTCAGTATTTCAGTGACAGAAGTACCTGCACATGCGTAATATGGGCCCATTTGCCAAGAAGCTGCTAATATGGATGCTAAAACTTTATTTTGCATCAGAACAAAATAACCCAACCTCCTAAAATCTCATTTCTCCCTATGCCTCACCCTATTTCAGGACAGCCAAAACGAAGACTTCTGACATTGGAATAGTTCGCTCAGCACTTCAAAAGTAAACAGTTTGAGCTGCAGAGATGGGAGGAGCTGACATAAGACAGTAACGTAACGAGTCGGTGACACAACTGGAAAGGTAGTGATAGTCTCTGGCATTACCCTCTGGTTAAAGTACTTGCCTAATATGAAAGCAACCCAGATTCATGTCTGCTCCCCACACTGACTGGAAAGCCCTTCCCCTTTGCTGAACACCCTGATCTCCCGTCTGAGTCATTCTGTTTCTGGTCCAGTAAATATGCAAGTATACTATGTTAAACAATCAAGTTTCAGGGGAAAAGAAGAAGAGAAACCATCTCAGATTTTGCCAGGACCCACTGCTCTTAAGCCTTAAAAAGGCCTTTTATCTTACTTCACTGAACCAGAGGTGCAGGAGAGAAATATCTGAGTGTGGCCTGACCTGCACATAGACTGCTACATTATCCTACTGCTTGCAAAATTCAAGGTTAGTCATTCATAAGAATGAACTTTGCAGCAATACTTCACAAATGGGAGAAAGCTGACTTGCCTTTAGTTGGTACCTTGTAGGAACCTGCTGCTAATGCTCAGAAGACAGTGCGTAGCTTAGCTAATGAGCGACGTATCTGTACAGCTGTCCTTGACAGAATGGAATCGGTAAAATGCAATGACAAGAAATGGAAGTTTTGAGTCCAGGTGCTTTGCTTTTAGTCACTTCCACCAAGCTTTATATCTTGTAATTCTAGGAGCCTGACATAGGCCGAAATAAAATCACGAAACCCTCCCTCATTGGTCAGAGATATGTTACAACATGCATTTTCAGAAAGGTTAACAGAAGCTTATGAACTGCACTGCTCAGGCACAGCAACAATAATTTCACCCTTGTTCTCTGTTTTTCCGAAGGCTAAGTCAAATCCATCATATTGCTTTAAGATGTTTCTCCAGCTTCACACTAGTAAAGGATTTTGTAAGTAGCTATGAGAACACATTCAGGCTCCCTGATAGAATGAAGTACACTCTTACGCTAGGTGCTATATATTTACACATGCATATATACATCAAAGACAGTGTGCTTTTTTAGGCAGGGAATATCTAAGATATTGCAGATTTATACCCCCGTTTTACAAGCAACAAAAATTAAGGAACCTGGTAGAAGGGCAGAAACTGGAGCGTCCTCTACTTCAACATCACAATTATACCCCATAGCCAGGTTGTGTTATTTCTTACTTGCAATGTGGTAATAATCTCTACTACTTGAAAGAAAAATATCCCTTAGCTCTTTGTAGGTGGAGGGACTTCAACAATGCTAGAAGGCATTATGAGTTAATTCTGGATTCATTTCTGTTTCTAAACACTTTAGGAAATTGGAAATCTGTGTAGGAATATGTACATTTTGAGAGGACAAAATCAAGCAAGTCTAGGCAAATCTCCTGTAAAAGAAACGGGCGCTAACTCAGATATAAGGAAAGTGGAGGCTCTTCTAACTCACGTGTCCCAAGAGCGTTCAACAGGCCTGCCTCTCCGAGGAGACGTTCCTCTCGGGGAGTCCACTAATCTGGTTTGAGAAAACTGCAGTAGTGCTGTCATTATATGACTAGCTGACAAGTGGATGATAGAGTGATGCATCTCCAATTAGTCAATAGATCAAATATGTTTATAGCCTCTGCCAAATGAAATCTATGACCCTTGCAATTCTGTTGTCTGCAATTTACCAAACAAAAAAAAAAAACAGAACAAAGAGCTAACAGCTCATCCTTGAGCTTCTTCTCTGCATTTTTTGTATAAGAGTTAAGACTGGACAGATAATTTACAAAATGATTATCATAACTTATTCCTTTGCTATTATCCTTGTTAGAATCACAAGACTATACATATCTGACATATTTGTATTCCACTGCAGTGGACTTCTCTCCTCAGCAGCTGGTACCTGGGTATTTATGCTGTGCACTGATCTTTTAACTATGTGTACACAGTTAAAATTATTAATACTATTAAAATTTATTCAACTCCTTACATTTAAATGCAAGTCTATTAAAAATATACCCTGACAAATGAAAGCTGTGTTCCAGGTAACCCGATGCTTCATATTTCCTAACATTGCTGCTTCCTTCATGTGCTGACAGAAATAATCTATACACAGTAGATTAAGTCACATATTTCAGAAACCACGTCTGTCTTTTTGAGCATGCGACCCACTATTCCTGTGTATGGGGAGGTTCCAGGAAAGGCACCTGTGGTGAGAAATGAATATTCTAATGTTTCTGAACCTTTTGGTGAAGGTGAAGGGGGCTTGTTGAAAACATTGCTGTGAGCAGATGGACCCCTGAAACCATCTGCTATCGAAGCAACTAAATGTTCAATGATGCATTACGAAATTATTTAGCTCTCAAAGAGCCTGAAAGTAGTTAGTAATGATGGCATCTGTACTGAGAGCAAACAACCTATTTATATATGATCTATCACTTCATAAACCGTTTGGAGACCATCTTTCCTTAAAGAAGCAGTAGTCTTCTTGACTCCCAGTGTGAAATAGAGAGAGTTACATGGGATAACTTGTAAAATTCCAGCTATTTTTTATTCTTTTTTTATTAATGCACTCTTTTTGGTTAACATGCTTATGCTAAGCATGCTAAGCATGTTTGGTTAACATGCTAAGGTATACAACCTTATTTTTTGGAGAGAAGGGATTGCACTGGGTGCTAAAATTACTTTCTGTGTCAATGCACAAACATAGCAAATGCAATACACAAAGATGTAACATGTTTACTCGGTCTTAATCAAATTAGGGTCCTAACTTTTTCTTTCCTTTGAAACATTTCGTCCCACTTAGTAGAGTTAGGAAAGTAATAGGCATTTAAGAATCAAGGCTTCCAAATATGAATTCATTTTTTTATCTACTCAGTTGATTCTTACATATTATGTAGTTACCATGGGAACTATTAAAATTTGTGTAGATTCAGTTATTTTCTAGGAAGGAGGGTTATTTGTAGGTAGTCAGCTGCTTACTAGGTATATAAAGATACTATATGCTGTATTTTACACATTTTTACACATGAAAAACACTGTATCCTACTGACTGTTTTGCATTACACTGATTTTTGAAGCATCTGTGCAAATAATCACTTTTGAACAAATGTCTCTTGAAACCCAGGTCGCGTTACAGAGAGTGAGAGCAAAGAAACTGGAAAGCTATGAACGGAAGATGTCAGGGCCCTGAGCGCCCTGCCCGACCTCACCAAGGAATTCCCTCTCACCCCTTGCCCTCAGGTCCAGGAGCTCCACTTAAGCACCAGACCTGGCCTGAGCTGTGTTGTGGGTGCACCTATGCCGGCCCTGTGTACTGGTCTGCTGCCTGCTTTGCCTGGTGGACTTGGGCTCGTGAAACAGGTGGCCCTATCTCCAACCGCTCCTGACTGGGCTCTGTGGATGGTCCAGGACTTGGTGCAGCCTGGCCTTGCCTGGGGCTGTCGACAGACCCTATTACCTGTTAGTCAGAAAACTCTTTTAACTATAAGAAGTTTGGATTCCAGTAAAAGCTCTTTACATAACCATGAAGAAATGCAATACTATGTTTTAAGCAAATGCTATGTTTTCAGCAAAAAAACCCCCATTACCATCAATAGAGACTTCTTACCAGCTGATCTTGTGCAATATTTTTGCTGTTTTTGTATAAGTTATTTTAACTTCTTATTTGGAAGCAAAAGTTCCAGTCAAAGAGGAATTTATCCAAAGAAACACTGCAGCTCAATGTATGAACCATACTTAAGCAGAACCGCTAAGGCCTAACTTGGACATATACAAGTTACTTCATGAACACGAACCATCCCATCCCCAAGGCCTTCACTGAGGCAAAACTCAGCCCCCTGCAGTTAAAAGGACACACTTCTAATCTTTGCTTTGCGCCACAGTCACTAGATACCACTGAACATCTTGAGCTGCTTCAAGAGGACTTCCTGTCCTATCTGCACTTTTACTGACCTTAAACCTGCCTTCAGACACTGCGTCATTCTTCCAGGTTAGAATAGCCCTGACCTCCAATCACCACCTCTATGTGGATGCTTGCCAGCCGCAGGATTGCATCAGTGAAACTGCAAGTTGGGTAGCCAGCAATGATCTTATAGTTATGAGCAACTGAAAGCATTCAAGTTAAAACAGATGCAAGTGCTACGGAGAGGAAAATCGTATCCTGTCCACTCCCATGACATGCAGCATTTGTAAAGAACATGCACTGAGTATTCATGATTTAACACTACATAAGGGCTTTCTTATGTGTTTACGCTTCCAGAATCCAGTTTACTCTATGAAATTTTAAAGAAAACAGACTTTACTCAGCACAGTTTAAGGTTAAGTTCCCTCAAATTCTCAGGGGGAAAGAAATAATTTAGGCCCAAGTATTTTGCTGAAGTGGAGCAATTTGAACCCTTGCAAGCCTGTTTATTATATATTTTCCATCAGTCAAGCTTCTACCTCTTTAATTAAAAAACATTTGGAAAAGGTGTTATTTAGCAGAACTGACAGTGGCAAAGCAATAATTATTTCCTACAGCCTTTGGAAATTTGGGCATGTGAGAAAGGGATGACAGGACAAAATATCTTCTTTAAATTATAACTTTTCTTTTCATCATAGAATTAAACTGTGAAGATTTGCAAGAGTCTTAAGTGTTTGGTCAAATACTCTCCATGCTTTGCGGTTCTTCTCTGCAGACTTCAGGTCTACTTGAAATGGAGGCTGCAGTGTCAAAGGAACTGCAAGAAATTGCCCCCATGATAGCTACATACACCACAAAAATTACTGGACTGAAACAAAGGCTCACATGTCTGGCTGACATACTATATCCCTCTTCTCTCTACCACCTGTCAATCAATCACCAGTCAATCACAAAAAGCCACAATCAGCCACTTAATGACAGCCAGATGGCATCTACTTCTCATGAACTGTACTCCTGAAGTCATGTTCACTCCCTGTAACTAGAAGCATTTCCTATCCAGGGTAATAATGAGATATTTTTTGTATTCAGGCTAAGCCATAATGCCTTACACCTCTGACAGGACACCCCTGTGAACAGAATACATGTTCTGTAAGAAGCTTTGTTTTGTTTCAGTGAAAGAATCAATGTTGCTTTAAAAATATTGATACCCTCCCCTCCGCACAACTGCGCTTATCTCTCAAACTTAGATCAGAGAGAGATCCACTGGTTTCTGAATAAGAATTGTGAATAATATGGAAATTTCGGTAAGCATTTCTTCTGTGTCTCTTATTTCTCTGCAGTCCTGACACAGGGAGAGAATCTACACAGAGACCAATGTGATCTTCTTCACATTGGTTTACCAATGATTTCAACCTTGACCCAAAGGGAACACCTCTTCTGGAAGTGACAGGTAATTTAGCTTTCTTGCTTAGTTCTGGGGCTCTCTTGTGGTGAATTATGTATAGTGCTTCTGCGAAATGGACCTTTGTCCATGAAGGACCCAGCTGAGGCTGTTAAACTTCTTTTAAAGACCTTTTAAAGAGTCAATCTAAGCTATTTCCTTAGCATTTTATCCATAAACACCAATCAGCCATGAGGGCTCTTGGCAACAAAAATTTTCTGTCTCAGGGAACCGAACGACAGACTCAGTTCTGAAGTGACCACGTTTTGGCTTCTCTTGTTCATAGGACTTTACCAGTAGTTGAAGCTTTTCCTCTGTTACATGTTTGCACTACTACTACTGCATTGTAATTGGTAGATTTCAATGACTTATTTGAAATTTTAACTTTTCTGCAAAGGAAAAAGAAAATTTATGATTATCATACATTCTCTGAGCCATACTGCTTATTGTCTAAGACGTATCTAATTCAGTTTAGCACAAAAGAACTTATGACCAGAGTAGCTAAACATGGTTCTCATGTGTAAATCTGGGGCATGGGATGGCCAATACTGGCCAGCTTTTCCAGATTCAGTAGCTTTCACCTTCTTTATGAAAACTGCTTGACGTTGGCTACGTACAGTTTAGGAAGATAATGCTTGTTTGGCCGGGAATAAGTACGTATTGGGTGTCTTGCAAGCAATGTGTCACTCCCCTTTCATAGGACCTTTTGAAGCCTGTGGGCTCTGTACTCACAAGGCAAGTAACATGCTAACGCCTGCTGCTTAACAACACAAAAACTAAGTTATCCACAGCTCCTGGCAGTTCCAACTCAGGCATATCCCTTCCACACACCCTCCACAGCACTTTAGGATACCTTCCTGGTTTATCAGGGTTTGGGAAAAGCACAGCACCTTCCCAAGAAGATTCCTTCTTGTTACAGCTTCTGTGCTTACATCTGTTGCCGTTCCAAAGACGTACTGGCGTTAAGTGCACGTATTTTTTTATTGTTAATTTCAGAAGCTTCTCCCTCAATAAATCTTTTGGGTGTAGATGCCTTGCAACTCAAGGACAAGCAGCTTTTATCCATTAAAGATGGGATGTAAATGGAGGCAACCTTCTGCAGTACCCCCACCACCACACACGTGCACGCACGCGCACATATACATACATTTTCAGCCCTGTTGCTGGAGTGCAGACAGAGAATCTCATTAGGAATCTAATATAATAAGGGCATGTAGATACTGGGGTTGGGGGCGGGGGAGAAATCAGATTAGCTTCATTACTTTATTCTGCACCTCACAGCGCTTCTGCCAGTGGACAATTGCATTAGATCAGAGAGGAGATCAAAAGGCAAAAGCTCCCCAGAAATACTGCTGCTCATTGTCTGAGACAGGAATGGGAAAAGTGCGCTGATGGAGGACGCAGACCCACAGTAGATATCAGCCACTTTTGGGAAGGGCAGTGATTCATATCTTTAAACTTATATGATACTTTTTCCTGTTGAGATCATAGGACTTAAAAGGCTAATTTGAGGCTGACGCACAGGGACACGGAAACTAAGCAACTTGTTCAAGGTTATGCAAGTAGGTGCCTGGCGAGCCAAGAGGAAGATGATGCTCTGACCGCTTCAGTCACCACTACCTTTTCTACAGGCATTTTCCCCAGTGCACCTCTCAGTTTTGGAAGTGGGAGCAATAGCCCAGCTGAGAGGTCTGTTTCGATATTGCTCACCGGAGTAAGGAACACAAGGGAGTGCATGCAACTTGCTAGATAAAACATGAAACGTCTAGATCAGTTCAAGGCCCTTCTGCTGCAATAATTTTATACCAACTCTGCGGTGCACAGTGACCACAGAATCAGCTTAATCAGCTGCTCCGAGCTCCTTCACTGTGAGGAAGTCCAGATAGCAAAGGTCTGACATTTTAATATGCTCCTTAGTTGCACTTAAAAACCAGTCACTGCATGGTGTCACCATCGCTACTAGAGAGCAGGAGAAAAGAGCTTAAATAGCTTCAACTTCACACCTCTAACTCTTCACTTTAAAGAAGCAAATTCAAATTTAAAGAAGCAGATTCAGATATCTGAATCTTCATCAGGGAGCAGATGAGAAAGAGTACAGACTGAAAAAGAGTAAGAAGTTCCTGGAGCCAGGCCAACACAAGTAAGCCATGCTGCTTATGTCTGAGAGCACTGGACACACTGCTATATCCCAAAGCATTATCATTGTATTTTTTTCATTTTTTAAATAGGATGTTACACATTCTATTTCTTACGCACAATTGGTGCTACCTTTTCTTCCACTGCCACTATCTTCTTCATTACTCCTACTGCAAACCCTGTAATTTAAACAAGAAAAATGAATGCTGAATTGTATCTGCCACTGTTTTAACCAGCACCTACCAACCCTCCCCCCACAACCGACACACAAAATAGAAGTTGAAACATAGGCAGTTAAATCAGAAATATGAAGTGACATATATGACTCATATTATAAACGAGGCATTGCTTATGAAAATAACTTGTAAACAAGTAAAATCCCTGTTAGCTGGGTAATGCTCACAGGATCAGCTTACTGAAGGTGTCATACAGTTCCTGAAAGTGTCGCAGGTCTCCTGAAGTCTATCATTATTGCTCCAATATTTAATCAAATGACAAATTCAGGGGGATTTGTCCTACAAAGATAGAATTTATTCATACTCCAGATTGTGGTTCACGAGCTAATGTTCTCCAGTTTGCAACTAACAGAACAAAAATACTATTACAACATCATTTAAATTTATAAAAAATTAAAAGTGCTGTTTACATGAATCAACAGATGTGTGCAAAAGTCTCTATCTTTTATGCTTACTAAGATTTCGAAGTACTCCAAAACAGACAAGTAATCTAAGATTTTGTAGTTCAGATCTAAAGGTCTGATCTAGCTAACCAAACAGCGGTCTAATAAAAACGTTTTACTGGCATAACATATCATTAATATTAACTTTGATAGTTTAGTGACACATGTGGGCATAAGCTATGGTATTAGAGTGCCCTTTTTGGCATATATTATATTATTTTAGATGTGATTTAAACTAACCCAGAAAAGCTACTCTAATTTCAAAATAAGTATGCCCACTTAGGAGGCATGCCCGCCTGGTAAATACAGAGAAAGATCATCTGTATTGCCCAGACCTTATGTTTATTAGCGGTCCTATCGAATTCCTCTTCCTTTGAGAGATTAGAGCTCAATTTCTATTCAAGAAGTACTGCTATTAAAAACACACCAGTGAAGGTTTTATCACCGTGTATGAAAAATACATCTGCTTCTTCAACAAACATATTTGTGGATGACAGAAACAGAAGGTGTCAGTAAAACATGACAAGAGAAAAAACTGAACACTGAGGGGTAAGAAGAGGCTAAACAGAAACAAGATGTTTGAAGCAAGCAATGACATGAATTCTCCAATAATAATGACAACAACAAAAAGTTGTTTCAAGCTTCTTCACAACTGCGTACAGAAAAAAAAATCTGTGTTGTGAATTTTACAGACAGAGGTAGCTGTTATATATTCTTTCACATTTTTAAAAGTCTAATTAAAAGCTTATTTTAGTGTTTTCACAGACATCAGCAGTTGTGTACTGTATTCCTTCACTAAAAACACCAAACAGAAAAAAATACCTTCCCTGAAATCTCCTCATACCGACTTCTCTTCTTATTTCCAAGAGCACATTGCAAAATACCTCCATTTGCCTGTATGTTCACTTCTGAACTGTCAGAAAGGGTTTAAAGGCTAGATGTACTGACAAGAAGAATTCCTTGCTTAAAAGCTCAAGTCATTGGGCACCTTTAATTAAAAACTGCATTGATTTTTTCCCCCTGCTTTTAATGACAGGCACTAGTCTGTGACTTCCATTGTTAGCCATTGACAGTTTAAGTAGTGAAACAAAGGGCACTTACACAGCACTTAGTGCAAAATTATGACTGATTAAAAAGTGATTTATCATGGTAACAGCATCTGCTTAGACTGTGCAAATTTTTAAATCACTGTTGCAAGTGCATGTAGGAAGGTGTGGTACAGGCAAGTCTCCCCATAGTCATGTCCCTCAGCAATTTATTTAAATACATGACTAAAGTGCCATGTGAATCAGATCATGTAAGCAGCAACCAGCTTTTTCATAATATTTATTTGAAAAAATTTGAGCTCTACTGAAGCTTCAGCGTTTGTCTCCGAAGGGAAACATGTAGTAGAAGGGCAGGTACCTGTGTCCAAATCTTTTAAGAATATTGTTACAGATTTCAGGAAGAGAAGCCAGGACTCTCATTTAACTGGAAATGACAACAATGAACTCACAATTTTAGTACCTCTATTTTCCTTTCTTTTCAAAAGCACGTGCCTGACTTCAGATGTGCTGAGAAATCACTTAGCATACTAAGGTGCAGATAGCTCACTGAAGTCGCTGTTCCTCAGCTGCTGTCAATGGACCACGTTGTTTGATGATCTGTCCAATAGATATGAGCACAGCTGGAAAAAAAAAAACCTAATCAAACTCAGGGCAAGCAAGCAGACTGGAGTCCTGTTCTCCTGCATGACTATACAAAGGGTTTTGCATTTGTTAATTTCTTTAATAGAAGCTCCAAATATATATTCTGAACCATTTTCTTTGTATTGTACATTGGAAGCTTCAGCTATTTCCTGGAAGCATCCACCATAAGCTGAGCCTAAAAGTTACTTCCAGAGATGGCTGGTGTATTTTGGACTTGCTCCTTGTTCCTTAGGGCAGAAAAAACAGGGGAACATATTTCCAGGAAGATCAACCGCCATTAGCGCATTCGAGATTCTTTCCTGCCGACGTTGTGCCTGCACTTCTGTGACTGCTGTTTTTAAGTTATCATCTTTAATGAACTTTAGATCAAGCCTCAGAAAAGATTTTGTTCAAACTTATATATACCATTTCAGAAATGGATGATACGTTTAGTCTTGACATACTAGAAGTGCCCTCCTGCTTCCATTTTCTTATTCTATTTTCCCAGGTTTCCCTCTCCTCAGAGCACTGCTGCAGTAGTGGGCACCATCTTAACCTTCATTTGACCATCACTTCTCCAATGGCCTCAGCATTGAGGAAGGATAATCTTGCAACCCAAGAAATTGAGCAAGACAGAAAGAGAGAACACCATTAGCCAGAAAGCACACTTCCGTTTTGTGCTGGTAGGAAGAAAGAGGAGCATATGCAGTCAGTATAACCTCTCGTAAGACAATGTTAGCCCTTCAAAGTACCATTAAAATGAATCTAAGTGAACAAAAAATACTTGTACTGACTCAGCACTTTATGCCATGCTACCACTGAATTTTTGATCTTTAATCAATCACTCTAGAATCAGCCTAGCCCACAGACCTACAGTTTGAAAATCACGTTCATTAATATAGAGGTATATAGGCCAAAGAACCATTTTCTCACTACAGTCAAGGATCTTCATTCACATTATTTCTAAAGCTACTGCATTTCCCCTTTCTCATCGAGGTTACAGAGAAAACTTAATCCAGCTCCTTCCTTTGTTGCTTTCATAGTTTTATAGCTTTTATAGTCTTTTTTTTTTTAATGTCAGTGAACATAACTCATCTGCATTCTCATTAGATTTGTGTCTAGCACAAGTAGGCTGTGCTAGCATGCCAATTTGTCCTCAGTTCTTCTCTGTTGGAGGCACATATTTAGAAGAGTCTAAGTCAGAATATGAGAGCATAGTGTTGCCCATGCTGCTCAGTTCCTTTTTTAACACTGCAGAACAGAGACCCAGAGCATGCCATGACTAGATACAGCACAACACCTCCCTTAGCACAACTCCAGGCAGGCAACCCCAGAAGATGCTGTAGTTAGCTGGCTGACCAGCCGTATCTAATCCTATGCCCTCCATGACTGAGGCATCACTAAAGTCTCAGCACCTGCCCTTAGCACTTTGCCTTCTTTTACCCTGAAGGATTCCTCAGCACAACTTGTCTCCTCAGAAGAAGGAAACCAGGGCTTTTCATCTCAAGGTACCAGCAACACTCAGGTACTCCCCTTTCCCACCCCAAATGAATAAACTGAAACAAATTCCCCCCTCCACATCCTCAGGCTTTTAATCTACCTGGATTATTTTAGATTATTTTCTCCCCTTTTCTCAAAACAGAACCTCACACCTTTTTCTAGAATGCAGAATAAACTCAATCCCCCTACATCCACTGCAAAATCAATTCCACAGGCAGCTCAGCCTTTTTATCTGCAGCTGAACTCACTAGCTTAGTTACCTCACTAGAACCCAGGTGGAGCCATGAGAACTAATTGAGCAGGCTCCTATTAACTATTTTTCTGCTATGGGAGATTTCTGCACTCCACCACAGTGTCATTTTGAAGAAGTCTATGCAAGAACCTCTCTCTTTCCCTGATTCATTCATTGCAGGAGACCGATAACGCTTACCAAGTAAACTATTATTTAAGATTTCATTTCTCCTCCTTGTTCAGCGTTTGCATAGTACGTTATTTAAATCTTACTTTGAGGATTGAATTTTATATTTCCTTGTGTGACTTTTTGCAGTGTTCAGGATTCACAGAATCACAGAATGGTTGATGTTGGAAGGGACCTCTGCAGATCATCTAGTCACAAGATTCTGAATGTTTCACAAAAGTTTGGTAATGTTTCACCTCAACATCCTGTGAGCTGAGATCAGTGGGAGAAACATCTCCATTTTGAAGTCGGCGGGCTGAATTTGAGGAAAATAGAACACCCACAAATGCTACAGTGCTTAATTTGGGATTTGGTTAGGTGCCTATTTCTTGCAACCTAGTATTTCCAGAGCACTTAGCATTCCCTGTTAACACATTCAAAGCACGCATCTCATGATGTCAGTAGTTATGAATCCTCAGCTTTTCTACAAATCAGACCAGAGGGCATCCAGGAAATGAAGAACACACAATTAATGACTGCCTGTGAATGTTCGACATAAGTGATATCCCTTGTATTAGAGGGGAACTCCATGGTAGAGGTAGGAAAGGAATGCACTTCTCCAGAGCAGTGTTAAATTTGCTTTTACCATCAGATGACACTTGTCTTCCTATCATTTCTTATCTTATTTACCACATACCCTGCAGCTATGAGACACAGGCCTTATAAATTCAAGTCTGATTCACTATGCAGTCATTCAGTCAGTGTATTGCAAAGAAGGTGCAACATAGGTGAGAATAAGTCAGGAGTCCTGTGAATAGTAGTCATTACACATGGTAACAAGCTTTGTATGCACCTTGTACTGAGATTGTAGAGACAACTTAAATTCTTGCATGTTCTCTCATACAAAGATTATAATAGTTCTTTAAATGATATTTATTTGTGTATATATTTGTGATTTCTTATGTTTTTGAGGCAAACTGAAGTTATAAAGAAAACCTGTTTTGTACTTGTTCATACAGTTCCGCAGCAGGACTTCTCTTGATCACTTTTGCTAATAGAGTGCCTGATAGTAAGTTGTTAACAACCATGAATCTGTAATAAAGGAGTTTATTAAAAATCTAATTTGCCAGTGAACATCACGTTCATTTGCTAGCAGTGGAGGAATGGTCAGTCCCAGAAATATTTGATTCTGTTCTAAGATCTGGAAATGTTTTCCTCCTATTTCTTCCCAAATTTGCTTCTTGAGAACATATTCCTCAGCAGTCCAGTATTCAGAGAATTTACGTGACAAAGGCTCTGCAAATTCTGTAGGAACTGACATTTTGCAGAAGTTTACAGCTTTCTCAAATGTGGGTGGGTTCCCATACCTGACAAAACAGATCAAGCTGGAAAATTTCAAATCCTGCTTCACGTATAGCTTCTCAGTGACATGTTTTTTAATAATTTCTAAGATGAAAAAGATTTTGTTTTTCCCCAACATTAGTCGAAATAGCTGAATTATATTAGCGAAAGCTTTCTAAATTGAGCTTTTGCCATATATCAGAAGTGGCAAATTTTAGTTGTTTATAACTAAATCATATGCTACCATTTAGAGAGTAACAACCGTAAAGTGATGTAGTTATAAATAACTAAACATTGGATTTTAGAAAGATTGCTAACTGCAATACCAAGCAGTCATATAAGAGCCCCCTACAATCTGCAAGAGTGTTGCTTGGACGTTTTCTAGAAATTTTGGCCTCAGTTCTAACTAAATGGCAACTGACTTACGTGCCATAAAAATTCATAAGACGTGGAACACAGCAAATGAATCCTTTGCAAGTGAACTGTAATTATGAATATTTGTATGTGGTGAAGAAACTAACCATGTAAATGATGACAGCTAATTATATACAGCTCTCCTGGGTATTAGTATCACTCTCCCTGTCAGCAGACTCCTCTTTTAAGGGTTTTTCTTCTTCGTATAGGCTACTACTTCTGCACACTCCTTAAGGGAATTATGCTGTTACCTTTGCACTGGTTAAAGGAAAACTAAATGTTTTTATCACAGAAATCCTTAGTGTAATCTAACTAATTTCTCCGTTATTGTGCTAATAAGTCAAATCCGGCTCTTCTTCTTACCGGTGTCAAGCCAGACTAATTCCACTGATTTCAATGAAGCTGCTATGGATTTACACATGCAAAGCTGTCAGCAGATATTTGGCTGCTGGTTTTAGTCCCCTGGGAGAGCTGGAGATTACAGTCTGCAGAGGAAACAGTGAATAATATTGGTTCGGATCAAGGCCTCCCCTGGGAGGAAAAAAAAAAAAGAAGAAATGTGGGTAAAATTTGAGTAAAACCCTTCAAACTTTTCCTGGAGGAATTACCTCCATGGAGGTGAGATGTGTATCTGGTGAGGGAACAACTGGGAAGGAGAGCCATGCAGGGATGAAGACCGCCTCTTCACAAAAATCTTGCACATGCAAGTGGTTCTGACAAAATTAGTATTTCAGACTATGCTAAAAAAAATCTCTCGGGTCATTAGCTGTAGGTCACCATAGCAGTTTTGATATCCTTACTTCCTGTTCATTTGGAGCGCTATCATTTTCCAGAGCTGACCTCAGTGTCTGTACAGAGACCTTTTTCTAGATTCTCAGTTGCAGGTACGCAGAGGGGTCTGCACTCTCTGGGATTACAGGAGGAACAGAGGTAGAACATGGTGCATGACTTGCATGTAGATTTGCTGGAGCTTCAAGGGTGAAGCCTGAGATTATGCTCACTCTCTCCACTCAGCCCTCATCCGCTTGAATTTCTGGAACCGCACTCAAAGATGGAGATGTGGACATGACTTAACTAGCAAATATTCTCTGTGGCTATAGCACCCCTTCTATATCAATCCTGGTAGGCACTTCCCTCTCATCGTTGTTTTGTAACCCAAGATGAAATAGATCTGCAATGAAGCATTTGCTAAACCATCAAAAGAGGAAACACACCAGAGATACAGTGTGTGGTTCAGTCCTTTATGTGACTCTGAACCTTGTGGTGTTGCTACAACAATCACGTATTTGACCTGGCTGTGGCTAGTACCTGACTGATTACATAATGATTGAATGTATATGAATGTACGCAAATAAATGTCCAGCCGTTCCCCCCTGGAGGCCACGCAACTTTGGTGATCACTTGTCAGAGACCTGACACAGCTAGTAGAGCTTCTGCTTCTCAGTGTTTCTCAAACTTCTCCCTTGAGCCCCACAGGGCCAGCTGGAGGACCCAAACACGTTGTCTTATTCTTGACAGAAAGGCAAAAATATATCTACCGTTTCTAACAAACCTTAATAGTTAAAACGCAGTAAAAAGCCTTGCATATCTTCAACCAGAAACTTAACTGGTTCAGTATTTCTGCTACTGTAGTGTCAGTGATCTAACTTCGTTTTCTTCCCGACTGCCCACTGCTGAGCTGCCTGGGCAGCCCATTCTCTTCTTATGTGCAGGATAAAAACCTCCCTCAAATGTGGTTTTATTCAGAACTTCCTCTTGCTTCTTTCATTCCCTAGAAGACAACTCTGGTGACACAGTTCTTCCATTTGCTCTAATATATTTTGTCTTCCTTGTTAGGATTTTTCTCCTCCCCATTTAATACCTTGAAACCCCAGCCACAAAGTCAGTTCAGACAAAACACTCACAGTCTATTTAATAGTTAGGGAGGAGAAAACTGGAGCTGTTTTTAGTGTCACAACAGAGTGTTTTTAGAGCATTACAATGCTTTATAAAGCACCTATTCACTGCTGAAAGACCTACTCATGCTCTCAGTCTTTGGCTTGTTTGGAATCCTTGTCGAGACTTCCCATGTAACAGTGCAGATGACAGACATGACATTCAGACTGCTTTGTCTGAACCACTATTACCCACCCTCCTTTAGTGAGTCTCAGGAGCTCATGTACACTTTGGAAGATACTGTAGGAATATGACATCTCTCAGACTGAAAGCATACACCAAAACTTGATAGCATTTCCTCAGTGACCTTAAGCTGGTATAAGTGTGATCTACTGCTGAAATGGACAGTCCTGTCCTATCTTCCTCCACTCAGCTGCATTTCCTGCCTCCTTACCTGTGCTGGCATTAGTGGTCACGCTACTCTGAACAAAGGAGCAAACTAGCTGATTTTTTTCCAGGTTGATTTACAGTCATAATCTCGCTTCCCACGTGGTTGCGCAAACTCTAGTGCCAGTAAAAGGGAAAAGGCAGCTAGGATAGGCCAGATGAAAAGTGGATGATAAGAGTCCCCTTTCATTGGCAACCAGCCCTTTTTCTGGATTAAAATGACAATGGAACTACACCTGTACGTTTACTGCATTTTCACATTACATAGATATTTGAGCCCCTTCTCTTCCCAGTGTCCATTTGTTCCTTCAGTTTAAGATTATTGTCTTAGAGCATGTGAGAGCAGGAATATGTGAACCCCCCACTGCTACCAAGTGAGATTTCAGGAATATTTGGCCAGAATGTCATGTCCCTCAGTTTCCTCTTTGTATAGGAGGGATGACAACATCTCATGCTTCCTATTGTGGTGCTGTCGTCTTGGTAATCTCAGACTTTGTGCGTGCGATGTAGTGCAACTTGTTAAAACACCGTCCTGATTAAGTAATTATTAGCCTCAGAAACTCCTTCTTTTCATGCACCACATATGTTCTTACCTCACCCCCCTCCCCCGTCCCCATTTTTCATAGCAGATTATCTCATTAAGCAGCCATCAGTCCTGTGAGTCCTAAGATGTTTGCCAAGGTCACCCAGGTATTTTTTAGCAGAGTCAGGAGTAGTCCCCCATGTCCCAATTCCCAGCCCTGTGCTCTGGCTACAGTTTTATTGGAGTGATTTGTACACATACACATATACATATGAACAAATTGTGTATCTTGAAAAATGAATGCAACTAGTTTTGTTCCATGGCAAGACATAAAAGTAGCATGATTTACAGGCTATAACTTCATGGTTTATTTTCAGTCTACACATGGAGAAGGCAAACATTTAAACAGAAGAACATTATACTTACTTTAATGTGCATATTTATGCAAGTAACCTATTTAAGCTGAAAAGAAATATTAAAATGAGGATTTCTTCTCCTTCTTATCTGAAACAGTAGTAAGGGTATCTTTTTTTTTTAAATTATTATTCTTTTTAATAAAGAAGGACATCTAGTAATCTCAGGGGAAGTAAATCAGCATTTTTTTTCTAGCACCACTGGAGTTACACCAGATTACATTGGCTCAAATACACCCAGAATTTTAATGTAGCGGTGTCCCTTTAGGATCTGTTAAAAAAAAAAATTAAAGATGATTTAAAGAAAGGCATTAATCCTAGACTTCAGGATATAATAGACATTTAGAGAAGGTAAGAAAATGTATTTACAATTGAAGGAAATCTGAAAATGGCAGGAGCTGAAATTCTAATATGTAATAAATATTAGGAAGAGAGATGTATGATTCTTGCAGTAAAAGCTTTGTTTTCTGAATTGTGATATCTCAGATTAATTTCCTTTGATGTCTGCATCTTTTTTTGTTTTCTGGGAAAGAAGATTTGTTGGCTCTGTGGCATTCACTGCAAACACAGGTGTCTTGGAAGAGCTGCAGGTGTTCACCCTCCTCTGCTTATTCTAGTCCCTATGGGGATGGGGGGAGGGAGGGGAACTTGCCTCACCAGAAAAATATTCTCTGCATGACCTTGAAAATAATGTCTAAAGCTCTGAAGCATGTGATTATACATCGGCACGTGAGCAGTACTTGGCCAATATATGACCTAAACGTGTTTTTTAAGTACGGACACTGGCCTTTTCCTTGTGTGCGTGTGTGTGCGTGTGTGTGTGCGTGTGTGTGTATTTGTTATGGGTTTTATTTTGCTTCTGATAAAAGAAGGATGCGCACATGTCTCAGTAGTCGCTGATATCTCACTTCTCTAATCAGTGAAGATTTCCTGTACCTGCTCATTCCTTGGATATTACAGAAGAACCTAATAGAAGATGAGACTTGGAAACTTGGCCTCTCTTCTACTTCCTTTGCCCTCCCTTGACATATCCTTATTTTGCCTTGATGTCCCTGTACAGACAGAAAAGGAAACTGCACGAAAGATGAAAAAAACTCCCTTCCTCTTCTCCATTCATCAAAGTCCCTTGGTCAAGTAGAATCAGAATAGACAGTTCACCCACTAAAGCATTAAATTAGAGTGATTGCAAAGCCCAGAAGAAGGCTAACCCATGAAGGTGTGACAAGACTCCAGTTGATGCAGCAGGAGACGAAATTCATCTTATTCTTCTAGTGTCTCGCTGGCCCATTTTCCTCTTAGGCACTAGGTCTTCCTTTGAGCACTTGATGATTCAAACGGGGAGGTAGGTGCTAGGTACCCGAGAGGCAGGGCAGCGGAGACTTGGGGAGCTCGTGGGATAGAGACACCACGGAGAGCGTTGCGCATCCAGGGGCAGAAGGAGGAAGCTTCCTTTCAGAGCGTTGCTAATGACCTGCGGAAGAGCTGCACAGCAGTCATTTCACAGATACGATGGCAGGTCACTGCGACAGATGTTCCCAACATATGTGGAGAATTAATTACCCACTAGTAAACAAAATCTGTGATGCGGAGAGTCATTTTGTCCAAATTTCTTTCGATTTTGCTGTTATTAGGAGCTTAATTTTTCTTGATCAGCCAGACCCTCTTGAATTAAAGTGTTCCTTAATGGGCTGTACTGAACATTTTCTGAAGTGAAGTGCTGAGGGAAAGTGGCAAGGGGGGGGTCAGGGGAGATGAGTTTAGCTGGAAGAGTTGATTGTGAAGCTGTACCACAGTGAGTGATTAGTCAATTATTTGATTAAAAGGTTGGATGCCAGTCATATGTTTTTTTAGAAAAAAAAATCTAATTGTTAACTTCCATTCAACATCATTTATGCTTAATTTAAGAACATACAGTAGCACGGCTGGATCTTCTGGGGAAAGGATAATATTTTGAGAGAAAGAGCTTTTGAAAAAAGGTTTTATTTTCCTTTTCTGTCAATATTCTGAATGTGTTAATGTCTAGGGGCCATATTGTGCCATTGATTTTTAAGCAGAACTCCCCATTTAAATCAATGGCAAAATCTGCTTTAAAAAAATCAATGGCATGATATGGCTGCAGGACATTAGAATTAAATTCTTATATTCATGACCCAGATAACAAACCAGGAGGCCATAAATCGCCTGCTGTTTCTTAAAACTCCTTTGGTGCATCAGTACTTGTAAACTAAACAATGCATGGAGATGAACATCCTCTAAGAGAAGGATATTGAAGATCAAAATATTTAGCTATTTTTGGTTCACTGTACTTTCACAAATTCTCTCCAGTGTTTCAGTTCTTGACACAATGCTTTAGATTTGAGCTCACCTCTCTCTTTTGATCCCACATATCATCTTCTGCAAAAGGTAAATTGAAATCACTGTCTTGCTGCCTGTTCTAAACTACTTAATGTTCCATTGTCCTCCACAATCATTTTTAATTTCTTCAGGTCTATCAAAGTTTATAGTACTGGTTTTCCAAATGGAGATGATGGAGGAGATCACTCTGACACCCTGGAACCTGTATACTTTGTAAAATTTTGGACCTAGAAACAAAATCTGTAGTTTAGCTACATTTCTTATTATAATCTGCAAAATGAAGGTTCATCACATTATCATGGTCATATGAACAAAAATAATTTTTTATTAGGGCAGTGAAATCCCTTCCTTTTGGCATGCAGCCTTGATACATGGTTTCTTAGCACCAGTTATTTCTCAATTTGGAAAGCAAGAAAGATTTCTGAGAGACATGAACAGCTGCTGAGTACCACAAAATGCCCAAATTCCTTAGCTGCACCGCTAATCGTCAGGTGCAGAAGAAGCTGGATTTCCAGGGACCCTTGCATAGTAAAGGAGAAAAGTAAGATTGCCAGAAATTTTCCAGAGTAGAATAAATATTCAAGTGAAATTAAGGGGAAGTAACATCATTATCCAGAAGGAGTAAAGGGTGACTGAAGTGCAGATCTATTATCGATTCTGATGTGAATTTCAGTTTTACTTAGGTAAGTCACTTAGCCTATCTCTGACTATTCTCCTTTATCAATGATGTTTTTCTGTATAAAAAATAATACTTTTTTACCTCACTGCTGTTTGCAAAGGACTTGGAGAACTTAGGATAGAATGCCTCATAGAAATCTAAATCATGTTTATCACCTAATTCAAAATAATTAACACAAATCAGGTAAATTGCACCCACATTCTGCCCCTAAAGTAGCACTTGTATACATGCACATTATTCAGATGGGAATATGCTTTCATTTGAATATGAATAGATACTAATGATGATTAAGAAGTTATTTTCCCAAAAGTTGATCTTTGCCCCAGTGTTAGATTGAAGTTTAAGTCCTGTATTGTCAGTACACTGCTGTATACACAAACCTGCACAAACACATCTCTTCATTAGGAGCTAGGTGACACATAAAAAGGCATGGACTGAAGGCCTGGTGCTGTAGATAAGCCTATAACGAAGTGAAAAGTAAAGACCTACCCCATAGGGTAGAGGTGACAGCTCCGTTTAGCAGAGCTCACTAACACACTGGACCAGTTATTCTGCTGACACAGTCACTCCAAGTAACTCAAGTGCTCCTTCACACCCTCGCTGCCATCATTTGAATCAGGACACGTGGGACAGAGTAGATCAAGGGGAGATAAACTGAGACAACTAATAGAGTGAAGAGATTAGTTTAGCAGTGAATTTCCCTTCTTTACAGAACAAGATTTCAGCTGATCATTGCTTTCGCACAGAACACAGTTAAAATATAGTCCAAGTGAGTAAATCAGGTAGTGTTTGTGTCTGAAACTAATAGTCGGAGATTGATGAATTCCACCACTCCTCAGGTTGAGATAATATGGAAATGCAGCAACTCTTTTACTTCACGTCATTCCCATATTTTAATAGATTTTACATGTGAAAGTACATGAAGCATCTATGAAGGACTATCAGTTCAGAATGACACGGCAGTGGATTCTGTACTCTGCTTGCTCGTCTTGGATCAAAGGCTTCATATGACACGCAGAAAACATATTCAGCAGCAGGCAGATGGTACAAGTCATAAAAACACTTTGTTATGTCAGTGATGAAGAAGGAAAACACCATAACTAGAACAGGTCTACTTTTTTATTTCATTTCTTACCCTACTTATTAATTTTCTATTTTCTGCAGAGCTGACCCATCACAGAAGACATAGAACTCCCTGAATAAAGGTACATGATATTTAAGCTCAATTCTTACTAGCTTTCTGAGACCAGTATCCATACACCGACAGCTGACTTTTGTTCAGGTAAAAACTCCCTATGTTACATGTTTCCCTTTCTTCAGTATGCTCCCTTAACAGAAGAGCTAAAGTCCAGCTACGAAGAGAGCTGTGCTGAGAGTAGCTGAGAAATCTATTTTTTCTTTGAAAGTGCACTTACGTGTGTTTGTATGCCTGCAAAATCTTTTGTTCTTAAAAGAAACCAACGGTACCTACATTTTGATGTGAAAAATGATTAAATAATTAAAGTGAAAGTACACATACATACAAACAGTGGGTATAATTTATATTTACATGTGCCATTTATATTTATATGAGCCCAGAAGACTAGTGGGGTGAGCAAGGTCTACTCACCTGACTAAAGGTTATAGGTATGATCTGCTAATAATCTATTTGATCTGAAATGCAAAGTGACCAAGTGATCATGAGAGAATCATGAGATTTTATTTTCAATAAAATACAATGTATGTGCTTTCATAGCTACGACTTCCCTTCCTATCTTCCATATTTTTAACAAAGAAATAATTAACACGTATAAAATGTCATTGTTTATAGAATACTGTTTGGATCAATAAGAGCTCAGAAGTTACCAGACACCGGCATTAAGGCTGCCTGTAAAACCTCAATTCAGCCCCTGTAAGTCTTTCCTCATGATAAAGTATTTTACTGTATGACTGTTTATTTTTTCAACCTGTGTTCTGCCTTATTAGGCATATGGTGAATAAAGGTTCCAGAATTTATAGTCACCTCATAAGCATATAATTCATATTTAATCTAGAATTATATTTCTAAAAGGTGATCGCACTAATGAAATCCTGTTTCTGTAGATATCTGTATTTGAAATGACACAGGCAACCTAGGCAAGATGACATCCAATATACAGTTATCAAATAATTCTTAAAGTATGGATTTCAGAGTTATCTCTGTTAAAATCATTGTATACCGGAATAAAGTTTGTCCACAATTAATTATCTTTTTCCAGAGTATATCTCCACTGTAGCATTTTATCATGACTCCATTATTCAAAACGCCATCGAATAATATTAATATGCTTCACTGCATAGTTCCTAATATTTGCTTATTGTCTGTGAATACATAAAGAAATCAAATGTTAGGCAGATATAACAGCAAACTATTTCAAATGCTTCGGGCAAAGCAATGAGGACTTATGGACCATAGAGATGAATGTTCTTACTCACATTCAGCTTCCTTTGAATTCTTAGAAATGCCTATGATATCAGACTCACTGTTCAACAGACAGCAGTATAGAGTTTATCTGCTTTAATTTATTATTCCTAGCAACAAATGATTAAACCAATTCTCTGATTAATCAAAACTGTGCTTTGTAACCATCTATGTGAGATCAGAATCTTTGATTACTCTGCATGGGCTGCAGACATATAAAGAACAAGACAGAAAAACTCATTTTATAAAAAATATTTAACAAATAAAATCTAACCCTCATTCAGAGTTAGCATCACTGTGAAGTATCAGTTATTCCACAATTGCACACTTGAAGATTTTTGCTACTCTCTTTGAAGTACGTTACTAGCCACACAGAAACTTGACTTAAAATGACCACTAGTCCTCATCAGTCTGGCTGTTTCTATGATCCTGAGAACACATAGACAGACGACATCCTCACAAGGTTACAGCTATGACAGACGGAAACAGAGATGCCAAAAGAAGTGGAAGTGTGGATAGTCTTTCTTCCAGTACTTTGTTTGGAGACAGCTGATTGCACCAACTATCTGCAGTCTCAGAGTGTCATTATAGAGACTAAATTTTAGCTGGGACATGGCAGATCACCCAGTCGCTTTCCCTGTACACGCACAGACAGCTATCTGTCTGCAAGTGGAGGGATACTACCTGCCTCCTGTTCCCATTGATCAAGTGGTACTATCTAAAAAAGCAAGATCCACAGTGAGATTTCACCTGGGCTCTGCAGGATAAATTTGAAATGACTACAGGGTTAAGGATCCTTGCAAAATGCCTGGATGAAAGGCTTCCTACTGCCATGTACATCACTTTTGGCATATTCTGACCCCCAAAACTTGTGCAAAGAGTTAGGAGAGCCTTTCCATAAAGAATGAATACACTGAGGTCTTTGCACTGCCCACCACCCCCGTGAGCAGTGGGCCTGATTCTGAACATATGAGACTTGTCCAGCAAGCCATAAATTCAGGTATGTTGAGATCTAGCATAATACTAAGGGCTAGTAAAGTTTTTTGCTCATTTCTGGTCATTCCAGATCTGGAGGATAATGCATTCCTACCATCTGAGATAATGATCTCCCTCTTCTATAACCATCACTCAAAAGCAAAGACACTGGTCTGGGCACAATCCATTCCTGAAATGATTCTCTAATAGTTTTTAACCACTTCACTTAATCCTATAGCATAAGACGTGATATTTATTAGGCAGCACTCCAGAAGCCTTGAACATTTTTCCTCTCCACTTACTTCCAACATATAACTATAGAAAGATAAAAGAGCAAAAAACAAGGAAAATAGAATAGGACAACTGTCTTACTCTCTTAATCATATGATTTGCATAGGACCTGCAAATTCCTTTGCCCAGTGTGACCAGCTACCATCTTCCATTTACTATAACAGTATTATAATCAGCATAGTCAGCTCCACACTCCCAGTTTCATCAGGAAAAATATCATTACCTCAGTGTCTCACTGAAAGGGTATCATTTACTACCTTTCTGAAATGCAGGCTGCTATAGCTATGAATCATTGAATTCACGCAAAACATGTGAAACTCAGCATTTAATTGCCAAATGAGTAAGAACATTTGGCAGACCCAGTTTACTCCATTAAGCTAGCAGTGGAAGTTCAGAAATTATAGATTTTCAACCAAGTGGGATGGAAGTTATAAAGTGAGGTCCTCAGTGCACAGGAATGAATGCTAGCGCTTACTGAATTGACCGATCCATTATAAAACGATGCATTAACATACAAGGTCTATTGTTATATTTCTACTCCACTCAACGAAAACCCATTAGGACTGTGTTTATGATACACAGATTTGTTTGAATATTTTCACAGTTGTTATTAGTTACATAGTGGTCTCCTTCAGTGGTAGTGAGGAGAGCTGTAATGGATTACATATCTAGGATAGTAGTTACGATATGTGTGTATCTACTGATCTACATGAAGAATGGTCACTGGATTCCCGTACTTAGTGGTTATTATTTTCAGTGATAATTTTGACAGAGGCAGTCAGCTATAAATGGGGCCTAAAAATTTATTTGAAAATATACCTAGCATAACCAGATCCTTACGTGTGATCCTTTTAGTGTACAGGGAAAGCGACTGAGTGACCTGCCATGTCCCAGCTAAAATTTAGTCTCTATAATGACACTCTGAGACTGCAGATAGTTGGTGCAATCAGCTGTCTCCAAACAAAGTACTGGAAGAAAGACTATCCGCACCGCCAGTGTTAAGAGAAGTGCAGGTGTTTGAGTTGTGACTTGTTGAGGAATAAGCTAGATTGAGAGTAAGAGGTCTCATGTACCGCTTATAAAAGGGAAAAGGTATTTCACTGCATCAGTTGAAAAGTACTGCTGCTGCTGCAACTGTTACTTCTTTAGCTAGCTACTGTACAATTATTCTACATGAAAAATATGCAACTATATCATAATGCACTTGAATCAAAGCACTATTCCTACCAAAAAGGATAGCTTTTAGAATATTACTGTATAATATTCCTATATAAGGTTAAGCTATTAAACCATCATCAAAATTCTAGCCCATACTGCAGTATTACTGTAAGAAATAATTCTTGAAGAATCTCTTAAGTAATTCTATAAAGAAATTATAGGCAGAAGAGATTCTTTCTTTTCTTTCCAGTACAAGATCATTCTTTACAATACTTGACCGATGACATTGTCTAGTCACATTTAAAATGGTACAAGAAGAAGTTATTCAGTCAAACACTCAGCTTGGTTGTCTGGAAGCCTTACTCCCAAATTTAACTTTCAGCTGTCTGTGTCTTCAGGTTGTTCTTCTATGGAAGCAGCCCTAGTTTTTCTAATTTCTCTTAGTTCTATGTGTTTAAAGCCGACAAGTTATATACATATGGCTCTTACTTTCTACTTTTAGTTATCTTAAATTGTACTAACTTACTCTTTTTAATTTGCTATAGTTGATAAAAGCTTTATTACAAACAGAACCACAAAGAACCTTGATGTGACAAACTCTGAGGGAACTAATCAGGAATGGCTGTTGTTCCTGCTAATATTAAAAAAAAAAAAAAAAAATCTTCAGCTACCTGAAAGAATGAAATCATTTATAGAACAAGTTACCTAATGGTGCTACAGTTTTCTAATTAGTCACAGGTTCAAATGATACCAGTATTGGTTTATGCTTCAGGGCATGAACAGCACTGAATTAACTGAATAAACTTATTATAAACTGGTAATTAATGATAATTATAAAATGGGAAGAAGAAGAGTGACATGATTGGCTAATAAGAGTGGCAAGTGTTGAAATGAATACAATATAATTTCCTGCTCAGTACATGTTAGCCTTGTAACTAAATTAACATAAGTAATTTTAAAGCATTTTAGAAGAAAACTTTATAACTGCAGTGAGGCATTCCGGCATATTAGTTCATGCCTAGTTGCATTGATGGTAATCAGCTGGTATTAGTTTATGCTTGATGTGTTAGTTTATTGCCAATAAATCTAGATGAGAATGAATATACACAAATTTGTGTTTTAGGCATAAATATTCTTTTTGTCATATTTTACAAATTTTAAAATTTCAGTTTTGCAAATATTGACAGATCTTCTGAGCTAGTAATCAGAGAGAAGAGAAAACTATCAAAATGATGAAGGTCATTAGCTAAGGGCCACGGCTCCTCTAACCAAAGCTGGAGAAGCACAGTACTGCCAAATCCTTCCAGAAAAATAACAAAATGGACCCTGAAGACAGCTCTGCTACTTGACTGAGTTTAGAATGAACAGAAAAGCAGAATAAGGTTTGTGTAGATCAGGTTTTAGACTAGGTATCTCAAACCATGCTTATAAAGCTGTGGGTTTCAAGTACCAAGAACACATATTTAATGAACTGTAAATGACTTATTTGAACATGCTGTTGAGAAGTATTAAGAGATCATTAACTTACTGCTGACCAGCCACGTAAGGTGAGTAGGAGAGAGAGCTTAGCTTACTGGGTCACTGCGCAGTACTCATAATAGCGCTTTTTTTCTTTTGTACCTCATTGCAACACTGCATCATTGATTATGGGTTCAAGTTCCACTGTATTGCTCAAGTCGCACCTATCTTTCTATATAAAATGAAGACCTAGTAAGGTAACTTATATGCGTATAATCTCACTCTTCTATTGCACTTCCCTGGTCCATAGCCTTTCAGGTAGAGTCAAGCAAGAGTCAGAACACTTTCAGTGCTGAAAGATACAGCTTCTTTGTGCCAAAAACATGTTATCAATTTGTACCAATTTCAGACGTTTGCTACTGCCAAAACCTAAAAATGAATAAAAAGCTCTCCTTAAAACAAACAGAAAAAGTATCCCACTTCAATATTCTCTGAATCAACAACAGATGTTTGAAAGTGCACCATTTCTTTTCATTGCTTTCAATTTAAAAGGCTTTTTTCAGTTTGAAACAATAGAAATAAATTTCCCTTTATTTCCTCCAAAATTACAAATTTATATTTACAAAAATTATATATATTAAATATTAAAAAAATAAAAATCAGAAATAAAGTATCAGTAAACATTGACCGGTTTTAGCTTTTTTATTCATAAAAATTATTTTTAGGGGAAATTTCCTCAAACTAGACAATTGTTTACTTGCGTAGTTCTGACAGTCAGATATAGAGAACAACACTTATATGAACAAGAATTGTACTTTGCATCCTTGCTGTATGTAGCATTGCTTCTGTGGTAGCTTTACTATATCCACTGTACACAGGCAGAAGAGAGGCACAGATATTCAAATTATTGTAGTTTTCACTGTTTAACACTCTGACCTCCAAACCTCAATGGAAGTACTGAGAAGTGAGCATACAAAGGTATATGACTTGGCATATATCACATAAGAAGCCTCAGGAAACCTTCTGCCCTCTTCAATCTCTTGCTTCATTCCCCCAAAATTCTGTGGCCTAGTTCCCTGAAAAGAACAAAGGTAACGTTCTTCTCAGAAAGGTGTTTTTCTTTACAACGCCCTGATCCATCTCCAGAGTAGGTTTTTTTATGAACCGAACAAAGAAAATAATTTAATGGAAAAATTCTTGTGCTAAATAGTCATATATTAAAAGACATAATTAAAAGTCAAATTGTAAGAGTAATGTTATTTCTCCTATGTCCTAACTTTTGAGTTCTTTGATTTATCATCTTAATGATCTTCTGGGATGAATTTCTGAATAGCAAGATATTTCATTTTCTTTGTAAGGTATTTAGCAAAGATCTCCTCTTTTTCTCTCTTTGTCTGATGAACTTTTAAGTAAGTCTTATAAATAGGGTCTACAGATGTGTACATGAATGGGGGTAACTCTTTAACTGTTCTGTGCTTTATAGTGTTAGTACATGGGGCTTCTACGAGCACCCAGTTGCGGGTGCGTGGATCACATGCGTACCATTTTAGAGACTGACAACCTGACCTGTATTTTCCAACTAGTTAATCTCTTTAGGGGCTGTCACTGATGCCCTGAAATTGTGATTTTAAAAGAATTCATTGTAAGTAAAAGATATCTAGACAGAGTACCAAGTTGAAAAGTCTTTTTGAAATCCGTTGCAGAAGGAAAGACACTTTGGGGTTGAATAGTGAAAAAAGCAGTACTGAGAATATAGGTCAAGACATTAATATAAATTTGATCACTTCCTTTTTATTCTCCAACATTCCTCACGATAAATCAGATCACCTCCTCACCCCCACACCCCGTGCACACTTCACCCTTCCTGTCCTGATTTCGGATCACCGAATGTAAATCTGTGACAAGGGTATCTATATATAATATTAATGGTGCCGAGGAGTGTTAGTGTGAAGCGTGAGTACTTGCCAAGTAAGGAGTGATCAGAGCAGAGCTGTTCATCCTCTGCAGCATGCTCTACATCATCTGCAGGACAAATGTAACATCATTAGGCAAAAAAAGGCAGCCATTCTGCAAGGAAATGGCTAACTTGGAGGTACCAATCAATCTAACCAAGCGAGGTTCCCTGTGATACTGTCAGAAGCAACAGACAAAACTGATTGCAGTGTAGATCACAGGGTGGTTAAAAAAAAAAAGAAGAAAGAAAAAACAACAACCCCCTCCTCTCCTTCCCATTTCCCCGTCCCTCCCCCCACTAAGATTTACTCCTGTAACCAGTTGCCACTGATCCGAATCCATTTACCAGACAGCCCAGACTTGACTGCTTTATCCTTAAAAGCACAGCAATAAGCAATGATGTTTATCTGTTAATTTAGTAAAGAACATACTAGCTGCTGAACGCAGGGTCCATTAGTATTGTAGGAGGCTTTATTAAATAGTCAATAGACATGAATTGTGAGCTTAAAAAGATTCATTAACTGATTCCTGAAAACAAGTTACAAAAAATAAACAAAAAGTAAGCTAAAGCAGTTCCAGTTACCATCATTATTTACACCTAAATTGCAATTAAATTATTTTCTCAGATAATTACAAGTCTTATTGACTTTTTATCTTGATAAATGTCTGCTTTCAAGTTACAGTTTTCTCCCTACCTAGGACCTAACACACGCATATTGAAGTCAATGGGAATATTTGTCCTGCTGGTAGCGAACAGTGAATCAGACCCTTCGTGACTCTGAAACAAGGCAATAATAATCATCTTTTTGTACGATACACATTCAGCTTTCCTTGCTGGTGAGAGGAAACTAATTGTAACTGTGCAGATTATTTAATATAACATTCCTCCCAAATCATTTATATTGACTAAAATTTATTAATTAGTAAGGAAACAGGAAGGGAGAAGGTTTCACCTTGATTCCCATGCAAGCCTTATTTAAAAAACATTGGAATTTTGATTAATATTCACAGCCTGGAAGTTCTGCTATTTGACCACAATTGCCATGTTTCTTTTAGCAGGAATTTATTTGAAGAATCAGCAAGGGTTAAATCTACCATTTGCTGTTTCTGTTCTTGTATCAAGGTCAGAATGAGCAGGTAGCCCAGTTCACAGTCTGCAGGACTAATAAATCTTTCCAAAGGTCAGCATCTGCAGTCATTATCAACTAATCAGTTTTAATTTGGTTTTTAATATATAAACACTTGGGATCATGTAGCAAACATCACGCATGTTGTTTAAATCTGATTCTTTTTTAAAAACATAGCTTGTTTTAGTCAGTTCATTAATATTTTAAATAAAGGAAATCAATAGGTGCATTAAGGCTGCTTACCTTCAAGTCTATCTTGTTTTCTCAAAATATTAAAGATAACAATAAATAGGTGCACTTTTTCTGGTGAGGCTTGTATTAGAGCTGCTGTTTCTCTTGTGAGATTAATCAGATCAGCTGTGGTATAAGTCAGTACACATTGATTCATTTGAGAGAACTGACTTGATCCAACTGACTTTCAACTATTGCAAATACACAATTTACTATTCAGGCTATTTAAATCTAGCAGATTAAGAAGAGCAATGTAAAACTTCATGGTATAACATTATAAAATATCAAAACACAGGGTTTAGAAAAACTTTTGAGAAACATGCCTTTATATCATAATACTTGAAGAGTTTCACTTTAACTTGTTTTGTGATGAAAAATGTTTCTTTTTCTAGTTATGCTTTCTTCTTAGAGCTAAACCCTAAGAACTCAGTAGAGAGTCACCAAACAACTCATTACAGCCAATAAGAGCACCAGTGTTGAACTAACAAAGGTTATTGGTCTGGTCTGCCACTTCATTACCATATTTGGTACCTAAATCCAAAATTTAGATCTTCAAAAATATCTGCCCAGATGCTAAGGGCCAAGAGGCTCTTATATCTCATGCTCCTCCTTAAATTTCAAGCCTTCTTCCTACTTAAAATAGTTGTGCCTGAATTCGCACAAATCATCTAGGTCTTGAGATCACGTGGGACCAACTGGCCAGCTGACTGGTTGCTGGAGGATGGGTTTAGAAATCCTTGATCCTAGGATGGTTATAGAGTGACTATGAGCATAAACTCTTCTGGCCTCCAGTCTGCTTCCTGTTGTCAGATGGTTGAATTCAAATGAACTTTTCTTTCCTGAAGTAGCTCTTTGGTATTGATGTGGGATAAGATGAACGTGGGTGTTCCTGCATGTTTGAGTCTCAGATGTCCTTACTATCAAGGAGAGTGACTCATCAAGGTGAATTAACAGAGGAACAGCCATGTAACCCACCCTGGTTTGGGTGATGCAGGCTATCTCAGTTGCTAAAAGAGATCAGAGGCAGATTTTTTTTGCTGTTGCTGCAGCAGAGCTTGCACTCCCTAGCATTGTTTCAACTGACGTTACTTTGTGTTGTTTGCTTCCCTGTCTCAGCCTTCATAGCAGTTCTGCAGAGTACGTACATGCCAACTCTCTGAGAGCTGTTTTCTTATATCTGTTTTGCTGCTTTCATGGACACTTCCGGCCTGGACTGTGCAAAGCGAATGTGGCATCCAACTGGAAGAAAGGTTGGGGTTGCTACACGGCATGGCTCTTTTTGTATTTTCTGAAACTGTAGCCTGATCTAAGAATGAACAAATAAAGCACAGCAAACTACTTTTGTAAGCACTATGTGCTCTGGGAGTACAGTGGTTTGCAATGTTGTCCTATTACTATATATTAAAATATAAAATACATATTAAAATTCAATTTTAATATCACATTTATTTTTAGTGCAAAAATAGACATTCAAAATATATTATTTTAGAATATCCTCATATCTTTTAAATAGCATTTTCTTAAACATTATGCTAACATTAATTTGTATTGTGATAAAAAGGACATTGGGTGATCTACCTAAATAATAATTTTTAACGTTTCTAAACTCTTTTCATTCAAAAGCACTTTAAAAACATCATCATTGCAGCATTTTTCAGTGGATTGTACATATTGCAGAAACAGCACCAGCAAGCTAGCACCTCTGAGCTTATGATCTGTTAGGAGCGCAGACCTTCCTGGAACCTTGTGTAAATATCTGTCTAATTAGATGGTGGTTGAGGGACCAGATATGTAGGGCCTGATTCCCCTCCTGTGTAAAATGATGCAGAACAGTTCTTTTTGATTTAAATGAGAAATGAATCAGATTATAGGCTGCAGGATTTCGCCAGATGGTTCACCTATTGTGCGTATTGCAATAGGCCTATTCAGTGGATTCCAGGGATGTTATGGGGAATTTTAGCAGACTGTATATGATCAGGAACTGCTGTATTAATTAATTATTAATTATGTAAAAACTCCAGTTTTGCTTTAATGAGGCTATAATAAGAGAATAATAGGAGTACTGATAAGAATATAATAAAGAGACTACAGGAAGAGCATTACAGTCTCCCAGTTCAGGCCGACATGGAGAACCTACAGTCAATGTCTTGCAGAGAACATTGGAACCTTCAACAGCTAAAGCTTATCAGGACTTGGGTCTGAAAAGCTGGCATCTTCAGCGGCACAAAGTCATTCTGTTCAAACATTATGTCAGCTATGGAGGAAACATATCACCTTATGAGTCTCTGGCACCATTTTCTGGAGCGCTCTGGGATTCTCTCAAAAGTCTCCCTTCTAAATGTTAAACCTCTCAGATTCATGACTTGACAAGTGAAATCAAATGAAATATGCAAGAAAGATGCTAGAGCTCCAAAAAGATGCCAAACATACCTAATTTGTATTATTCACAACTGTGTCACAGTAAAATATACATGTTATTTAGTCATCGTGTGCCATCAACAGGGAGCAGACGAACAGTCACTTCCTAAGACTTAGGAAACTGAGTGTCTATCACATCCAGAGGGAGCTTTAGCTTTGCATGGCAGATTGGATTGGCGTTTTAGATGTCTCAGGGATAAGGATGCAAACCCAGCAACATCTGCTGTTTAAATAATATGTGAATCGATAGACTATTGGAGGAGCTGCACTTGTCACAAAGTCAGGAAATGTAAGGGAACATCCCTGAACTTTCCCATGGCTTTTTTCACGGTGGAAAATTTAATGAAGGAACATATTAAGAAAAGTTAGTTGATATGGAACTGACTTACTATGAAACTGACTCCTTATCTCCTTTTAAAAGATCAGCCAGAAGTTTAAGTGTATTTTATACAGGGAGATATTTCCAAGGTTGATTTTGAATAATTTATTCAGAGGGATGGAGTTCTTTTTTTCAAAGTCATTGAAGGCAGAACACTTACCTGGCTCTGAAGAATTACGAGCAGAGGTTGTAAGGACTCTGGGCCCGATCTTAGTGTCACTGAAAACAATGGGACATTTTCCATTGATTTTGTGGGGGATGGCTCAAGGTCTCTATCCTTTGTATATCTGACCTTTCCCATAATGCTATCCTGCCAATCTGAACTCCCTGCAATGGGAATGAATGAAGCATATTCACTTGAGATCTCAGATGTTGACTAGAAGTAGAGAGAGATCTTCCTCTACTTTTCAGCTGAGAGGCCATATATTTTTTTGTGTTACACTGGTCTGGGCATACGTACAACCACCTGCACTAAAATTCTGCCTGTCCTGTGGAGAGGTCCTACACAGGATAAATACCTTGAACAACAAGGCAAAGGGTTCCCTTTGTGTGGAACGTTAAAGCTCCAGAGGTGCAAGTAGATTGCCACAGTACATCTGTAGTTTGTGCATTTAGGGTCTGAACCAAAGTTTACTCATGTCAGAAGAATGATTCACATTGACCTCAGTTGACTTTGGAGCAACATGCAACGTTCCTTCTGCATGAGGCAATTCATTAAAGGGATGCAACGGCATTAAACTGCATTTCTATTACATCTTCTGATCATTTTTTCTCACAGAAGACTCCTACTAAAGCCATGAAAAGTCTAGTTTTAGAGGGAGTTAGGGAAGTTTGGTGGGAATTTGAAACTTGACTTAGGGCTAAAGAATAAGAAGAGATTTATGGACAAAAGGAAACCAGGAAAGTTCACGAAACTTGCAAGCCTGCCACTCCAGTCCAGCTTTTGTTTGTGAGCTACAACCTAGATCTTATGTATCAGCCATAGCAAGTTGCTTGTGTAAGCTACTCGTGAATATCATTAGTGAAGGCTTCTATCTATTGTCTTTGTTTTTCCACACTGTGGCTGTTTTGATTCTATTTAAGTAGAGTCTTTTCAATTGTTGTATATGACATTATAAGTCACTCCAGTACTTAAACTACTAAAACTATACAACTATACAAGTCCTTGAAAATGAATGCTACATTATGTGTAGGGGTTGTCTTATCACTTACTGTACAGTTTAGAGATAATAAATCTAATTGATTCTCCCTTGTGTTATCTTAACACCAGAGTCCAACACAAACTGTACAGCAATATTTAAATGACCACAACACAAAGTCAACATGATGCCATAGAAAAGAATAGAGCAATATTCTTAATTCTGAAAACCTGTATTGGTAATCAATTGAAATGCAGGAGCAATTGAAGAGCTGTCCAATTTTCAATTGCAGTATAAGTTGGGAAACAATTTGAAAATAATGGCTCATACAAAGAGTTTTTGAAACAGTCAATATGGTCTTCATGTGAAGGACAAATAAAAATTTGGCAGTCTACCCACTGTTCAGTCTTTATGCATTAGACATTATCGGCAGAACTCACCAAAGCAGCCCAACTTAGATCAGTGTGAAATCTTTTAGTGTGACTCCAATGAAAATGTATTTAGTGGGATAGTCATTCTGAAGGCATATTCAGTGAATGTGTACTAGCATTACCTTGAGTATTACTATCAATATACAGTCATTGAAAAGTTGGTTTAGTGAACTGACTCACATTTAAAATGCTTGCTACCTGTAATATGTTTTTACCATATTACTGTGTTGCATGCTATTAAAATCGAGGCTGCAGTTCACTGATGTCTAAATGAATTTTCTTACACACCAGACATTGTGATTTGGAGACAAATGTTTTTATGCCACGTTCCTGTGATAGAAATTAGCATTTCCAAAGTTTGTCTCTTAACCTGAATTAAGACATAAATCTGCCCTCCTCCCTTTTGATCATCTTCAAAAAAAAAAAAAAAAAGGAGCTTTAGACACACAATATTCTAGTCTGGGTTAACTTCCATGGGAACCTCTGCTTACAAGCTAAGTATTTATGGTGTGACATTCTACAGATGGTTGTCTCTGATGTGACCGAAGACTCATTTCACACTTTCGGTTTCTTATTCATTTCCGAAATAGTTCATGGCAGTAAGACAAGAACTCTGCCTTAATAGAAAGATTCCAAAGAAGAGGACCAACACGGCAAGGTGGAGCAGGACTACAAATTCCCTAGAGAGTATTACAGTATTTAATCCCTCTGTATGTTTAACTGATGCTGTCTGTGAAAAGCTGAAAAACTTAATTATAAAGATGAGGTTGTAATCTTTCAAAGCTGGCATTCTGGAATTCCGGCACTTCTGCAATATTCAGCTGTGGTGTAATGAAGGAAACTCCAGAAAATACTGCTCGTTGTTGTTTCAATTGAAAAGAAAAATAAGTAAAAAAAAAAAAAAAAGCTACTGAATTACAAAGAAGCCAAAGTCATATCCTGGACCACAGAAAAACAGTGGAATTATTTTGGATTTGGCAAAATATTAGAGTGACTACAACCTCTGAAATCTATTTTTGGGGATGTTGTGTGGATGCATAAATGACAATTTCTATGTGCGTATACACAGAAAGTGATGCGTGAGTGTGTTTCTTAAAGCACCGGATTAGATGACGACTAGTCAATCATTTCACATTCACTATGTGCAATTTCCTAAGAGTGTATAGATGAATTTGTTTCATATATGATTGTACTACCTTACCTTCATTAGTTTTAAAGAAGTGGTGTTATTTACAGTGCCCTGGACTAATTCTACCTTCTTGGTATTTACATTTACCTTACGGCATTAGCCGAATATTTTTCTTTCTGTTCCATGTGAAATGTGGTGTAATGTTGCCTTAATCTGAAACAAGTGGGTTTACTTGTGTAACGAGGGAGTAAGGGAAGCAGAATTAAGTCTTCAATTCTCTTCTGCTGTGTTTCTATGCCAAAGCTTGTTAATCTGCTCTGTAACAAGAAAAGGTCTTGGCTGATGCAAACAAAATATGTTTTTGATATTCAGAAAGCCTAAGGAGGAAGGTAGGTCTTCTTGCAGGGATGGCTATCTGTATGCTCTGGTATCCCCGAAAAGCAGCGTGGTGCTTCTCGCGGGAGAAATAAAACAGCTGGAGGCTCTGGGTTTAATGCTTCTGGGATCTTCTCAAGGATTTCAACTCCTAACTGAGATGGCAAACAGGCAAAACCTGCTAATCAGTTGTAGTTATGACTGTAGAATGGCTGAATCAAACAAAGCCTTCACCCTACCTGTGCCAAAGTGCCATGTTCAAATTCAGTGAAGAAAACAACATGCTTGTAAACTCATTTTTTGGAAGACACCTCGACAGCTGCATACCTTTTAACCTATGACTAGTGACGTGGACGCTGTGAGGTTGTTCATATGCTTAAAGTCAGCGTGCATTTAAAAGCTTTGCTAATTAATACCACCTATTGGTCTTCTTTGAACCATATTTGCTCTGGCTAATGCACCTTTGGATTCAACAACATGTTTATATCTATGCCGTAAAGCTCTCTTTCCTGCCACTTTTCTGAAAGAGAAACAGCTACTTTATTTTGACCTGGCTTTAAAACTGTATTCATTTACCATGGAAGGTCTAGAAATGCTTTCTTAGCGGATTGCTTATGACATAATTAGCTAGCAATCTGGCATCGAGATAGCATATGCAAGTATTACAGTAACGTAGTAAATTGCAGAAAGGTTAACCAGATGAGATTTGTACCTTTGAAATCTATCTTTACAATGACGACAGTAAGCCTCTTTAAAAATATATATGTATCATACTTTAACATTAATCTTTTAAGCTAAATCTATTTGATTCATTCCACATACTAGAGAAATATTAACAATTTAATTGCTGCCTGACTAAAAAGAATGTCCTGCATGAAATATAAAAACAACAGCCGCTTGACACGTACAGCATGTCTTTTGTTGTACGAGGAGAAGAGAGACCTACACGACCATAAGCCAGTGACGTGTAAAATTAAAAAGGGCTGGTATTTAAAATTCTTCACACAGATAATTACATCATGTCTAAATGAGTAAAGCAACGTCCAAGAACCTTTTAAGGTATTTTTAGCGCTAATTATTTTATCTTCATGCTAGCCCAAAGTACTATAATGAGATCAGATCAATATTAACGCTGAGGGGATGAGACAAGAGAGATGCTCGGGGATAATTCAGCACTGGGGCGTTCTTGCTGTACTGGGAGAAGCAAGTTCGTCATTCCCCCCAGCCTGCAGACTTTGCCCGCGAGGACTGCCTTTTGTGAGCTGCCGTGGCGATCCAAGTGGAGTCACAGCCTTTTATTTTTTAAGGACTAAATAGACTGCTCAATTGCTGCCCTCTCATGTCCTATCTGGCAGTTCGTTTTTCTTTACCCTCCCGTCCTTTTTCTTTGACTGCACAATTTCTAAGGCGAGCTGGAGGGAGAGAGCCGGAAGAACATGTTAGTCCACAGCTGCCTATCAGTTGAGGACAGTGGGTTTGATTAAAGGGGAGCTCCCTCCTGGATTTCACACATCACATCAATCACATTGATCAGCCCCCGGAAAGGCAACATATTGTCTGGGAATAAGCCAAGGAGGGATATCAATTTCACAATAGCACTTATGTCTTTCAGCCAAGGAATGGTTTATTTTTGGCTACTGAAGACTCACTTCGGAGCTCCATTTATGTCCAAAGATTTTCACTATTCACTTGCTATTTTGCTAGCAAGCTGCTGCTAACTTTTACCTTAAATTTGTAGCCCTATATTTGACTTCCACACAGAAAAATCAGCTTTCTGCTTGCTGTCAGTATCCAGTGATGGGACTTGCTATCCGTGCGCCTATGTTATTTCTTTCTTCCACTGTTATTCTCAAATGTAGAGTCTTCAGGAGTGCTTACATTTTTTATGCTTTTCTCTTTCTATAATCTTCAAGTAGTGATCAAGCCCTTAGTGAAAACTACATCTATAAAATCACTGGTTTATTCCTTCATCTAAATGATGCACTGAAATACATTAATTGTTTTGAAATAACATTTATTAATATCATTTGCAGAAGAACTTTGTGAAAGGTATCTTATTTTGCAGTAAAAACATTTGCAGATGTCTACACTTCCTAGTCCCAAATATTCCAGTTTTATGGATACGTGGCTTTGTCAGATAGATAGTTTTTTGACTGATTATCTCCCTCTGTCACTTTAAAGAAATCATTCTTACCTAATGTTTTATGTTACACTCCCAATGAGGTTTCACCTAGTTTGTTGGCATAATGAATCCTACACCCCATGATTAATTACTTGTATTGTATTACTATATTCACCTACATTTACCCTGGCTACTTTCTCAATAATTGCTGCTCTGTAAACGCATTTCAGTATGTGTGTGCAAGAGGGAGAGAGAGAGAGAGAGAGAGAGAGAGAGAGAGAGAGAGAGAGAGAGAGAGAAAAAGGGCTCAGCTAAGCTGTAAACTGCAGTAGAGAATGAGCATTGGAATTAACAGAACGACCTCTTCATCATTAAAAATAAGGATTTGAAACAGAAAGAAAATTGCCAGTAGAGTATTCTTCTCACGTAAAATCCTGATGACTTCACTGGTTTTCTAAAATAATATATATCCTACAAAATACCTTTTAAGGCTAGTTATCATTTAGTACTCAAATTGTTATTCTCCTCTCACTAACACTACTTATTGAATTATTTAGCTAATGACAGGGTGACCACAACAATCTCTAAAAAGGAAGTTGTAGGCTGGCTGACTCTGTGGCATGCTGGAAAGTAATATTTTTAAAAGAGCTATTTTAATATTTTCAGTGATGCAAAGCCTACTGACTCCATAGCCCAGATTTCTACCCTCCTTTCATGTCTGTTAAACAGTCAGAGATTATTTCCATCATTTAACAGAACCATTTAGCTGATTTTGTTTTTCACTAAGGGGGTGGGAGAGAAATTATATAATTAGCTAACACAACATATTACTAAAGTTCACAAAATATCATGTTATGTTTCTTTTAACCGTGTATACATAATGTAATCTCAATATACGATGCTCATATCTTGAAAGAAGTGATACAGAAAATTAGGACACATGCATGTTTTAACTTTTTTCAGGCTCTCTTTACTAAAGTTTCAAAGTTTAGCTTAAGAGCTGTGATTAAAAAACACCATTAAAACACAATTTTTTCTTCGGAGCAATCAGAAGGACATAACCCTGTTTCCAATTATTTGGGCAGACAGTCAGCTATGAAAAGACGTCATTACCTTGCATTCCTGAAAATGGTACAGCAATATAGACTTTTTCTCTGTCAGTACTACTGTACTATAAACAGACTGAGAGGTAATGCTTGTTGTAATATTATTTTTTAATTAGGTAAAATGGGTCCCGAAGTATCAAAGACACAAACTTTCCAGTGCTATGATCGTTAGTTACTTGTATGCATTTTAGACAAATTATGTTAAAATTACTTTTGTCTCTAAACATACTAAACACATTTGTAATCTTGATGTTTACATTTTCGAATTAAAAGCCAACAAAGGATTTAATGTTTATGGACCTTTTGAATGAGCCTTTTACATCTTAGAATTTAATAATATCCTTATTATAAAAAGCGACACTACTACAGGCATGTAACATATCAACTGATTATTCTTATTATTTCTGTTAAGCAAACCGTACGACTGAGTTTTGATCAGCTTTAACAGTAAAGCCTATGACAGCTTATTGCTAAAATTCAGGCTTTTAACATTCTTTTCTTTCTCAGCTCCGCAAATCTCTGTTTTTGGTGTGTCTGACATTATGTTTTGAAAATTTCTGTGCACTTTGCAGTATAGGTACATATTTCAACATTATTAAACATACTTGCGAATGCAGTCTCCTGCACACTGTTAGTAGTGTTTTCATAAGATCAGTACTTTTCAAGTTTGCATTAGATATGGGAATATAAATGAATTACATTTACAGAACTAAAATGTCCTTTTGCTGCATACAGCAAACTCTTGATGTCTTTTTTTCCTCGCAAATATCTATACCATATAAAGAATCCTAAAAAAATACTCTGTGGTAACACAAAATGTGAAGTAAAGCTATCATTTGCTTAAATGAGTTTCAGAGCCTTTGATAATTTATCATAAATTTCCCCGAGTTCCTTGACTTTCTTCATCTTGATCTTTCCTGTTATATATCTACCATTTCAATACGTTGCCAATATTATCATACTCTGAACTAAGTCAGCAGTTTTGACATCTTCATTTCAATGTCCTTTTCTGTACCTTCAGCAATGTTAATGTTACAAATTATAGGAGGGTATATTAATAGCCATACCCAGGAAGCAGAAAGAAAAGTGCATTTTTTTAAACTAAGTACTAACTTGGGATTTCCTGGGCCCATTGTCAAGTCAGCCGAACCCGGAGCTCCTCCATTGTGATGATAATGGATTCCGTGTTGTTGGCTCAAAGGTCACCGGGTCACCGTAAGCTCCTTAATGGACTGTGAAATAACTTTAACTGCATTAACCTCTCCGGATCACATGGGTGGCACCAACATCCACTCCTGAAATTCTCATTCGCTTATAGAGACAATACCATTAGATTATTATATTTTCCTTTTGGAATAGCAATAGGCTCAAAGCAATTATGCAGCTAAGCGTTTCCATTAAGCGAATAGGGCCTTAAAGAAGATTAACTGGAGCTTCTCCGGCATTCAGTATAAAGGTGGAATAAGTCTCAAGATTTCGACAGAATTCAAACCTGCTAAAACCCTGTGTGTGATATCACGGTGCTTTAAAGGATGGAGTCATTAGCCGAAGCAGAAATGCTGTAGCCACGCTCGCTACAGGCAGCCTAGGCAGAAGGGGCTGGGTGGCTGCCCAAGGCGAGTGCCTCACTTTACAGCCCGCTTTCCGAATGTTTGCTTTTAAGGCGGTTACAACAGCACAGGTGCTGGGAAGAGACCGCAGCTACCACCGCAGGAGGAAGGCTGTTTCCCCACAACCAGAAGCCAATTATTTTAACCCACTACCAAGCTCCCGCATATTCTTGACCGTCGAAGATCACGCCTGCCAGAGCAGACGGGCTGATGCAAGGCGCGTCCTCCTGGCGTTTCTCAGCGTTTGCCCAGCCACGAGGCTACTGAAGTCAGGCTGAGGCAGGGATGCGCACGGAGGCTGCGTGCCCATGGCAAGGCGTGGCAAGGGGATCCCGAAGCACGGCCAGGCCTGGGGTCCCTGGACACGCGGGGCCCAGCCGCAGGGTGCCCCCACCCCACAGGGACCCTCCCAAGCGCCCCGGTGGCATCTGTTGGTTGGGAACCGCTAGGCTGAGAAAACCACGCTCAGTTCATCAAAGCCCTGCTCAGCAAAGCTTGTGTTTAAAGGTGGAGGTCAATTAAACACGAGTACGTGTCAAGAGCGGAGCACCTGCCCGAGTGCTGTGCTGAAGGGGGGATCTCTCTTCCCTCTAGGTACCCACAAAGTAGATCTGCTGATGGTAACATCAGCCTTTCGTTGCGCCAAGCACAGTAAAAAGCAGAGAGGAGCAACATGTTGAACATGCAGTTATACACATTACCACAGCAGTATTATTCATTTTGATTTACATAGAAAGGCACCTAAGCACCTATCCCAAATTCTAGGCGTTTTAACAGATTAAACCTCAACCACACAGCAGAAATTAAAAGAATTTGTGGACTATGTTCTTCTTTTATCTTCTTGAAAATGTCTCTGACTTGAAAAAAGTGAGATACTGGTAGGCTTTGGGGAGCTGGAGCTCAATGACTGGCCAATAAAACCTGTAATTATCCCTTAGTTTTAAATCTGGAAGGATAATTAGGCTGTGATTGTGAACTATTACATCGAATACTTGGGAAAGTTTAAAAACTTGAGACAATGTAAAATCATACTGTCAGATTATTTTCTACTAAAACTAATTCTGCAGAAAAAAATTAAAAATTCAAGTAAATTTTTGAAAACATTTTTTGAAAAATACTAAAAAACATCGAATACTTCAAAATTGAAAATAGTCATGGTACGTTTAATTTCATCACCAGGATATCATGGAAAAATTAGCTTAAATAAGTTGTTTCAACATTAAGATACGGGAAAGTATTTTTGGTTTTGGTTTAGGTATTTTTCTTTTTGAATGACACAAACATTTCAAACAAACATTTCTCCATTCAACAGTTTTGGTTATCAATAAAGATCCTATGTTAATTTTTGTAGACTTCATATTTTGGTTTTCTTGCTTAAGCTTGGTATTAATGCTGACGAAAGTTAGATTATGCATTTTAAATTTTATTTATATTTTGTCCTTTGCCTTACCGGGTCCCAATATGTTCAGTCATTACGCTGCATACAGAATCACTACAATGTAGCCATTGTGTGATTGTAAGAAGAGCCAAGTGATCAATCAGAGTTTAGTAGAGGGCTACATAATGGACAGAGAAGAAATTTTGACATCAGTCTCCATGGGAAAGCTTTACGGTAACGGAAAAGTACTTTAAAAGTTAAATGCTGATCTGTGCGTGCAGATGTGTGCAATTGCCATGACCACATGCACAAACGCATATAAAATATATGTTTATCTGTATTTTTAATAAATTATGCCAGCAGAAGGAAGAAGAGAGATAGATAGTGTCTGTCAGATATTAGTGAAATAAGGAAAGTCGTGAGAGACAGATTTTACCAAAGATCCTTACAGAAGGTAGACTGAAGGGCTGCTGTTTACTCAGCCCAGGAAAAGAAAGGCAGCTCTCCTCGGCAGAGGTGCCTGCACCCATTTTCACTGGCTATGGTGTCCGAGCAGAGGCAACATTTAATGGCTCAGCCTGTGCTTCCTCCCTGCTTCCATTTCCCGATTCGCCTTTCAGAATCCTGCAGCTGCCTCTCGCTGGCCCTTTTTTCCCCTTTGCTTTGTAATCTTTCCTATCCCGTAGCCTTTTAGGGCTCCTTTTAGCCCAGTATTCTTCAGTTGTTTCATTTCAGTTCTCCCTCCACCTACAGTACATAAGTACAAGCTATAAAGCTTGTAAAGCACAGCCTACGGAAAGGAAGGAAACCCGTTGCAGTTTAGCTCTCTTGGTAATAAAGTTTTAGTCCTTCTCATTTCTGGGAGCTGTGTAGCATACTGTGGCCCACATTTGGGCTTTAACAAGTTGAGAGACATATCTATCTCCCTTGCTTGGCTTCTCTCCCTTTTCTCATTACCAAGGCACTATCTGCATTTTCTTCTGACTCCGGCAGCCCCCAGTGACCAGGCAGCTGCCAGCAGACTTGTCAACTCTCACATTTTATGTGTGAAACTCAATATTTTTTTGCACCTCTAACATACCTGCGGTGCTTTTTTTCTCCCCTAGTGGGTATAAATCACACTACTCCCATTTAATTCAACTGATATTTTAACCAATATAAGGATTTTTTCTTTCCCCCCTTTTTTTTGGAGGGAAGGTGGATGATTTCTAGCATTTGTTATGATGAGATAGAGATGTCAGCCAAAAGCTGATGTATCCCCATGTATTGGCAGATGTATAGTGCTGACTATTAGCTAGATGCTACCTTATTCTGAGCACCTGAATAAGCAAAAGTCCCACTGAAACTGAAGGAAAGAACTTAGGAACAGGTCTAGGGAGAGGAAGCTGGGAGACTCTTGCACTTAATTTGCCCCGGCACCTTTTGTCCACAACAAGCTTAAAGCAACGACATTTAATAGTAACCTGAAAACTTGGTCCTATCAGGAAACTGCAGTTGCCCAGTTATACTGCATTTTAGCACACATTCCTTACAAAATATGGTACAAATGCAACAGTAATACGTCCTCAGAACTACTCTACAATTTTGTACTTTTAAGGAAATTAAACCATTTCTATTTTTAATAATAATAATAATAGTAGTAATATAGAACTGGATTGGAGAACCTATCTATCTAGTTTAAAAACAGCCATTTGTTTTTGCTGAGTTTCCAAATTCCATTTGCCTTGTGGCCCCCAAACTGTTACATCAACACGATAAAGTGATTGTGAGCAGATGGGGTGGGGGGAGAAGAAAAGCTGTTTGCTGCCAAAAGCAGTACTCCAACAACAACAGCCTAAGATTGGACACAGATGAAGTTGCTTCTACTCTTCATTATTTAAAATGTAAATACTTCAGTTGACTCTTACTCTCAGGTAAAATGGAGATTTTAGAAGCAGAAGAAAATCCTGAGAAGTGCAGATCCTCCACAGCTCATTGTAAAATGTGGGAGCTGTCAAGAATAAGCAAGTTATCATCTCATTTATTGTGTTCCCTAAAAAGCACAAGGGATGCAAAAGAGAGAACATATTTTAAATGGAATTTTGAAGTCATCTCTATATGCTTTTACTTTTTTACTTTAATCAAATTTGATTCTGCTTAATCAACATACATCTGCATTTTTTGACACTGCTGCCTTCAGAAATCTAAACAATCCCCCTATCAATATCACTCAAGCTTTGCAAATCCTACACTAGTGAACATTAGACTCGGCTGAAGTTCAAAACGCTTTTGACAGCATCATTTTTATATAGTATATCCTTCAAGCCATGCAACAGCAAGGAGGTCTCTTCCCTGAAAGAGGTTGTCATGTGTGAGGCTTAAGACATGTATGCTTTCTAAGATCTACAGGACATCTCTGATCCGTCAGAGAATAGCACTCCAAGCTGATGTCCATACCGCAGTATGTAGTAACAGCAGAGAGGCCTGGAGGGCAGGGGCCAGCATTCTTAGTACTTTGTTGATAGGATAACACTGGTATCAGTGATAGACTCTCTGAAAAACAAGTAACTTTGTTACATATGAATATTGTTGTGAATATAGACTTTATAAATAATTATAAAAATAATAACACTTCCCATTACAAGATATTAAGCACAAGCTTGCTTTAGAAGTGAGTTCTAGCTTATTAAAAGGAATAAGTTCCTCCATTCTTTTGGGCAGATGCTGATCCTTTCAGTGGCACCAGATTGTAATAACTAACTTGCACCAGGAGAAAATATCTCCTAAACCAAAGCCAGATATTCAAATAAATGTGGCTTACATCACAGATTCTGCGTACAAAGTTCATGCAGAGATAAAGAAATTGATTTATCACCTCATAAAAAAAAATCAGTAAACTTTGTCCACATGTAATTGTTCTGTGCAAAGTTTATACGTTTCCTTCTTAAAATGTGGTATTTTCACAAGCACTGCATGTATTTCATACGTCATTTTCAACCTTGTACCAGCCCTGTCCAAGAGCACTAGCAATGGGTGCTTTGCCACCATGCGTCCTGCTGCCATTGATTTCCCAATGGATCATGAATTTTTTAATATGTACAGATCTTTTTCATATATTGGAAGACAATTAAAAAAGAGGAACTTTGCAAACCCGGAGATACCTGTGTTCTCTTTATGCAGTTCAAGGACAGCTCAAATCCAATTGGAAGTTTGCCTCCTCTTCCTATATAATGTAGAAGTGAAGTCTTGGGCAAATACAGGCTATATAAGAATCTTTAACTAAGGTCTAATGTATCCCAGCACTCTTCTGAGAGCAAACCAGCTACAGTGCTATATCATCATGCTCGTTTTGTGAATGCAGATAAATGAAAGGTGCCTAGCATAAGTCCTAATTCAGCAATAAATAATTCCTGTTGCCAGTAGAATCTCTCTTACCCGGAATAAAATTTTCAGAACTTGTGTATAGCTTTCTAATGGTAAGACAGTGAATGATTAGGAAAAAATCTCAGGATCCTAGAGATACCATTTGACTTATAAAAGAGAAACCGCAGGAACAGAAAAGACATTAGATAGATATAGCCTAACAATCTTTTGTAGATCCACTATATCAGCTGAAAGTTAATCGCTGTATTCTAATGAAGGTAAAATAGCATTATTAAATACAAATCAATATGCATTAATGAAAAGTAAAAGCAGAGAGTAATTAATAATGGCTTATAAATCTCTTCCTCAGTAGGCCAAGTTTTCACATATCACAATAAAAATACTTCTCTTCAAGAAAAATGTCACCTATTTGATGGTTCTGTCAAGTGGTAATGGATGGAAGACCATTTTACTTACCACAAACTAGCTCAAATCTGGCCTATATCTATTGTGAGTTTCTGTGATACCTGCAAGAAATGAGTCTGTGAATTCTGGTGTATATCTAGGAGGCAAATATATACATCACAAAACCATCACATTTTTACCATGATCCCTTTGATAGTTAACTTTGCCCAGAATACAGGACTGAATGAGTACAGATGGTCACCCTCAGAGGCCTTTCCAGGCCATGTCTGAAGGACAGTTGTATTGCGGTATTAGGAAACTAACACTACTGTGTATCACTGAAGTCAATGGAGCCTTAAGCTCCATTTGCTGTCATGAAAAGGGATAAATTGTAGAAAATGAGTAAACACTCTCTTGAAGTAGGACCCATGTATGGCTGTTTTAATTCCAGTGGAGCATACTAAGAAGAAAAAGGATGAGTTTTCTGAAATATTTCATTTGTAAGATATATTATTGTCAGAGCTCCAGCCTGAGTTGTATATTGCATATTATATTATAGAAATGAGACAGGAGAAGGACGATATTGTCTGTCACTTGCTCACACTGGAATGTGGCAGCTGATAAGTTTTTATGGTATCTATACCTTACCTTGTCCGTGACTGGCTTTAAAATATGTAATATCACGATATTCAAATATATCAGCATTTAACACTAAAACTAAACTTAGTACATCTACTTCAGGGCATCAGCAACTGTAATAGTTTGTTTAGATGAGGAGAAAGGAAAACTGAGAAATAGTTTTCCTTGATAGTAATCTAGCCAAATCTGTCTTCTTCCCTGGCAGCACAATAAAAATTTTGCTATTTGATGGGTAGGGATTCAAGTTGACCTTCAATTATTTGGCAGATGGGCTGTGTAGTGGTGCAGGACTCATTTCTGGTGATTGATTTGATGGACCTATTTATTTACCTTTCATATCTATTCTTTCTTATGTGTACCACACTGACTGAAACACAAATTTAACAGAAAAGTCTCTTAAAGATATCAAACGTTTGTCTAAATAATATTTTAATGGTGCTCAATGTTTGTTGAGCACCATGAATTCCATCTAAGTGACCATTGACAATGTTTATAATTTTTATGTATTTTTTTGCATGTTGGTTTCGGTGCAGAGGGATAACATATATTAGCAAGTCAATGCAAGTCCTTCCAGCCTTCAAAATTCATTGCTGGGTAGTCTTCTACCTCCATACCATCTTACAGTGACAGGCGTGCTATTTCTATGGATAGGCTCTCTAAACTTACCAGCACCATATTACTATTTCTGACAACAGGTCTCTTTGAAATAAAAATATTTTTTCATTCTTCTGTACTCACTGTGTATTTAAGGACAGTTCCTTAGTTTCTGAAGCTGTTGTTGAGTGGGAATATTCTGCCAGGTTAAGGTTTGACATCTGCTTTTTGCAGTCCCGAGAGTTAAGTCATCTTTCTACTGACCGTCATGTTTCTTCCATGGAGACCTTCTTAATGAGCTAAGCAAGTCGTCACTGTGTATGTCATCATGAGTGTAACGCAGCAGTTGCTGCAACTTGGTAATCCGCTTGGAGTACAGTAGCCAGGTTCTGTCATTAGATGCACCAGGCAGGAAATACGTAAAAGGATAAAGTTTGTTCTGTTTAAAGAAAAGGCATCTTTTAAGAATTCATTCATAAAGTGTCCCCAAAGTACACGTACACAAACACACAGAATCATGGTCCCCATATTGCATGTGAAAAGTTTAAGCACTGCATGCATGTCTATTTTAAGCCTACATATCCACAATACATATCGAAAAGTGAGTTTGACACATTTTGTGTAAATACATTATGCATATATGTGTCTGTATGTGACATACTACACAATGTAGGACGCATCCTACATACACTCTGTAGGCCTGGAGGGGTCAGAGTAGGAAGTGAAAATCAGAAAAAAAAAGGGTAACCTCTATAATCTTTTAGGGTTATTTGCTTCTTCCCCTACCTGCTTTTTAATTCCTGAAACCCAAACACATCTAGTCCGATTTAGGTTGACCAAGTTTAAAAACCCACTGAGATTTTGCAATCAATTTACACTTTACAAATTTTACAAGAACATAAAGCCACAGTGCCAATTAAAAAAGTAATATCTATTTCCCTATCTATTTCCCTGTAAATGATTTCCTCACTAGAGAAATTTCCACTGGCTGAAGTGATAGACCTGAGAAAAATGAAGAATAAAAAAGACATGCGAATCTGAACCCAGACTTTTCAGTTCCCACCTCTTGTCAGCCTTCACCTGAAATCAGCTGTTTTGTAATCTCAGCATAAATCTTTCAGTGTCTATGTGAACATCAGATCATGTACCATGATAAAATAAATTAATAAAATAATATTTTTGATAGAATGTCTAAGATTTTTTTCTACGTGACCAAATGTATTTTATACGATTTTTAAAAGTAAATTTATTCATTGAAACCTTTTATTTGCTAGCCTACATAACAATGTTAAGATGAAGTGATAAGCTGGTCAGTCTGCCAACTGTCAGTTTGGATGTGATTTTTATTATTCAAGTATAAGACTTAACGATGAAAAACGTAGACTGCCAAGAAGTTCCCGTGGATACAGGAAATCCACATTAATTAGAGAAGCGTTGCTGTCAAAGAAAAAAAAAAGAGTAGCCATATAACTTTAGCTTTTTGGGACTACTAATCATCGAGTCTTGGGAACGCTCACCACACCTAATTGGGTGCAGCTAATGTTACTAGTCTGAAATCCTTCATTCCTAAACCAGTGAAAAACACAATCTCCCATTGAAGGTCTTCTCTTTGAGACAACTTACTGGGTATTGACAGTAAACGTATTTTCTAATGATTTTTCCCTCAAAGTGGTCTCTACCTCTTCTTTAACACTGGGTGTACAGTTTCTGTGATTCTAATTCATAATATCAGAACTCTTCAGAATACTTTTTCAACCTGAAATGTATTTAACTTTGATTTAATTTAATTTATAAGAAATAGCTACTGTGACACCAAGCTACTCTTTAAAACACTGTGAATTTTAAAATGTGATTTTTTTAGATGAGGTACAACAATACTTTTCAGTCAAAAGTACTTCAGACCTGTTTCTGTGAAAATTAAAATAAGTTTTTCATATTACTGAGCCTCCGTTAGCTGCTTCTTGTTCTCACATTTCAGGCTAACATATAGACAAATATTTTGACTACTGAAAAAAATTACCACTACATTTTAGATAACATAGAGGTATAAAGGACACTCAAACACCAGCCCAGTGTTCAGAAAAGAAAAAAGAAACTCAAAAATTCAATAGAATTGTAGACATTATTAGGAAAAGGGTAGAGCGCAAACCAGAAAACATTGTTATACACCTTATGCAAGCCTTGCAATCACTGAGCCCGAATATCATATGAACTTCTGATCTGATTGTCTTTAAAAGTTGACTAGCTATAAAACACGCAGAGGGTGGTAACAAGTCTGGACAAAGTATGGCATGTGTTTTGCAATGAGAATCACTAAGCAGAGCAGGACTCCTCATTTGGAAGGAAGACTATGGATGAAGCTGTCATAGAGATCTGCAGAATCATGAGCTGTACTGGGGAAATGCCTAGCGATCTGTTACCCGATGTTTCGCGTTATATCAGAATAAGATGATACCACAGCAAGCAATCTAGTTCCTGGTTCAAAATAAATGAAGAGTTTTTCAAACGTATAAGTAGACTGCGGGATGCTTTGCCACAGGTTACTGTGGATTCTACACGTCTACTTTGATTCACAAGTGACTGGCTAAATTAATTTGAACAGTTTTTACCATTTTTACCTTATAACCTACAGCATAGCCTTCAGGACCACTGATGTTATCATTCTAGTCTGTGTCCTGCCTTTGGTTCTCTTTCCAAGGGAGCATGATACTTTATTCATGCTGCAGAACAAGAGGCTAGATTGTCCCGTAATTAAACTCGTTTAAATCAGGCCTAATTCCATTGAACACAGCGGCCTAGATCACAACATCTGCTGCAACTGCTCAAGCCACTTTGATTAGAAGGGATGTAGCTATGAGGAAAAAAGGCTGAGAACCTTTTTTGGCGAGCGCTGGAACAGACCAGGTAATGAGAAGGGAGAGCGTGCAGCAAGACTCGTGCCCAGCGAGGCAATTAGTAGCTGCCTCCGTGTGCATCCAGTGACTTGAAGGCTGGGCCCGGCTCCGATCTGGGGCAGGACCTCAAAAGGTCATAGGCGTCTGATGGTTACTCCCCAGAGTCAAGCTCACTGAAGTTAGGCAGCTGCATACTGCATGTAAGTGTCTTGGAATGGCCCCCGGGCTGGGGGCCAGTGAAAGCTGGAGAAGGAAGATGGTCGCAGCACAGCTTCACTCCCGCCTCTCACCAACGCAGCAAGCCACTGCCTCCCTGGAAGGAGAGAGCCTCTGTTGCAGTCTGCCATGAGCGGCTCAGGATTGCAAACCCCAGCCTCAGTACCAGCTCAGAGAGCACTGTCGTGTGCAATGGGGAGCAGCACGCCCGCGTGGCGCTAAACCTCTCCATCACAAAAAGCAGATTTGAGCAGCAGTGCAGAGTGTCTTAGACGAAGGGTGCAAAGACATACTTAATGCTGAGACAGACTATATTTCTGTAAGCCCAATTAGGGTAGCTTTACCTACAGAAACCAAGATCATAGAAGTATGTGAAAATGTAATTGCCTTTCTGTCCATGGCCATTGCCGCATTAAGGTAAAAAGATGTGTTCAACTCAAGTTTATTAGCTTGAGTCAAACAGCCGACAAAATCCTAGCAAAGACAGTGTGTTATTCTCAAATGAGTTAGCAAGTCGGTTGAAAGGAGAGGTTTTCCCAACATTCCTGTAAGGAAAATATTATGATACTTGTTTTGAAGAGTAGGGAAATGAGATGAAATGATTTCACCTGCAAATATTTCTGAAGTACTGTCTTTCCCATTACCATGGACTATACATCTATTTCTCCACTGCAAAGTGAGATTAAAAAGCTGCCAAATCAAAATGTAGGGCCACATTCTCTGGTGGTATAAAGTGATATAACTAGAGTAAAGTAGATGTCAACACCGAGCCTGCAGTGTTTAGTACCCACTCTGTATAGGTTGAAAGGCAGTACAAGGTGCAAGGCAACAGAGGATACAGATTCATAAGGGAGTCAGAAGTGTTACTTGGGACTTGGATCTACTGAGAAGGTAAAAAAATGCCTGGGGAATTTCCCAGATCTGAGATACGCACATGTCAGAAGATCTGTTGGGAGGCTACAGTCATTCCCATATAAACTGCATTTGGTCACTCTGGAGGTAGGCTACAACTGACTTCTCTGACTGTGCTTATCTTAAATCCCTTCAGAAAATAATAATGTATCTCAAATTATATAGCCACCTCTGGCTAAAAGGGTGTGTGGGTGGATTTCATGCACAGATAGATCCTCTATGTATACAAATTTCAGTAACCTAGGGCAGGGCTCCTGCCCAAAACAACGAAGTAATATAAGAGGCAGTGAGTGGAAACACAGCAGTGCTTTGCCTTCCCCAGGTAGCTTTCCGCATGAGCACCTTGCATTGTCCTAGCAAGCCCATGTTCAACTGACTGTATTTTTTTAGGGTGAGCTCTTCCACACAGGATTACTACCTGCAAATAGCCCAGCTGTATTCCCCAACTGCCTCTGCAGAACATGAAGAAAATGAAGTAGAACACAATTCCAAATCCCTCCCAAGCGCTGTGACATCAGAGTGTATTCAGTATCAATTATGAAATTTAGGTGGAAAGCGCTATGGTCAGCAAGGCCAAAGAGGATTCAATTATTGGTACAGCTGCATTAAAGGCCCTCCCATAAATTACTTAAGTGGACTCTAACAATTATGAAAACTAATGAGAATAATCTTAAATGGATAGGAACATTCTTATATCATTTCAACATTTTAATCATAAAAATAGGATAAAAAAAGCTTTTTACCACTGGAAAAAATCTGAATCCTCAGCTAACTTCAACTTTGTTGAATTTAATGACATAGCTGAAAAGCTGGCAAAGTCGAAGTAAAGTTAAATAGATCTGTTGTTTGCCATGTCTTTCAGTCTTAAAGCCACAGCTCTTTGAATAGAAAAGGACATTACCGCAGTGGTAAGAACTGAAGATGAACTTAGTTCCAGATATAGAAATATCTTTTCCAAGTTTTCTCGGGAGCTTGGTTTTGGTTTACAGGTGAAGCTGGACAAATAAGCCTGCACTTGAGACAGAAAGCGGAGGCACCACACACACACTGTACGTATTGACTTTGAGTGCGTTGTCAATATCTCTAAAACTCAGACTTTCTGTGATGCTCTTATGTACTGGATTCTGTGTCCCATTTTAGGCACTTAAGTTCAGACATTTGTATCAAAGTAGAGTCAGAATTTAGCTTCAGGACTTAGGCCTAACTTTAATTAGAAAATAAAGCGTGTTCCAGTAAGCAGAGGTGATCTGTAACACAGTCAGTGGCTTCAGGGTCTAATCTCGCTTTCAGTGAAGTTAACGGCAAAACTCCAACTGAATTAACTGAAAGCAGGATTAAGGCCGTAGTTGAGATAAGCAACAAAAAAGTAAAAACTTTCTCATTTATGCTAGTAAGAGTGCAGAACCCAAATGGAGTATTTCCAAAGTTGAGTTTGTGAACTGTTTGGTATTGTCTTCTCGTGGTACAAGTGAATATGAACATAAAGCTGGCACTAATGAAGAATAAGCCTACCCATAACTCTTCCTGCTCCCCATTTAGTTCCTTCTATGTTTGAACAGTTAATCTGAGGCAACAGTGTTGAGAAGTATCATTCCCACCAGTGTAAGAGAGGAAGAGCAATAATGCCCGTCTCTGTGAAGAAATAGAGTCTGATCCTATGTCTTCTGTCCACGGATATATCTATACAAAGGTCAGCTAGAATCTAATCCCTTTGAAAGTGGTGACTAAGCAGCAACTTGAATTTCTGTGTTGCCCTCTTTCAAGGAAGTACCTTTTCTGGTAGACAACCTTTCAGTGTATTTTGTAATAAAATATCGTGGGCTAAACATCTGTGTGGCTGGCAGTATCATTTTGCAGCTTACTCCTGGAGAAAAAGCAAAGGGCTTGAACCCAGCTTTTTTGATTTGTCATTACCAATTGGACTGGAAAAAAGAAACCTGCACATACTCCAGGAGATCACCAGTGGAGGAGAGCCGTGTCCTACTAGGCACCACACAAAGGAAGCCTTCCAGTCGTAAGAATGAAGGCTGAACCAAGAGGATTGGATGCTGAGCGAATAACTTAGTCTGAGATAACTAGCCCCTAGGAGGAGGGAGTACCAGGCTTTAAAAGGTGTGATGAAGACTTATTAGCTTATTCACATAAACACAATTTCCCTTCCACATCAAAGGGTGCATGAGGACTTTGCCATTGCTGCCTTGCTAAACATGTTGTCGAATAAATATTCTCAGCCTGTCTAGGGTTACTCAGTATCAGTATATGTGCACAAGCATTTTCAGCTAGATCATGTCAAAAATTATTGGAACCTCTTCTTCATCCATTATGCAGAATAATAATTTTTAAAAAATTATAAATATATATATATATATATATATATTTTTTACTGGAAAGTTAGCTTTATTGTCCCTTAAGGTTTCTGGTCATATAGTGATGAAGGCAGAAATGTTCCGCTGCAAATTAATTCGCTCATTAACTAAAACTTTTTTACTGCTTTTGATACCAATAACGGAATCTTGCAGGTATGGGGCAGATTCCTACCCTCTTCTTAAGAAGTGAACTGAATATAACTCAAGTTCGGAAACTCATTACCTGACTTTCAAATTTGAGACAAATTCTGCCTCTGCACTTTCTAAAACGGTAATGTACAGGTCTTGTATCTGATCCAAAACATGTGTAAATCAGTGGAAAAACGTCTACTGACTTTCAGTACAAATTTTGATCAGGTGCATGGCAAATTTCCTCATGAGAGAGTGCATCACGTGATCTCTTTCATAACATTAATGAAGAAACATAACATAAATATTTCTTATTGTATAACAGATCACTTAAAGCCTAAGCTTCAGCACACGTTGCTTCACTTAAAACTTGCTCAGTTTTAATTCATTCTTAAGTGCCATGGAATTCAAGAGGATTAGGATATTTTTGAACACGGATATATACAAGCACGTGTTTAATGATGTTTCTGAACAGTTGTGCTCAGAAGCAAGGTTCTGTACAAGCACATTTTTCATCCGTTGCTGCTTCTTGCTAGTCTTAAACCTTTTAAGCCTCATGCTTCAGGGCTTCAGTCTGTCTTTAACAATTAGAAAACAAACTAGCCCTTAGTTGGAAGTAGTGTACGAGACCACCTCACACCTTCTTTCTTATCCTCTCCCCTGGCCAATGTCAAACACAGCAGTGGACTAGACGCACCTTTGGCCTGAGCCACTATGACAGTTCCTGTGGTCTCTACCTAACAATCCATTTTTCAGCCTATTACAATGTAAACTGTACTTGCTTATTTCTGATATTTTCAACACAGCAACTGCTACTGAGATCAAACATTTCCAAGGGCATTCTGGGGCTAGAAAAAAAGCAGAGGAAAGGCAAACCTTTTGACTCTCCTCCTGGCTATATGGAAAGGAGAGCTGTGTGATGCTTTGTGCCATCTCGGAAAAGAAGCAGGAAGAGGCTTCTGCCTGAAGTGCACATTGCCAGCACCAGTTGGTCCCCTTAGGCAGAATTAGATAAGATGCAGCTGTAGCTGTCCCAGCTGCATAGTTCCCTTTTGGCATTAAAAGCATGGGCAGCCGGTACAGTGAACTTACCAGGCTGGAAGGTGGATACAAAGAAGATAAAACATAAGGTGAGAAGCATAAGTAAAAATAGTGGTCAGTGGCAAAGCATTGCCACTGCACTGCACACTCCGTAAGAGGAGACATCTTCTTAAGGGGATCAAAGAGTTGCCTATCACATTATTCAGTTCTCAAGGAGCTTCTCAGAGTCTTCCCTCTGCCTTATCTTTCATCCCTGCCCAGCTTTATGAATAGTCTTTTATTTTTTCTCTATTAAAAAAAAAAGTTTACATGAAGCAGAAGAGAAAGTGTGGGTCTTTGTTATTAATGTTGTAGAAATACAAATATGTCCACCTAAGAAAGGAGTCTTCATTAACTCCCACAGCCCAGAAAATTAAGGCACGGCTCATCAGGATCTGCGCTTGCTGTTGGCTAAATTGCAAGGGACTAGTTGAGTTGCTGGGGTTCATAATGCTGATAGAGCGGTTTCCACGTGAATGAAGGATAAACAGCGATTAATTTCAGCCAATAAATAATGGTTTGAGGCCCACATTGAAAGAGGAACAATTACTTTTCCATTTTTCCTGCCAAATGAGCTGATAAGAGAAAACAGGGGAGTTGGCCACGTAAATCAGTCTTAATTTTATCTTCCCCATTAAAAAGCAGCCATTAAGACCATCTTCGGCTCATTTCATCCTCTTCTTGTTTCACTTTTTCAATTTGCACAAAAGGGGGGAGTTTGCTCGTCATAAAATTTCACTTTGGCCAACCTATCATTTGCATCTGAGCCAATAAATAGCAATTAGCATAAACATTTAAATCAGGAACTGGAACAAATTCTTGTTCCCCCAGCAAGCTGTTAAATTACTGTATTTCACTATATATAAGAAGCGTTAGAAACAAGATCTGCTGGGCACAATTATCCCTTTCAAACAAGACATGCTTAAAAAAAAATAGCTTGCTGTGCAAACTTCTTGCTCATAGCCAATGAGTTTAATCAATGCAGAGAGAAGCTGCACCATTAATGATGTTCAAGAAAAGCCCTTTTCCACGCCTTGCACCTAACAGGATTTATTTGATCTTTATCCAAAATATATTCTCCAGGAATTAATTTAGTTTGGACTGATGTAAAACCATCAAACAATTTTTTCTTGTACGTTTTTCCCACTTTGCGAAAATGTATATGGCTTTATGTACTGGAGAACTTTAGCTTTTCAAGTCTTGCTTTTCTGCAGTATGTTAATTCTGCCAACACATGTTCAGTGAGCATGACCCTGTCTTGCTTGCAATGTGGTAAATCAGGAATAACTCCACTTGGTGCAAACCTCTTGAAATAAGGTAAAAGGAAGGCTCAGGTAGCCTTTCCTTTTCTGAAAGTACATACTTCTTGATTTGTGAGAACATTTTTAACTCTTATGCAGCAATTTTCATCCTCGTAGATTACAACAGAAAGTAAGTGGAGTTATTTCCACTTTTCAGTTGGGGAACCTACGACACAGACAGATACATGCAAGTCTAAAGTTGTTTGTACAGAAAGTCCAAAATGCAGCCACCACTGATATTTAGCCCCCAAGTATACACCAAGCTGTAAGTTTAACACCTTGTGACATATATGCTGAGGATTTTGAAGAAAGATATGAATTAATTCTCCCTTATGTAGGTTCCTTCTGAATGTTACCATACACATTGCTTCCTAAAGATTTAAAGGCAGATAAGTAAACTAGTAAACTTTTTGCACACTGAACCATACAGATAAAGTAGCACCTCAGAGCACTTCAGCGTAATTTGCTCAGATATACTAATTTTTGTGTATGTAAGCTACTGATGAAGATGGCTTTAATTTTATTTTTCAGATCAGAGCGGTGAGTGGGACTCAGAACAGCCAAAAGAAGAAGATGGCTGAAAATTAATACGAATGGAGCAACCAGATAGATCTTTTATTCCGGCATGGGAGAATTCCACAGTGCCAGCTGGGAACAAACACGAAATCTCCACTAGCATCTTGCCTCAGCCATTCTCTGTCCTTTATTTTCTGCCCAAAACTCTTCACTTGTAAGGAGAAGTGGCGTGTAAAAGTCTGCGGGAGAGCTTTATTCCCGTGTAGCATGAAGTAATATTTTCTTTTGTCTTCTAAAACAAGAACAAAAAAAATCCCTCAGTGTGTTATAGTCTGGATAACTGCACAAAGACAGGGAAAAGCTTCGAAGAGTTTGTTTGTGCCTCATCCCATTAAAAGTTAATCCTTGCTCATAGGTCTGGTCTGCATCCAGACTCGCATTCGCATAGCAGACAGGTTTTGAGCTTTTACCTCTAGTGAAAGTTCAATTGAAAATCTGTCTGAGGACAACCTTATATTGGACTGAGTGCTCTGTTTGAGGTTTAAACTAGAGTAGTCTGAATTCTTTCTGGGTATGTTTTTCTGATAGCCTGCACGTTAGTACCACGACACTAACAAGTAAAATGCTTTGTATTTCAATAGCATGTTTCAACCAAGGATCTGAGAGGTGAATACATGTTATTATCCCCACTTTATGAATGTGAAAACTGAGGGCTGATTTATAGACAGAAGTGTGCTATTTAAACTGACAGTGTTAATTAGGCCAATTTAGTAAAACTAATATAAAAAAATCTCTGCAGAATCTTACTGTGGAGGTAGTTATATTGTCATAAAAGTCACTTGAAAAATAATATACAAACATCTATGATTTTGGCATTATAGCAGTCTGATTAAATTATTTTTAAAATACAGATCACACCATTTCTCTGTGTAAATAGAATTTGAAAATCGTGATAGGTTCGGGGATTTGATGTAAGGCTATATCGTGGCAGTTCTGTATTGAAGACCTGCCTCCAAAAGATTTGTTAATATTACCATTTTCTACCTTACGAAGGAGTTTATGAATACATACATAGTATTACCCTGGAAGTTTTCTCTTTCCATTTCCATAAAACAACTACTGTGGTCATAGCTTAGTAATGTATGTATCTTTAAGGTAGCAGGGAAAAAAAAATATGAAAACAAATATCTAAGTATTCCTAAGATGTTAGCAATAAATATTAGCTTTATTTTAGATAAAGTTTATCAGAAAACTTGAGTTTTAAGTGTAAAATTCAGAGGTGCAATTTTGTAAAATGGATTGGTTAATATTTGTGGAAGTAAACAGCAATTTGGGGTGTTCTTTGAGCCATACTCCAGGACACCTTTGAAGAACCCAGCTTTCTGACATCTTTCAGTTTAGCCATGTGAATATAGAATTAATTTAGTTCAGTATTCACTTGTGGATGTTTATGCTGATATTATTTTGTATTTCATATAGATATTTAGGCATTTCAGCTTCTTATCCTTGCAAATGGAAGGAAGAAACCTGTCGTGTTCCAGGGAAATGTATTGGTGAGAACAATAATTAAAGTTAGAATAATGTTCAGCATCCAGTCAGTGAATTTCCTAGGAATTTTATACTTGTGCTGGATAACTAAAAGCTCTTTTTTGACTAGCTGTTTCATGAAGAATTTCTGGGAGCGTTCTTTTTCTGATGAAGTTTAGTAAAATTAAGTATGGCAATAGCGTAGAAGTGGAAGCCTCACAAACACTTGATTGAAGATACGCAAACGAAGAAGGAGAGAAGATAACTGAAGGAGACTTGTACTCTGAAGCTGTGCACCTCCAAAGAGAAAATAAGCAAAAGAAGCTACTAGTTTGTCCAATATTTCAAACTGTATTTCAGTTCTGTAATACTGTAATAACCGCAATACCTTGATTTTACATGCCAGCAAACTCAAAAAGACAGCAGTCAGAATACACAGCAGAAACAGGCACTGGAGCTTGGGAGACACTGTGAGACGTTCAGGAAGGATTGTTCAGAATTCTGCGTTATGTTTAATATGATTAGAGTGTGAAACTAAGAGTATTAGAAAACAACTCATGTTTTCTAACTTCATTTAGCAAGATTTGCAATGGAAATTTTTTGAGAGTAAATAAATTTACCACACCATGAATCAATTCAAACAGAAGAAATACCATCCAGTTTCATGAAGCTGTTAAAATTCTTTCACAGTTTCATGAAATACAGAATAAGAAGGCGTCTATCAAACTCACAGATTCAGTATTAGATTCAAGGAATCTGAATTATGGGTCAATCATTAATCATGAAACTGACATTCTATTTCAGATCTATAAATTGTTTTTATTATGTTAATTGATTTATAATTCCATAAGGCAGAGACATATAATTTGATGAAATAGCTTAAGCCTTAGTCTGAGTTGAACAGTGGCAGTTTTCTTGCAATATTAAGTTACTAATTCAAAAAATAATTTCAGAAGTGAAATAAATTTTTCTGGAAAATATGTGGAGACATTAATCCATTGCTTCCCTATACGTTTAGTAATTATTCATGTGCAAAATTAAATGTAAAATAGATGCAAACTACTAAAAAGTCAAAAAAGTAATATCTCAGTGATCACAAGAAGCTGGCCTGTCTTTTATCTTAATTAAATTTGTAGTGCAAAGAAGCTACATGTTTTTGTAAGAAAACGGGGAGAAATTAAGCTTTGTAACTTCCCTCCTCATTTCTCCCAGTCCGATGTTATTTAGGACAGGAGGACGCAGTTTGGCCAATTAAATATAATGTTGATGTAGTGAGTTTTCAAATTGTTCTCAAAATCTATCCTGGTGCAAGACAAACCCAATATTTCACCAGTGTAGTATAAGTAATAAGTATCACAACTTAAGGAATGTTTAGGCTATGATAACAACATACAAAAACTTCAATAATGAATTGCATGTTTGAAAGTATAAAGGTTGGGAACAAAATTGTTAATCCAATATAGAAAATTGGACTCACACACACGTGAACACAGAGACACATGCAAACCTCTTAAGAAATCAAATCAGCTCTGGTAAAGATGTGTCAGTCTTGCTAGAAGTAGAGCTGAGCAGAACACTCACCTATGCCCTATATAAAAAAATCATGAAAGCCTTAGGATTGTAAAAGAGATGGTAGGGATAAGAGGTTACTTTTAATTTTGTCTGAAAAGCGGACGGCATACTGTTCCTCCGCAGGGCTCGTGAGAAAAGACACCTATAAAATAACTGGAGTGTCAAAGGCTCCTGGAATGAAGTCTGTCTCTGAACTGATACGTAAATCTGTGTTAAGGCCTGTTATTTTTCTGCACTGGAGGATGTTTGTAACAGTTGAAATGAAAATGGAAAACACAGGCCTGGAATATGCACTGATTTATCCTGCCAGGCTGGGGGTTCACTGCGGCAGCCAGACATATGTCTGTCTTTCTGCTGCAGATGCTGCTGTCTTTCGGGGTCATAAGGAAGCAGACTGCACTGGAATGGTAGACAAAATAGGTTTAAAGGAGCATATCACAGGGAAGTTTAGTTTTTTTAACTTGAGAGCTGAAGTAGGCTGTTGCCCACTGTGGTATCTGTTTGGTCAAATGCCTAAGACTGAACACTAACTTTTTCAGGAAAACTAAATACTCAGGGAAACTGAATGGTTAACAGAGTCTTGTCCCTGCATGGCAGTCAGACAAAATGTTTCTCCTATCTGACATAAAACACTTTGATTCATTTTCTAGTTTTTAAATCCTTTTTCATAAAGAATACTTCTAAATGAAATGTTAATTTCAGAAGAGAGTGGCAATGCCTGTTTTCTCAAGAATGAAAACAAAATGTTACGAGTTCTTCATTTTTTCCTTTGTTTTTTTTTTTTGTTTTTGCAACCATAACAGTTTGATTAATTTGACATGAATTTTAAGCAGCTTTGATCAGCTTTT